>NC_056751.1:456270436-456635436 GCF_019279795.1 Protopterus annectens
ATTTAGATCAGCAATCTAATCTGTACCTAAATCTGTATGTTAGCCCTTTGATGGTAACATTTTGGCCAGTGTCCATGTGTTGGCAGTAATGACACATGGTACATTTAAACATACCTTTCTTGTTACCATTCATTAGTTTTTTAGATTCTAAGAGGTTCTTCAAATTCTGGCAGTTTCACAGATCACAGTTTGATTATGCCACCAATGACAGTAAACACAGTGACTCATGGTCTGCAGCAGAGTGTTTCCACGGGGAATAGTTACCCTATTTCCAATGGACCAGTACAACCTCATGAAAACAGCCTTCTTTCCAGTGGTGGCTGATGACTTCAAATTGAAGGGGGGTTGCAGGAGACAGCTGAATGGGTGGGGTGAATGGGAACGGGTGTGGCAACTAGAAAGGGATGGAGGTATGCTCAAAACCACAACAACTAGAACTTTAATTAAATACGCTGCTCTGGGTGCCAAACCATCATTACAAATGTCCAATCAATACAAAATTAAGTGTAGAAGAAAAAAATATTTCAATGCATTGGCAACATGACAACTTACTTAAGTCTTAATATCTAGATGGCAACAGAAAGGTTGCGATGCATGAAAAATTAAATTACTTTTTAAATACATTACTGGAATGCCAGTCAGAATCAAGTATTAAAAAAAAAAAAAAACAAGCAGCACTCAAACCACTTCTCCTTGCACTGCAGTTCTAATTATAATTTATATTCAGCTTTATAAAATTACCAAGTAACATGCTGAAAGTAGCAATCTCTGTGTGATATCCCCACTTGTAAAAATGTTTCTTATCCAAAAAAGACCTGCTGCCTGACAACAACTATCTACTTGTTTCATGGAGAAAACATGATCAATGTAAAAAATGAACAGCAAACAAGAAACAAGTTCAGGATAAACTGCTTAAAGGATTACTGCACAAGTTATGGACTGCAAGACTCTGAGCTTCTGAAAATACTATAATCCTGTCCTTTATTACAAATACTGTCATATGCATTTCAATACCTAAGTTATATGTTATCTAGTTATGTAAATATTCTCTGCATGGCAACAATGAAAAGCCTTTCAATGTTGGTAATTCTTTAACAGTGTGCTTAGTAAAGCTTACTTGCATCTTACACTCTCCGACAAGCTTACCTGATGGTCATTAACGCATTGCTACTTAAACATAGAGCAACAGGGCACTGCGACAGCATGCATTTTCTGAATAATAAGAAGCATAGCTCAACAGTATAAAAATATGACAGAAAACCAGAACATTCTGCAAAATCAAGGAAAGATGAAAAGCCACGGTCGTACTTGTGGTCTACCTTGGATGGGGCAATACTCTGCACACTTACACTGCATAACAGCTCCTTGCCTTGCTTGGAAGCATCCAAAGCCACTACAATGGGGAGTGGGGTGCAACAAGTATGTCACAATTTGAAATGTCTCTGGCTGACAGTGATGGCTTTGACACTCATACCACACAGCAAGAAATCTGGACAAAGCCATACACAGTAGTGGGACACATGCCCAAAAAATAAGGACAGTTTTAAATATCGCTCTTATAAATTTAGAAAGTAGTAGGTCTTGCATTAGTATGAATTTTCTGAAGGGTATGAAATCTGAAACTCAAATGTCTGCCATTATTTTCTAACTTCAATCTTTAATGATTTGCCACTAATTTGCCAGAAAAACACAATTTTATGAAAAACAGACCAAAAATGTGATGTAAAAATATAAAATTGCCACACAATACAGCTGGGAACTTGTCAAAGAAAGGACACATTTTTAATATTAGTGCTGTTAACTTGAGCAGCTGACAAAATAACAGCATCTACATGCATTTCTGAAATAAAAGTAATCTATAACTCTGATCATTACTGCCATTTATAATTGTAAACCCTCCACGTTTTCTTCCAAAATTGCCATTTTGCAGAGGGATTATTAGGGGGAGAGCAAAATTTTGAGCCAAAACTGGGAACATTTGAGAGGTATGGATATTCCTAATTCTATAAAGCAATTTATTTGCATGTATCTTACCCACTTAATGCAGGAAATCTGGACAAGGCCAAATATATTGGGGGAATATAAAAACAGTACTAAAAATTGCACTTGTATAAACTTAAGACAGTTAATAGAATAAAAGGTCTTGCTTTAGCATGCATTTTTCTGAAGGTTATGACATCTGAAACTCAATGTCTGTCATTATTTAGTTACTTCATTCCAAAATGATTTGCCAGAAAACCACAAATGTTATGAGGATCAAACCAAAATAAGAAACAAAAATCTATTTATTCTGCAAAAATCTGGACAGTTGAGAGGTATAGTTCAGCCGGGGCCGTCTTTGAGTTTGCTGCCCTTCCCCCCTCACAAAATCATTGTCGAATGGAGCCTCCCCCCTGCAGCCATTCCAATGTCCCATTCCTAGGTTATTTCGCCCCATTTACCATAAACACTGTAATGTGCATACTGCTTTACTTCTGCGATGATTTGGATTTCATTTGAAAGTTTTATTTTGCATTTTACAGCACATACTTTAACAGATTTCTGCTAAACAAAGCGATGCAGTCTCACAATGAAAATAGACTTAGCATTAAAACTTCTCTGCCCTTGAAACTCACATTGTTTGAAACAGCATTGAAACCCACATTCAAAGAAAATACATTTTGCTAGTGGCAGATAAAGATTAACTTTGGGCTGTTTTCAAAATCATAGGCCCCTTGAACACGAAACATACACGTGCTCTTTGATACACCTTCCTGATTGTATTAATTTATATTCCTTGTACAATACAGTACAGTTGTTAGAGGGCATTTAAAATTTATTGTTTTCAACATTTTTCCAGTAAACAATGAAACAAAATGCATGCAACCATTAATAACAAAACTGCCCAATTCAGAACATTTCCATCATAAAAAAGTCTACTCAGACTTCTACAGTCCACCAGTATCAGTAAATATGAACACTGAAGAAGTAAAAGTCATCTAAATAATTCCTCATTCAAGAAATCTGTAATTAATGAAGAACTTGCTGCTAGCAAACAACTTTATATGTTATTGTTTCATCTACAAATAAAGTGCCTATTGCCCTTGAGGAATAAATTGCCTATGTTGTATTAAAAAATGATAAGCTAGTAATATCGCAATAGGAAATGGATGGCAAACCGATAACAGGTTCATAGTTACTAGGTATCTTTGCCAAAAAAGATTGCAGCATCCACCCCCTTTACAACACAATACAGTATAACAATGCATCTACCTGCTGTGGGAGTACAACCCACAGCCTTCTGCATCAAAAGCAAGTATACTACCTGTTGTGCTATTAACAATGCAAGCAGACTCAGCATAAGCAGCACTAAACTTTTGTTCCCCTGCAGCTCTCAGCTCCTTGTAAAATCTACTCAACACTCAGCTGTATCTCTGAACTTTGCAGCACAAAAAATCTGGTAAAAGCCAACATTTATGGGGGGGGGAGGCAAAAGCCAAAAAACAGGTACACATTTTAAACATTACTTGTATAATGTTGGAAAGCTCCTAGAATAAAATGCTGTGTTACCATCATACATTTCACTGCCAAGTCTTGAACCCAGGGGACCCTGTGCAAAACAGTCAGAGCAACATACCACTATGCCATATCATCTGTTTTGTGAAAGAGAGGAAGACTGAAACTTAAATGACTACCGTTTAGTGAAATCATTTCTCACCATAGCTGCCAACCTCTTAGCACAAAATACCCGAACAAAGCCAATAATGGGGGAATACAGCTCCCAAACATATTCAGTGAATTCATTTCTCACCATAGATCTCAACCTTAGCACAAAAAACCTGGACAAAGCCAATAGTGGGGGAACACAGTCCCAAAAATAGGAACAAATTTCAAATATCCATGTTATAAACTTAGAAAATTGCTAGAATAAAAGGTTTTGTGTTACCATGTACTTTCTGAAGAATATGAAGTCAAAAATTCAAATGCCTATTATTTTTATTTAACATTTGTTAACCAGGACAATCTGACTTGGAACAAAAGCCAATTTTCATCAAAGCAGGGAGAAACACTCCAGATACATGTTCTTTGTAAGATGGGAGGACATGCAGACTCCACACCAAAGGCACCCCAGCCAAGAATCAAACCAGAGAACCTGCAGCTGTCAGGCAACAATGCTACCAGTGCACCACAGCACTACTGAATTTGCAAGGAGAAACAAACTCACAGAAACCACAGATTTTATTAGGAACAGAACAAATATGAGCCAAACATCTGCAAATTTTTTACAAATGGTGATGAATAGGGAATTCAGGCCCCTGCCACCTGCACCCAAGGTACAGGGTTCAAGCCTGAGTATTCTCTACCCACCACCATGTGTTCTCTCTAGCCCCCAGTATATAGCATCTGGAGTTACAGACAGATACACACACAGTCACAGAAACACACACACACTCCAGTCGTTCCCCCTGAAAGCAAGCTCCTCTGTAGTCTTCTTCCGTTCCACATACTGCTACAATAATCCAGTTATTCCCTCTGAAAGCAAGCTCCTTTGTAGTCCTGCCCACAGATGCTAACAGCTGGTTTCCAAAGCAAGCTCCCCTGTAGTCTTCTCTTCAGCCCGTGCATGCTAATGGCTGATTTCCAATTTGGCTTTGCTCCGCGAGAATAAGTTGGAGGCTCCAGTCTGCTGATGACACTGTCCGGTTTCCTTCTCATCTGTGCGGTCATCATCACACAGACTTCTGGGCTGGCAGGGTGGAGATGCCTTTCTCTTCTATCCGGACTGCCTAACACATCAGTCTGGAGTTCTGTGTGTACCAGGAACTCCATGCACGCATGCGCGGAGTTCCGGGAGTCGCGATTTTTTTTTTTAATTTTCTTGTACAGGTGGGGGATTTTCTTCTTTCTTTTGCACAGGCGGGGGGAATTTTTTCTTTCTTTTGTACAGGTGGGAGGGCTGCAGTCCTACAGTCCAATAGCATGAGCCACCCCTGCTTCCTTTTAACATTAATGTTGATCAGTCAACTGGAAATTTTTGAAACCATGCCTCCAGATAACATCTACATTTGAACATGACTCAGACAAGAACCAACAACAACAGGAGCAAACAGAACAAGGGAGGCATGTAGTTAACCTGCCTGCAGCTGACTGTAATACTTGTGAAGTTATTTTAAATGCAACAAAGGAATTTAACATTTTTAACTACTCTAATATAAGTATTGATCCAGTTTTAGTTGAATTTATTGCAAAAGGCAGTACTTTTATTCCCTCTAACAAAGCTGATCTAGCTACTACACTGACTGATTTAAAATTATTTGTCAGGAAGCTAAATTTATCAGTTCTTTTTGGACAGAACGCAATGAGTACAAACTCTTTTCATGTGGCTAATACTTACTACCCACCATTGCACCCTGTCCTTGCTTTCTTTGAACAAGTCTGCGAATTAGACATACGGGAGAGTTGAACATCTAAAGCTAGACATAACAACTATACATACAATGTCAGTCTAGAGGAGTGACAGCTCTTGGAATTCTTGAAACAAGCACCAGTTAGAATCATGCAACTGGATAATGGTGGTAAACTAGCTATTATGAATATTGATGACTATATAATAAGAATGAACAAAGTCCTGGATAGCGATACATATCTAAATATTAACTTAATGTAGGTCTTAATAGGATAAGATCCTTACTGAATGATATGTTTATAGAAGCTAAGATTGACATGGACTCGTTCAGCTTTTTAAGTATGCCAAGCCCCAAGATCCCTGCTTTATTTGGGATCCCCAAGGTCCATAAAAACATCAGGGACCCCCCCCCCCTTTGAGACCACTAGTGGATGCTAGGAATAGCATCACATATCCTTGGGTTAAAGTGGTAGACCAAATCCTTAAAAAATATGTCTCCCAAGAGAAACATATTTGTAAAGATTCATGGCCATTCCTGTCCTATATTAACAGCTTAGAATACAGGAACGACCTCAATTTTCTAACAGTCGATGTCAAAGACTTATATTCATCTATTTTCCACTTAAAAGTTGTCGAATGGGTTAGTTACATGTTACGTAACAAAGGGGCGCCCTCAGATGAAACTTCCTTAGTAGAGGAGATGTTGGACATCATTCTTTCTTCTAATTTTATTACGTTTAACAACAAGTTTTACATACAGAAGATAGGTGTAGCTATGGGCTCCTCTTGTGGGACAGCTAAACCAATCTTGTAATGGCTTATTGGGAGCATGAGTTTATTTTTAAGAATCAACAAGTACTACATTAGATACACTTTTATACACGCTACCTAGATGACATTTTTATGATTTTTGATGGCAATGAAGCCGAAGCCCGCAAACTAATTTCTTACTTTAATTCAACTACACAATTCGTCTTTCACATACAACTTTAATACTGACAGAATATCATATTTGGATGTCAATTTAAGTAAAGATCAAATAAATGAATGTTACTCTGCAAAGGTTTTCAGAAAGGAAACATACTCAATTGCATTTTTATATTTCAGTAGTTGCCACCCGTTGTACCAAAAGAAATCAGTTATCAAGGGTCAGTTAGTAAGGGCAGCACATATGGTCTCCCATGACACTGACTTCCTTGCTGAATGTGATATGTTGGATATGGGAGATGTTTGTAACAAGAGGCTATCCGGACTCCCTAGTAGTTGAATTATTGATGGAAGTGCAGAACAAGAAGTTGACAGGTGTTTACAAACCTATTTTAGGCCTTAAAAATAGAACTGACCCTATGACTACAAATGTTGGAGAGAACCTGAATGTTAATGTAAGAGTAAATGAATGTGGGTGGATGAGTCTAATTACCCCCTTCAGCTTGGACGGTAATTTGATCTGCCATATTATTAATAAAAATTGGGGATTAATTAGCAGAGACCTACTACTTAGGAATAAATTCCAAGACCCACCCTGTGTAGTTTTCAAAAGAGGCCAGAATTTGAAGAACCTCTTAGAACCTAAAAAAACTAATGAATAGTAACAAGAAAGGTATGTTTAAATGTACCATGTGTCATTACTGCCAACACATGGACACTGGCCAAAATGTTACCATCAGAGGGCTAACATAAAGACCTAGGTACAGATTTGATTGGCAATCTAAATCAGTAGTATACATCGCACAATGCCAACAGTGCCCTGTATTTTACATTGGCAAAACTTATCGCAGACTCAGGGAGCGTGCATATGAACACTTGTACCAGACAAGGAATTCAAAGCAGGAAAGTGCATTGGCCAGATATATAGTTGAATTTGATGAACACAAGTTTACATTCAGGGCTATCGACTCTTAATACCTGATGGCCGGGGGGGGGGCCCAGATTCACTTTTATTGGAGTTCCTTGAACTTTATTGGCAAATGCGCACAAGTGCATGTTACTATCCAGGACTGAATGAGGTTGATTCTATTCCTTGTATTTTAAAACTTAAAAGCTTCATGAGGTAACTATATAGTTAATTTTCATTTGATTTTATGCATTTCATATGTTGAGATATATGTTTTTAACACACATTTTCCCACATGTAGAATTTTTATTTGGGAAGTGCAAGGTAATTATATACCTTTTCTTTTATGTTATATTTTACATTCTAGTGTTTATATATTTGTATATATTTTTGTTTATACAAAAACACATATTATAGAGGGCAGTTGTATTGTTTTTAAAAAAATTAATGATATGAGCCTACATTCAGCATATAGTATTTTGGGTTTTTACTCGGTTCTTATTATATTTCTTTTCAGTAAACAAGTTGTTCTTAATGGATGAATAACTAGTTTAATTGTTTAATGCAGGACTTGTTTTTATAGATGCTTGTGAACACGTCTAATTTGTGTGATTGTACTTGATAACTATTTAATCTTTGCTATCTTGTGTTTATGTTATCTGAAGAAGTCCCACAATAGAGTGGGACGAAAAGTGCTTTAATAAACAGTTCTTTGAGTGATATTATGGGCTCTCACTCGGCAGTTATCTCACAATGAGATTCAGCAACATAAATTATAACAAAATCTCAGCTTTTGCCCCTGACATATTATAATACTTTATCACCTTGAGGTGTTGTAACCGAATGCAGTTTCCCCTTTTGCATCATCAAATGGTGTCACCAGATGACACAGAATTAGGAACTAATTGCACAGCTGCTCACATTCCATACATACAAAACCACCAAATTATTAAAGCTATAGCATCACTGATGTAGCTAAAGTAAAAGCTACATATTTTTATTTATTTATTTAGCTAATATTTGTTTAACAGGAAAGTCTTATTTGGAATAAACCAATTTTCAGCGGATGCCTGGGGGAAAATGCTCGAGATGCATGTCTTTCTAACATGGGAGGAAACTGGAGCACTCAGAGAAAGCCCATACGAAAGCAGGGAGGACATGCAAACTCTGCACAGCAGACCAACCAGCCAAAAATCTAACCAGAGAACCTCTTACTGTAAGGTGACAATGTAAACAGCTGTATCACTGCACCATTTAGATTAAGGAAGCCTGTTTTACATGATTATAGCATAAACAGAAGAAAAGCAAAGTGGTAAAAAGCCCTTGCACTTGATCTTTAACTGAATTACTTCTTGAAGTATGCTTGGCTTGTTCAATATTGCCCAACATTTATCAGCAGCTCCTATGGATTCAGGTAAATGGGATGAAAAAGTTAAATCAAAGCTAAGTTGAGAGTCTAAATATCTCAAATGTCTAACCTGGTTAATTAATCTAAAAGTATTTGTAAACTCAGAAATGTAAATTTAAAGTATGACATCAGCTACAGTGTTCTTCATTAGTACCATGTTGGCAATCAAGGACACAAAAGTACAGATCTCCAGTGCTAACATAGAAACATCACATTACCCACAGACTGCTTCTGTACTCTACCAGTCTGCTGGCAGGTATAGTAAAGGAAACTTAATTGTGAAACTGCGTTTGACTTTTGTGCAGTTTTAACACAAATTTAAAAGCTGGTATCGCCCTAAATGACCATCATATCTTTAATACACACATCTGATATTTCCTGTTGTCTGATTTTTACTCAGATTTCAATACACACATGAGCTTGCAGTCTGTAATTGTATGCTGTAGTTCCAATGCTACCTAAATGATCATGGGTGAAATCATTAAATTGCTCTTTGTCTATTACCAGAGCACTGGCATATGAGCAAGTAGTTCCTAAAGTAAAGGTATTTAAACTACACAAAGAGCACTGTCTGCAGTTGTCCACTTCTTTTTTTTTAGTCACCTGCATGCTAATTAGCTATCTAAAAAAGATGTTTACTAACCCAAAATGTCTAACTTCATCAACAGTTGGTTTATTTTAAAGTCACTATCTGAAGATGTAGCATGGGCATTAGTTTATTACAGTCATCTTAAAGATTTGAAGGCACTGAAGAAGGTTATTAGGCTTTTTAAAAAATCATTCCTACCAGTGTTCAAATATTTCTGTCCCATAGTTTTATAGCCCTTTATAGCAAATGATACCTGGCAAGCATTGTGAAGGGCCTATCTAGCACACCAAGCCATCAAAGACCAATAAATGAGGTCTACTAACAGGCACATAGACAGACAGACACAGACAGATACACACACACACACACACACACACACACACACACACACACACACACACACACACACACACACACACACACACACACACACACACACACACACTCTCTGATATGACCTCCAATTTCATCTGCATTTTCTCATACATTCATTTTCTTACGGAAACTTAGCCCTACCCAGACTACTGGATTCTACATGCAGCTCTGTGACATCAGCTCTACCAGGCCTTGGGAACTGAGTGTGGTCTAAGATTTTTGTGACTGTTGGACCATGTGGTAGCTATGCAGTAATTCCAAAAGCAATGCAACATTCAGTCCCAGTCCTAGGTCAAACAATATGGCTAAACCTTCAGAGAAGGAAGTCCACAAGCGTTTATGAAAAGGACAATTAATATCTTACCAAAAACCTACTCCAATATACAGGTGTTTACAAGTGGCAGCAAATCCTGAGACCTGGAATTAAAACACGAGAGTCCCAATGTCTAATATATAATGATAATGGTTTCCACAAGTAGACAGATATAGGATCATTAGTATAATGAGCTCCTTTGTCAAAGTACTGTAAAATAGTCTGGTATAAAGTCGTACATATACCTCTGGTATTAAGCAAGTTATAGCAGCAGCACAACTGTATTAACATTTCTTGAGTACACTACAATGTGCAGTGACTTGGGAAAACATAGAGCAGCAATACCACTGGACTTCTGAAAGTCCTTCAGTATAATGGATCACTGCATGCTAAACAAGATAATTGCTCCATTCTGCTTTACTGCAAGACCATAAAATGATCTTAAAGTTATTTACTTGACTTGATGGAAGCAATAAATGGGCAAAAAGTTTTCAAACTTCCCTAGCCTTTGACATTTGGTGCTCAAAAGAAGCTTGTAATATGTCTGTTGACACTTTTTTATTCATAAACAGTATGAAAACACATACAGTTCATTTTTCAGGTGATTATGTACTGCTGCATGCAATATGCAACTGGTAAACACTGACCAGGACAATACAATCAAGTTTTAACAACTGTGCCATGAGGTAAACTTACAGTAAGTCAACTGGAAATGAAAACACAACCAAAATGATGACATTTGGCATATATAAGTATGGGAATGATAGTAATCTTACACCCTAGAAGGTTACTATACTGTCATGACTCAATGAGGTGGTAATTAACTGGGAATGTATGGACATCATTCCAGATGACAGTCATAGTTTTAAGCAACATGTTACTTTAACAGCACTATGCATCCACCAAAAACTATAGACACAGTGTGAAATTAATTAGGAGATGGTACCACAAATACACTGCCCTCTGAAACATGCCTATGTTTGCATGTAGCTCCACAGTACTTTTGGAAATAAGTGACAAACTGAACCAGTTAATCAAACAATTTATGAGACTGCACCCCCACCCTTTGTTACTAATCGGCCATACAGTGTTTTGTCAGATTCTTTTCAATTGCTTAATTTCAGTTGAAAATGATAGTGCCTGTTCACATTTCAGCTTGAACAATCTTTCAGCACAACACAAATTTTACTAACTAGATTACAATTATACTTTGTGATGTAATATGATTATGCCCCGCATAAGGCCTCCCTCATCTCTTATGAGTATATCACACAGTTTTGATAATATACTGACACACACTGACTCTACTTTCTGAAACCTCAGAGATGAATACTGCCATGGTGGCATATAGGTCTACTAGTAAGAACGTGAAGGGAGCATGGTCCACAATGCAGTATTGCAAAAGGACTGAACTATTGCATCAGTGTGTGTAAATACATGTGCCATTTTATACACTGCGTATAGGGTGAATTTTCAGTCACTATTTTAAATAAATTGATTTTATTCAAATGAGAATCATTTTTTTTTGCAATCAGTTAAATATGAAGGACCTTAGCTGAATTTCCAGTTAAGCACAATCTTATGGATTTCTGACTTTTGCTTTGTAGACCATTGCCAAGTATGACCAACATCACATATCCAGTTTCAATGATAAGGAGATTAATTTACTGTACCAAATGCATGTATTGTAGTTGTGACCCTCAGTTTTCTTTTTTTTTTTGTTTGTTTGTTTGTTTTAGGAATGTCTGCATGTCAGTCTATTCATGACATACATGGCTTCATTGAATTAAAACAAGGCTGAGCTTACTGAGCTTAGTCAGTCCTTGTACTGGAAATGCTAGCTTCACTTCCACTGGACTGTTATTATATTATGAATTACAAATGGCACTTCTCTGGACTACATGTTCTATTTGGCATTTGAAGCCATTTCATTATATACCGCAATCTTTTTGGATGCATATTACTGTTTCCATATCTGATTCTTGCATCCTTACAAGTGTTACCTTCTGTGTTCATAGGGAACTATTAAGAGTGGCACACGTCTGGCCACAGGGCCAAATCCAGCCCTCGAAGCAACACCATCCAGCCCCCAGAGAGTAACCAAAATTAAAAAAAAAAGTGAAAAACTGCTACGCCTTACTCCAGTCATGCAAACTTTCCAGCATGTGCTTACTTACCTAATTGACTGCAGTTGTACACACCTCTAATTTAATAAGTAACTATTCTTTGTTGTTTATAACTTGTTGTCTGTAAACAGTAGTAAATTTCTGCAAGAGTTTGTAATAAGTCATGGCTGCAAGCCAGAATAAAGTTAAACACAAAGTTGGTGTAGAAAACAGTCAATTTCATGACTGCTGTCTTAAGTAAAAATGCCAGTCGCCTATATATTGTTAACTCGTAATGACTTACTATGTTTTGAGGTGGCCCACAGATGCATTCGTGTAGTGGGCCTCCCCACAGAAAGGTTGCACACCATTGACCTAGAAGATTAAACAATTTTCACAGCTTAGTTCTTCCTTGAAAGACAAAAAAAAAAACAGAATGGATTTGGTTCATTACTGTGAATCGTACTTCAGGCCAAATTCTCACTGTAGCACATTGTAGTAGCTACACTTATAAGTCAACATCAGGACATGTATGGAATTCAACTACTTTTTCCTGCCATATAATTGGTTTGCTCAGCACATGTACTACATTTACTTCCTCACCTGATCTGTATTTCTCTTTCAAGTCACACATTTGTAAATTAAATATCACCTTCACCATTATCATTTGCAGTCTTAAATGAACCTTACCAAAACATTCAAGCGGTCTGTTTCTATTTCAATTCTTTACCGTAAATACAGTGTTGAATATCTACTACAACACATTTCTATTAGCATTTCTTTTTTACCTGAGCATAGCTCTTTTCTGAATTTGTAAATGCTCTTAACCAATGGACATGTGGTCTACTCATCCTTCTACACTGTCATCTAGATGCATCATCAGTGACTCATTTGTACTCGCTGCAGCTTTCCTTTTGTGGTCTGTGTCATAGCTGTCTTAGTTACACTGTACGTTTACAGAAAAGTACAAATATCTATTTTCTGAGCATTTTAAAACTTGTTTCTGGTTCAGTGCTTTGGTCTCAAAGAATACCTTGCTCCATTAGCTATTTAATGATATAGTACTCTGAGACATACTAGACACACATTTTTCAAGATACTGCATCAGTCCTGTATATCTCTGCATGTCTGCACATTTTTCTGCATCAGCATTGACAGCTGCACAATTGCTCATATTTTCTGTACTAATTGTCGGAATATGGCCCATGCATTTTAGTTGTATAATTAAAAATTTTTATTTGGCTTGAAATTATGTTGGGTCTATGTACCAGCTCTATCAGTCACTTGTCATGCTGTTTTTGCATTTGACCCCACAGTAATAGATCACTAATTACATTTACAGTGTCTTTCAGTCAGATAATTCTATGACAGCCCATTGGCATATGTATCATACTGATGAATCACTAAATGTTGCATTCAATGCACACAGTTTGGAGCTTGCTTAATGCAGCTTTATCTCTACTAATTTTAGATTGTATATAGTTCTGAAAACATCTGATTTGGCATTCTTGAGAACTCATCAGCAAAAAGCAACAGGAAATCTCTGTTGTAATCATATTATTCAGATGTTGCTGAGCAATACAAATGTGAAAGCTATATTTACAGCAGCCAAACTATTCATCAGTTTTGTTGCCCAAAGTGCTTTCTAATTTATTTTTATTTATTTATTTTACATTTGTTGATACAAAGCAGATGACAACAATATATGACAGATATTTACGGTAATAGTGCTAATAATGCTCATGTGCTACAATTTCTTTTATTCCTGCTCAGATTCTCTTCTGACTGTTATAAATACTTTTCTATGAATTATTTGCCCTGAATCAGGTTTTGCTATATATGCTATTCATATGGAAATACATTGGGTGACATAATAGGGCATCAGGTGATGCTGTTGCCAAAAAGAAAAAGCTTCACTGGTTCAGTTCTTGGCTGGAATGCCTTCTGTGTGGTGTCTGTGTGTCTTTCCTGTGTTTTTGTAGATTTTTTCTAAGCACTCCATTTTTCTCCCACATTCCAAAGACTTGTAGCAGGTGGCTAGGCCACTCTAAATTGGACTTGGCTAACAGTGTGAATGTATGTGCTATGGGAAAACAAACCACAATAGGGCTAGCCATCTGGCAGTGTGAGCACTGACTTTGAATAATTGTCACTCTTGAAAGTGATAACCTGACCACATATCCAAAAATGAGAAAAGAAGGCTGTGGGTGGATGGATGGATGTATAAATTTTCATATAGAAACTTGCCGAGCCTGTGACTACATTAACATAAAGATACAGAATATCATTGCTATAGTTCTGCACAGTATATGATGTTTCTCTGAATGTCTGAATTATTATTTATACAAGCAGACTTTACTTTTAGAATGAGAATTTGCTTTATTATTTCTAACTTCTTTCTCTTACTATATGAACTCAAAAAGGTATGAGACTGAAAAAAAAAAGTTTTTACCAGCAGACCAGCAGCTTTTTTCTAGTTAATTGTGCCATCTGGGGGCCAGTCTAAGTAATTAATAGCAGTCTTAAGTATTTTCCAAACTAAATTCAGTATTCATATTGCGGGTCAAAATATTATATTTTGTACCAGTCTCTACCTTAAAGTCAACATTCTACCTATTAATATTTAGCATTTTTCCAGCATTCAGTGATTTATATCTCATTGCCCCCAGTGCTTCAGAAGCATTTTCAGATCTCACTCTAACAAGTTTTTTGACTTGTATAATCCAAAGACTTTATTTAATATTTTTATTAAACATCAGGAAAATTATTTTAACACATTTGTTCTTCCTTTTACACATCTTAGAAAAATGTAATTTGGAAATACAAATGATGCTTTATTGTTGTCATGCAGAACGCCTCTATTATTTATAGCCACATCAGCATTCAAACTTATATTAAAACAATTTGAATATCCTGGGATCTATTTTCCACCCTCACATGTCTCCCTTCTTCATGTTCATGATTTTTACAACATATTCTGTTTTTATTTCTCATTTAATTTCTGTTATAGATTTTGGCTCAAGTTCATGACTTTCAAGCATCTGAGGTGTCATCAGCCAGGTAGCCATGAGGGTACTTTGTACTCTTATA
The DNA here is from genome assembly GCF_019279795.1 of Protopterus annectens. NCBI lineage: Eukaryota > Metazoa > Chordata > Ceratodontiformes > Protopteridae > Protopterus > Protopterus annectens. Next base: position 456,285,537 of record NC_056751.1, read on the forward strand.
GGCAATGACAGCATTTCTCATTTACAAGTGTAATGTCTATGATTAGTGATGATATGATCACGTGTATCAATGCAAGGACTGACTATGTTTCAAGCAGTCCATACATTTATACTCTGTACATACAACAGGAGCTACCATTACTGGTTTGGGTAGCCACTCCCTTTGAAAATCATCTGTTCTCTTGTGGGGACCTAACATTGGAGCAAGGATACAAGGCAGATGAAAATCTATATAAATGATGTACTCCCCCATGATATCAGCTGACAATAGTATTCTTACATTTCTTCTGACTGATACATAAAAACACAAGGAATATGTGGATCATGAAGAAGAAAAAAATATACTTTTGATTTAAATGGAAGAAACAGGAATCACTGGCAATTAAAAATGATGATGACTGAAAAAGTCTTGCTGTCAGAATTCCATGGTATTAGTCAAGATCAATACTTAGTTATTTTAAAAGCAAAACAAAAAATTATTTTCATGTTATAAAGTAAATAAAGCTTAAGAATATATACACATTCCACTTTCTAATAGCCTGTATCCAAGGAAATATATATATATATATATATATATATATATATATATATATATATATATTTTTTTTTTTTTTTTTTTTGTTTTTTATTTTACATTTTGTTTATCAGGAAAGTCAGACTTGGAACAAAGCCAAACCAATTTTCACCAGAGGCCTGAGGAGAAAAACTCCAGACATGTCTTTCTAATGTGGGAGGAAACCAGAGTACCAAAAGTAAACCCACACGAATGCAGGGAGGACATGCAGACTCCACACAGAAGGCACTTCAGCCAAGACTCGAACTGGAGAACCTCTTGTTGTGAGGCGACAACGCTACAGTTGCACTACTGCGCTGTCCAATATATAGTTCCAATGGGACAAACTATGATAGATATCAGTCATCTATAATCTACCATGCAGGAAAATCATGAAAATTATGAAAACACCAAAACAAAAATTACATATAAATCTTTTTGTGGATGTTTCATAGGGTGCACTATTTATGAGGAAATAGTAACAGAAAAGCAAAAATAATTAATCTAGTTAAAAATAAACAGGCAGCATTAACATCAGACAAAATGACGTGAATATTTACTAAACATTTTGGCATATAATGTATAGTAAAGATGAGAGTGATTTGGTGCAAAAATATTTTTCATCTTCAGTGATAAGCTACCTTCTCCAAACTCCTCTACAATACAGATTGATTTTTTTCACATTTTCTTGCACAACTGAATTTAGAGAAAAAGGTTTAAAATCGTTATATGATCTCTCACCTATGCCATTCTTTACTCCTACAAATGTGATATAACTAATACTTGTTAATGACTAAAAATAAATAAATAAATAAATAACATTCACAAAAGTGTAGAATTGTTCAGAATACCCAGGCAATGCAATGCCTATAGACCTTTCAGTCTTCCATACTGCTTGAAAAAGAAGCAGTTAAAGAAATTATCAATCACCTAGCTATATGCCCAGCATTGGTTTAAAAAGGGCATGTTTCTCAACTCAGCCTTCTGTGATTCAAAACCAACCTGTCTAATAGGTATCAGTCAGTAAAATAGCACTCCATGATCTCTCCTTACCTCTCAGTCACCACCATTGTACCACAAGGCTCTATCCTTGGTCCCCTACTCTTTAACAGTTTCACTAATACCCTCTTTACTACTACAAAACAAGATATCCTAATACAATATGCAGATAAAAAAAACAATAAAACAGAGCGGACCATGTACTCTAGAACTTCACTTTAATATATGCAGATGATTCCACTCTCATATGCACATCTGACAAAAATTACTGAAGAAGCTTTTAACAGCCATGGAAATATGGCTTCTTAACTCACAGCTCATGCTCAACCAAAACAAGACCAAACTATTACTTTTTTCCCTAGATCAGTCCTTCAACAAAAAAAAAATTATAGTCCTCTCTCTTGATAATACAACCACTGAAGTCACATCACATAGCAAATTATTAGGGGTGATAGTGGATAATAGCCTTACATTTGACCCGCATATACAAAATTGCATAAGTAAAACTCATCAAAAACTACAGATGCTTTACAGAGCCAGAAACGTTCTCACTGACACAACTAAAACTACACTCGCCACTACTTATCATCTCAACATTCTTCTTTATGGCGCTCCCATCCTTACTAACTTCCAGGCTTCACAAAAATTAAAACATCAACAATGCTATAACAAAGTTGCTAAATTTGCAACACATAGCCCTTTCAGAACCCACCACTGTATAGCACTAAAAAGACTAAATTGGTTAGAACTGTCACATCACCCAACATATACACAACTTCTTACAACTTATAAAATTGTGTAGCATCCATCTGCCTGTCTAGCACTAAAAAACATTCTACACAACTATGTTGCCAGTTAGTCATTGCAAACTCTTGTCTGTCTACAAACTTAGCAAATCTGTTGGGTATTGTCTGTACTTATACAAGGTTGCTATGGCCTGGAAATCCTTACCTGTATCCATCAGGTCTACACCCTCACTCCTGTATTTCAAAAACATTCTGAAAAACTTCCTATCTAAAATATGTTCCTGTTCTTGCTCAAAACCAGGAATAAATATGTTCCTAAATGCCTTTTCATTCCTTATACTGCTCCATATATCTTCTTACTCTCCCCTTTTCACTTATTTCCTTACTGCTATCTTGTATTTTCTTTGACTTTCTCTCTAAATACTGTCTAGAATTTTTTAAAATATTAAATGATTGTCATATACCTTGTACCAAGTCTTAACAAATGTTTTTATATTATGTCTAATATATGATAGTCATTTAAACTGCAGATGTTTTTGTTTTATTTCTGAATATTGTATAATTATTGTTCTAAAAATGTTTTGTAATATTTTGGAGCTTTTCTCCCCAGGCCTCCACTGAAAATAAGTTTCTACCTAGTCAGACTTTCCCAGGAATCAAATGTCAATAAATAAATAACAGAAACAAAGATGTTTCATTTAAGTTGAAATAGGTCAAGGACTTTATTGATGGACTGCAGTTAGATGTGCCCTTAAGGATTTTAGAAATCCTATCCTGTTGAGAGAAAGAGTCCTGACATGAAAACATTCAAAAACTGATTTTTTTTTCTTCTCAGATAGTTGAATGATCATCTCAGATGGAGCAGTATTAAAAGAGACTACAGTCATCTTATATGGGATGATATATTATAGCAATAACCCACGCCTGGGTGTGGGTTAAACAATGTTTACCTGGTTTTGGTGGTTTGGGTTGGGTCCAGAGGGACCAAACAAACAAATGTGGATACCACCATTACCCACACCCAGAAGTGGTAATTTAATTTATATATTAAATATTTAAGAAAAAAAAGAATAATTACTTTCATAAATAATGGCATTATATGCCCTTCAACTGCCCTTCGGCTGTCACAGTGTTTCTCAGTTCTGATGTACCGCATGCCTCAGCAATCTTTCTAGAGCTGTGGGCAAAAGCAGGAAGCAAACGAGACTTTCGTTGCTTTTGTCTTCTTTGGTTTAATGAAGTAAACACTAAAAGGGGTTTAATAATAAACAGCGAAGATCAGTTGCTCTTATTTTAAACTTATATAAACGTTTGTATAATTTAACATTTAACAATCACATAGATCGCAGCAGACCTCGATGCGATCACTCTGTTGCTTTATCTAAAGTCGGTTTAATAAGTGAGTTTAAAGCAAAAAAAGCAACTGAGACAGCTTGCTTTTTTTTTTTGGAACCTTTTTCTATTTTGTTTTACTTTTAACATATTTTACACTTTCTCATAATAGTGGACTCACACATCCTTCTAGGTTTCACTATGGCCCTCATAGTTTTCAGTTACTCTTTTAGGAATAATTCACTTCTACAAGATGGATTTATAAAATATTCCAGGGATGTGAAAATTGTAATGGGCTTGGACAAGTACCATGCAGCTCAGAAGTACAGTTAAGCAACTCTTTATATATGAGCTTTAGATTTAATGCATTTCAGCAATATTGCTTTCTTCAGAAGGCATATTACAAATAGCTGAATCTTATGTTGATCTTTTACAGGTATAATGCCAGAATCTGGGCAGTCACTTGCAAACCATTTTCTGCCTAGTCAGAACCCTACACATCAAAATTACCTTCTATATCAAGAAAGAAAACAAGGTAGGTTTATGCATGGCCATCAAATTGTCTAGGATGTCATGAAGATATATTACGCACGGTTTCACTTTACAATGCCAAATTTCTGCTACATCGAATTTCATATGGCCGAGACAATATGATCGAAGTTTTGGAATCTCGACATTGTGAACGGAGATCTGCGTACAGTGCAGAACAAGAGACTTCCCTTTTCCTCACTGTAGTATGATCTTGGATTTGGTATATTTAAGTAGTGGGGGTATTGGGGGTGCAGGGGGCTTGCCCCCCTGCAATAATGGTGAGAAAGTTTTTTTTTTTTGTGGATTTATTTTACAATATCGAGGTTCTGAAACTTCGATCATATGGTCTTGCCCATATGAAATCCAACGGTTCAGAAACTTGGCATTGTGAAGTGAATCTATTACACATCAACACGCACACACACACACACACACACACACACACACACACACACACACACACACACACACACACGCAGACAAACCTATTGCTGCATTGCCTAAAATGGAAAGGAAGTTTATTCCAAAGGTGTGGATAATAACCAACCTGCTTCACCAATATGTCCTGTTAACTTGTTGATACAAATTAGCCTTTCTAATATATTAACAGAGTCCTTGTATGCCATAGTCTTCATTTTAGATAGTGTTAGTAGTCCTTGTTCAAAGTTATCTTGGGGACAGAGAGTGGGGAATCAGGAAGATGGCTTGATGACAAATGAGGTTGTATGAATCATATTTTTTTTGCTAGGTTGTTAATTATTTTTTTGAGATCAAATGGATGTTATCACTGGGGCTCAGTTCAGAATATTGATGGATATTGTTTCTTAACTATCTAAACATACTTTAAAATTAATTTTGGGATCTGTGGCCATTTTCAGTTTTTTACTTGCATGTTTAAGTGCCCTCTTGATAGGGAGCATGTGACCTATAACACCCACAGACTTTATTCTTCTTTTATAGTATTTATACAAGAATTCTACCACAGGAGTTTATTCTTCCAACTGGGTACAGGGAGATGCCCATTTCTTTATAACCATTTAGTTGAGAGTAGAAAACAGAAGTAATGGCCTTAGCTTTATTTATGGGATCAAACTTGAGTAAGAATGCAGTGGAAAGATATAGTTTACTAAGTAGCTGTACTTTGTTTTTGTAAAGACCTTCAAAAAGATACACTAGTTTTGGAGTACCTCAAGCCTTATAAATGAAAATCACCAATTTGTGGTCTGAGTTACCAATGCAGGATGATACCTACGCAGCTGTGAAAGAGGGACCGATATAATAAAGGGTAATATTGAAGATGATGCATCCCCTAGTTGGTGTGGTAGTTCACATTTACATAGACAAGAAAACATAGGCCATACTTTCCATATGCAATCTAGGTGATTACATTTATTGCAGGGCAATTGAAGTCACCTTGAACAGACGTAAATCAGTTTAAAGGGATATTAGTTATGTTTATAAGATAGCTGTTGTGATCAGTGGGAGACAATGTGATCAGTGACTGGCAATAAAATGATAATTTTACTTATGACAACTTGGATTTCTACGTTTTGAAAACTGAAGTCGCAAGAAATGTTCTTTGATGTGTGACGGTCACTGACAAAGACTGACAATGACGATACAATGTCTAAAGGCCTGAATGCGTGACATGATAAGTTCAGAAACAGTAGGGGGTGCTTTCACTGCATTAAAACCAAGCACTGTTACTAAACATATCTGTAAGTGTTCGAGTTGGAGGTCAGCTTCATGTTCAGATATCTTTCTGAAAAAATGTGAGACTTACTATGCCACTTCAATATGTACCACGTTTGAATTTGTTAGGTGCAAATGCTGAGTACTTTGACAATGCCAAAAACAGAAAAGACACTTTGGAGACACCAACAGCTTTAGCTAGAAGAGATGAAGGTGACATGCGGGTCATTCCTGGCAAAGTAGAATAACCTGTAAACTATCCCATGAAAAGACACCCTGAATACTTCTACGAAAACAGCAGATACAACGTCAGTGATACATGTTGTCTAGATGGTATGTTGACTAGCTGTTCAAGGTAGTGGTATTTACATAATCAATGATGAATACAATCAAGGCTGGTAAGACTGATAGGTTTATAATTGACATTTTCAATGATCAAACATCTGCTAAGCAGGGCATTGCAATGTCTGTTCTCCAGGTTATAGGTACACAGCCCTATTCAAAAATCATGTTAGATAGGTTTAATAGATAGAGGCTCTGCCATACTAATTAGTAGCACATAGTTTTACGTCAACATCATTATAAATGTAAGTTTAACAGTCATAATAAAAATGTAACTGTGAAAGTTTCTGGTATGTTAAATGCAGCATTGAGATTAATTGAAAATAAGACCCATTACTTATGTGCTGAAAATTTAATAAGACCTGTGCCAGAATACTGCATCTACTTATTTTGTCCAATGATGAAAATCTAATAAAGAAGCTACAAAATATACAAGGGAAAATACAGATCAAATTAGAGAAATGAAAAGACCTCATAAGTAAGCAATCTCTCTCTAATAAGTCATAACATTATTTCTATAGCCAAGGGCCTTTGAGTCCTCCACATTACTGTACCATTAATTTACCTCTACGAAGAATCAAAGGCTAGAAAAACATTGTTTTCCAGAATCCATTCAGGAAGACTTAGTACAGAGTTGTTCACCACTTTCTCATATACATTTTTTTTTGTTGAAACCGCACCCAGCAACATTTATACTGCCAGAATGTAAAACAAATGTGTAGAAGGGCTGTGCATCAAATGTCTCTAATAACTCACTGGACCTGTGCTATATATTATGTGAAACAAACCCACTCTTTTGCAAACCTTCCACATAAAATTTAACATAATATACGTATGGCACTATGCTCATAAAATGAGACATTTAGGGCAAATATGGGATGAAGGGGGCCTATCAACTGGAATTAATCGATGATTTAGGAAACATATATATTAAAATGGAATATGCTGAATTGCAGCATGTACTATTTATTTTGCTTTAACTAGTTTAACTTGCACACTGCAGTAGTGCAGCGGTAGCATTGTCGCCTCACAGCAAAAGGTTTTCCGGTTCCATTCTCGGCTGGAGTGCCTTCTGTGTGGCATTTGCATGTCCTCCCTGCATTCATGTGGGTTTCCTCCCCCATTACAAAGGCATACAGCTGGAGTGTTTCTTCCCAGGCCTCCGCTGAAAATTGGCTTTGTTCCAAGTCGGACTTTCTGGTTAACAAATATTATATAAAATAAATAAGTAAACTATTACCAAATAATCATAATATGCCCAGTGAACCAATATACAATGTTACCTTTTATCCTTTTCCACATCATCCTTACTTGGCAAAGAAATGACATTAAATGCATTCATTCATTCTCTCTTAACTTGCCTAATCCAGTGCAGGGAATGGAAGAGGCCATCCCAGCACTGAGATAATGCAAAGCATAGAAACTCATCTTGAATGTGGTATCAGCTCATTGTAAAATGCATATAGTCATTCTCTCACTGCACACAACTGTGGCAATTATGTGGAATGCAGATTCATCTACATCTAAGACACATCAGTATTTAAACAATAAGGGGAAAGGGGAGCAGTTACACTCATTCTGATGCAAGAGATACCAACAACAGTGAATTTTCCCTACACTGCTCTAGGAAGTACCTAACTAAACAGTTACAATATAAAGAAGGTCCTTACATTAGGCACTACTTTGTGACCTCTCACTCTAATGCCCTCTAGAGCTAAAATAACTGGGTGTCCAGACCATGCTTTGAAGCCCTGTCTGATTTTACCAGTGATGTCACTCTGAAAGGGGGAGTGAGCTTGACCCTATCATCATTGTGCCTAGTAAATTGTATCAGAGAAAGTTTAGTTTGCAAGTTAAGAAAAGGGTTCAAATACCTCTGTAAACCATAGACACTAAGCACTGCATGTTAATTGAAGAACTGATATATTTGAGGACTTTTTCAAGGTTAATAGTAAGACACGGAGGGAGCACCATTCACCTTTATACCCAACAGCAGCAATACAAATAAATATACTGGAGTGCAACTGTTGAATGATCATCCTAATAAAAGCAACACATTGTAGTAGGTCATGCTGGTGCAAAGTTGGAATAAATCTCAAAGCATGTTCTTATACACTGCCTGCTTACGCAAATACAGAATGTTACATAACAGTAACTCCCCAGCATAATATGGTATAATCAGACCTACAGTGCTTTAACTTCTAACATTATTTTACCTACTGATAAGCCCTTACATCAACTAGTCACCTCTGTGTTAGTGCCCTGAAAATCAATGCTTAACAGTAGCTTTGTTGTTACACAAACAAGGATAGATAGGGAGAGGAAAACAATGAAAGCCACAGACTCTTACAAATGCATTAACTGAACACAGTTTTTGCTAATTACAACTACATAAGGCCACTTAATCAGATAAGTAGACAATAATTAATGAGCAGCAAACATATTATTTATAACCTTTCAGTAACATCTCAGCAAAGATAAGAATATGCACTCAAACAACACACTAAAAGCATTGTATTTCAGCAAACATAAGAATATGCTGTCAAATAATACACTAAAAGCATAAAGTAAAGAAAGTTACAATTTTATAAAGAGAAGAGATGCAGTGCTAAAGTGATACTATTCAAAATTTAAAAAGCATTTATACTTGGAAATATAAGGGATTGTGTAACGTATCTGTCGTGCAGCCAATATGGTTGCACAGCAATGTGGTTTAGTGCAACAATCAGAAAGAGGAAGTGAAAGGCAAATCAGTGCGAGTTGCCCAGTAAACAAACTCAAATGACACACAAAAATATTTACTATATATAAACACTGCTTTCTTTATTGTTTAAATAACATTTGATACATTTTTAAGATATTGTGGCTTTTCTTTACTATTTATACATGTATCCTTGTTATTTTTTATCTGAGAAGAAAGTTCTCAATATTAAGCATTATACGGTAACAGATTCTGGTTTTCATCTCCAAGTAGGTGGATTGCCTCCTAACACTGGAACTTATTAATTCTTATATTTTACATTTGCCTAAATAAAGAACACAAAGAAAATGGTGTATTTGGTCTTTGCCCATATCCACAGAAGTTGCAACAATATCATTACAAAGAAAAACTTGTGAGGAATGGGAGAATTATGCCATCCTTACATGGGAATCGTGTGTGTACATGAGTGTGTGCTTGTATATGGGCATGTTCATATGTGTCTGTTTGAAAATAATTATTTGTTTTCAAAGCAGTTACTATAGATAAAGGTTTCTGGAAGACACCATAGTTCATATATAGAGAGAAGTGAGAAAGATGCCTTGGGTGATAGGCCAGATGCTCAGCTCTGTACGTCATCAATGTACAGTCTTAATGTGTGTCTGGGCATTGGAAGTTCATATTAAGGATTGCATTACATATTTCATTTATTATCTTTGGTTCCTTTTGTATTTAGTGACCGGGTTACTGAATTAGACTCATATGCACATTCTTTAGCCTATTATTTACCTATGGTTTTGAGCTGAATGATGGCACCTCTCATAGCCAACAAACCTGTTTGAGGTAGTGGAGTGAATCTAAGGAATGCAGCCCCTGCCTTTTTCATAACAAATTGCCAGCCATCAATTACAAATTGGTGGCAGTGGCAGTACACCTGTGACAGGAAGTTCATCCTACAAAATTTCCATTCAAACATTGCCAAACTTATTCATCTTTTGAGGGAGAAATGACTCTTAATAAACAGTTAGTGCCCACCAATACATCCACAGATTCCACAGATTCCTCAGTTCAGAAGACCAGGCTGTCTATGGAAAAGACAACCTTTAGCCTCAGTCTAACAGTTCTATCTTACTCTTATAAGATGACATGGCAGACCTACGAGTTCTTACTACCTGCAATATAACCTTTATCATTTTCTCTTCGGCCATTTAGTTCTACTGCACTTCTCTGCTTATATCAAATTAGCTCACAATTCTAAAAAGGTTTGAACTCCTTTATCTCAAATTTGTAAATAAATCATTTAACAATTTGAAGAAAACCATAATAGTTTTCTTCTTCATGTATCTGGCATACCTGCTGGGGGTTGTTTGTGGACACAGGAAATGCTTTTCTGGCTCAGATTCCCCCCATCATGGTCTCAAAAGGATGGATGTTTCCATAGTGGTGCAGATGGAAAAGGGATTAGATTATCAACAAATACACTGGGTGACCAGTTAGTGCAGGATGATGGATGAAGAGGAGGAAACTGTTCCTGGTCAGCTAATGTATTACCCATAGAAAGGTAAGGAAACTGAATTAAGTTTCTCTCATAAAGCTTCATCTTCTCTTATACTAACATCTTCTACCAGCTTTAATGCTCATACAGTTGCTCCCTCCTCCTCATCTGACAGAGGTCCTGCTTTGAATGTTGGTGAATCACATTCTTTCCCTCACATAAGGTATCAGAGCTAAGAGGACCTTTCTCCAAGGCACTGTGTGAATATTGTCAGCCCTCAATGAAGTGTGGAAAAATTAAGTTCTTCTACTAATGTCAATTCATCCAAGGTTCAAAACACAGGGGACTGCAATTGGAGGTCTAATGCAATATCTTCCACACCCTCACAAAGGAAAAGTTTGTCAAACATGTGAGGGTGGTTGAAAGCAAACTCACAAATGAGTCACTTAGCTCCTGTTTTTCTGTTTGTGTTACATTTCTTTCCTTTTATTGTGAGTGCTGCTATTCTATTTCCATGACTATCAACTTCCACTAGGTGGTTTTATGTTAAGTGACTGGCAACATTGAGTTACTGAAATATTTCCCTTTTAAGTATAATCTATGAAAATTGTTTGAAATCAGTGTTGAATGCTATAATTTGTTGGTAGGTTGTTGTAATAAGTCTCGATTGTATTACAGTATCCAGATGAAGTGTGTTTGTTGTTGGGGGGGACCAGTCTGTGGAGCATTCTTTTTTTTTTTTTTTTTATTACAAAATCAGTGTTTTCTGGCTGTGTATTTAGAGGGTGGTTGGAGACAATCCTTGATGGTGGCTGTGCTATACACTCTATGTACCACCTAACCAGGACTGATGAAGGAGGAAGGGAGAGAGGAGATGTCAGGGAGCTTCTATGGAGAGAGTATTGAGGGCTGGAGAGTTTGGAGTTGGTCAGGACACTGTTCTTTTTTAAACCTGTCTCTCAACCTCTTAGCACAAGAAATCTGGGCAATCTCAAAAATAATGGTAGACAAAGGCCAGAAGTTGGGACACATTTTACATATAGAAACATAGAGAGTTGCTAAAATAAAAGGTTTTGTGTTACAATGCATTTTTTATGGGGTATGATGTCTGAAACTCAAATCTCTGTCTGTCATTATTTAATGAATTCAATCCTCTATGATTACCAGAATACCACAAACTTTATGAGGTAGAGACCAAAACTATGAGGCAAAAATTGGATATTCTCCAAAATTCTGGACACTTAAGAGGTATGGATTAGACCAAGGATGAAGGAAGGGTCAGCATTTAATGATCATTATCAGACCACGCTGGGTGGTAGTACTGTTGAAAAGGGAAGGAAAATGGGGTGGGGTTCATCTTATTTAGATTTTTACAATGTTTTGGGAAAAATGTTGTGCCTCCCCTTAGGGAAATGGAGAATGTTTTTCTGCTCACTCTGGTAATATTTCTAAGAAATTTCAAAGAACAATGATCATTTTAATCCTCAACAGGAGGTTCAGAGTTGTTAGCTCCAGGGAATTATAGACCCATTTTTCTCATTAAAGTGGTTGACATTTCCATTAGTCCTCACTGGTAGATTGGAGAAAGTCTTATTTATTTATTTATTTTTTACTCCCCTTCCCCACTACCCTTCATTTTACCAAACTGGCTCCCTGGTACTTGTATTTGCAAGGCCTACCAGCTGCTTCACCTTCTACTCTAGATTTAATCCAGTGTTGCTGGGCCCATCATATCTGTGTATCTGTCCAGGTAAAAGGGGGGGGGGTGACTTATGACCTAATCATTTCTTCCCTACTCTTTGTGGATTGAATGGTTAAGCTTGAGGCTGGGCATACAATGGAGATGTATGGCATATTGCCCCACCATTGCAGTAGTCATAGCCAGCTTTAGGGACCAGGGAACCCTCCGGTTGCTAGGGCCCCTTGTTCCTGGTTGGCACCAACCACAGCAAGTTATCTTATCTTGATACTTTATAACATGTCTGTAAACCAACAAAAGCTAGTACAGCAATCTTGTATACTTAATAAACCAACATGGTAATAACTCTTATTTATATCTACTTTAAAATTTAAATATATCTCTGGTTATATCATCAGTGTTTTATCAAGTAGTAGTTTTCACAATTGCATTAAATATTTTACCACTAAATAATGCCCCTGGCTTAGTTAAACCCTGCTGGTAGGCATTCCCTCCACTAACATTAATAGCATAGCCATCTTTAGGTACTTGCAATACCTGTGGCTGCAGGGGGGGGGGGCTCTTTAATCATCAATAACTGTTTGGAGGCCCCATAAAAATTGTTGGTGGTTGGGGAAAAATGAGGAGAAAATGTATTAATTCCCTGATTATGCACTTTAACCTGAACAGGACTGTGGTATGACTCCAGTAGGATGAAGCTAACAATGAACATGAGCAAGTTAGGCACTTGAGAGAACAGCAGCCCAGTGTGACTGACCTCAGTGCAAACGTTTGATTTTAAGAAGAAATGATGCTTCCTATTTTCAGGTATGGTGTTCTCTTTCTGGGAGTTTTATAAATACTGGCAGATCACCAGATACTATAACTTTCAACTTCTTTGCAAAATAATTCAGTCAGTGCTATAAATAACAGCAGAATAAGCTCAAAATCAGGAAAATGCTTTAAATATTACTCTAATTCAATTAAAAAGTTAATCGAGCAACACCTTTTGCATCAACATGCCTTTTTGGACAATGGCAAGTATAAAACTCTTATGTCTGGATTTATTGACTGTCTATAGTCCTGAATGATTTATCAGCAAATCAAACTTTTTATGAGAGGAGGAGCAAAATTATGAGCAAAATCAGAGAAGGTCTGTGAAATCAGGGACAGTGACAGGTATGCATTACTCCTCACTCAGGTAAATAAAGTTTCTTACCCCTGCTGCTGTTTAATGACTGCAAAACAACAGTCATTCATCTGGTATGGCTGGCAGTACCAGTATTGCACAATGTATTGCTATTTGCTGAAATAAGTACAAATCTGATATTGTTATGGCTAATGCGTGTGTGTGTGTGTGCATGTGCACACATGCATGTGCTTATGGATGCATGTGTAAAAAAATATCACTGATTTTTATCTGTGCACACACCCAATGATACCAGGACACATACATTATTATTCTGGTTATCAGGAAAAAATGCAGCTAACAAGTCATTTTATTTCAGTTTCAAAGGTATGACATAAAATATATCACAGTACATTCAGACACTTAGATCTAATAAGAGTCTAGAGGCTTCCACTCCTCATACTGTATAAATGGATTCAGGGGGCTCCTCTAATCATCTTTGACTGTGTGGGGATCCCACAAAAGCTGTTGCTGGTTGGAGAAAAAAAGTGTATTAATTTTCTGATTACACCCCTTAACCTGAAAAGATCTGTGATATGACCCTGTTAGGATAAATCTGATAATGATCTCTGTTCTCAACCACACCGATACTAATACCAGCCCTGCTCAGATGTGTGTGTACAGAAAGCTGCTGTAGGTTATATGGGGAAGGGTTCCTGGGGATTGCATGGTTATTACTACTTTAATTTTCATCACAGACAAGACTACACCCTATACCCTCCTTAGGCATACTGACTAATGTGTCTTCCCCAACCTCACCAAGGATAGACACCATTGGTGTCTACAGGTACACCTACCCACCCCAGGATAGTAATTCCCATTCCCCCTTGCCTCTTTGTCAGTCGGCTGAGCCATTAATCGAACCTGGTTGCCCTGGATCATAGTCATCACTTTATCCCTTTATGCCACTGGTGTGGTAGATTGTAAAGAGTCTTACTAGAATTTCTGTAGGCGTTCAAAGAGGTTTTATAAAAGGTAGGTTAGTGAAAAGTAGCTGGATAATGCTGCATTGCTTTCTTATCATAGTGGAGCAAAAAGTGTGATAGTTGTCAGAGGCAATATTTTTTTAAAATTTAAAAAAAGCTGTTTAATACTATGAAATGACCTTCCTTATTTAAGGTTTTGCAGGTTATGGTATGTGGGGAACATCAGGGCATAAGTAGCTGTTTATGCACTCAACTTTTTGTTCAATTTGTTACAAATAATGTGTTAACTGATAAGGTGGTTATGAATAAAGTTACTAAGCAAGATTGCCCTCAGTCATCTAAGAGTGGTTTCCCTCAGTTATCCCCCTTTTGTTGCAGCAATGGAAGTTCTGGCTTAACATGTCAGATTCATTTTTTAAGTTGGCATCCCTTGTAGATGGAAGGTATATTGACTTTTTGCCATTGACTACATGTTGCTCTCAGATAGGGTGTATTTGGTTATTCCAGGAATTTAGAACTTTTATGATGACAATAGTGAGGTTTAGAGTAGAGCTGAAGTAAAACTTAATAGCTTTAAGTATGAGAAGTAAGACAGTGTCTTAATGATGGTTTGATCACTTAAGTTTAAAGCTGTAAATGTCTTGATCTTGGTGTATAGATTGCAAACAGTCCAATATAATTACAAATCCCTGTTACTGCAGATAACTACATTGCTAAATAGATGGTCAAATAACATTTTTCTTCCCGGAAGGAGGGATTGATATTGTGCTAATGATGATTTTACCATGGGTCTTGCATTTTGTTAGACATCGGCCAATTTTGGGACAACAGGGGCGCTGGTTGATTCCTAGTCAATCCATTTCTGAGAAGTTTGCCTGGAAAGAAAGATGTAGTAGAATAAATTAAAGAAGGCTGTGGTTGTGTAGAAGATAGGATAATGGTATGCCAGATTTATTTATATGTATGACAGTAGCTACCATTGCATATATTCTTAGTTAGGTGGAAAAAGGGGTAGAGGTAGTTCTATGGAGGGAGGATTTATTGAGAATGTGTGAAAATTTTAAGTCCGATACTTTAAATAACTTTATTGCCTTAAGACTTTTTAATGAGGTTGTGGTTGCGCTGACCATTTGTTTTTTTTCCATTGTCCATGCCACTAGCTAAAAACTGGTCATTTGGGTTTGTTTTTTAATCCTGAATCAAAGATGAACAGATTGTACTGTAACAATTCATACTGTTTTTTTTGTTTGTTTTCTAAACAGCAAATGCAGCTGTTACACCATAGTAACATAGTCTTTGTAATTTAATAACCATTCTATTCTTCTTGTTTCTTGGATTGTGTATGGACCAAACTATTACCCAGCTAACAAATAGCATACTATCAATATAAATATTCATATATGCATTTATATCTAGGAATATTACACAAGAACATGTACAGGTGAATAGTGCTCATATATGATGAAGGATAGAGTGGGCAATGTGTAAATAACACAGATGACCAAAGTAACGACCTTCTAACGTCCATACATCACAATCTCTGAGCATGAAAAATCATAGCACTGACACTTACAAATCTTAGCAGAGGGTCAGAAACAAAAGAACTTTCTTATTTTTCCCAATAAAAGTCATTTCTAAATTAGATCCTATCTAATAAGTAAGAGGGTGTCTTTGTATAGATCTTATGAATATTGATATCTATACATCCAATGTTGCTTTTATTTTTTAACCTTTTACACCTACAGAAGAACAGATAGTTATCTTTAAAACTTCACAATTTTGGAAGGTAGAATTGCAGATGAAGTTCAAAATGAGCCTGGCATCAATTCTGGAGGTAAGGAAAGAATTCTACAGGTTTACTGTTGCACCATAGCTGGGCAGGATGACTAGAATTTCCATGAATGATATGATAGGAGATAGCAGTCACTATGCCTTGAAGGTTATGTATAAACATAACTTCTTAGTTTCTTATAAAGGACTCTCTTAATTCAGGTAGTTAGGCAGTGGTTTGTCTGAAAGAGATGGACTATTGTATACCATTCCTATCCTGTTCTTTTTAAAAAAAAATCTGTCAGATAAATAAATGCTCTCTGCCTGCATATGTGGATTTATCTGCAGCATGCAATGATCCTTACTGATGCCGTATGAGTGGTGTTTAACTGGCGAGAGAAGTTTCAAACATTATATGCAAGATATCCTGCGTGTGCCAGAGGGGGTAAATGCTCTCTAGGTGGTGGAAGTAGTTCAAAGCAAGGGACAGATAATGAAATATTAAAGCAAGGACATGCTATAAGTATAATATAGGTATTAATAAAACTAATTAAAAATAGATCCCAACAAAGATGTATCATTTGCAAAACTAGGAAATGCAGAGGTGACACATGGTGCAAAGTTAAGCACTCAATATAAACAGGCAAAAAGAGGTAAACTTGTGGTGCCATCCATATGAAATGCTAGCAAAGACTATATACAAATGTAATAGTTCAGGATTACTCATAAACCTGTGAGGCATTTTTGTGTTACTCAATGCAAACAGGAAGGTTCCTTCCAGTGTACTGAAAAACAGCCTGTAATAAATGGGCTTTTCTCACATGTACTTTTGTCAATATAATACACTGCTGATTGTTTATTAAACTGTTAGCAATCAACAGCCGTCTGGATAAATAAGGTAAAATGACAACTATCTGTATTGTATTTTGTGTATTATAATTATTTTGTGTAATAGAATTGTGTATTGACTGTATTTTGTGGATTATAAATGCCAGTTATAACATGCTTATGTGTCTGCCTTATAAGCATGTTTCCTTGCTCTAGTAAAATTGTGGGAACATACAATAGAACTTATAGTTGACTTTTTATTTTCTAGTACTACTGATACATTATTTCCTGTGATTTCTTGAATTATAGATTTTATAAATAAAACGCATCCAAGTATTCATCCGACCATTTCCCAATAATAATGCTTTTTTTCCCCTTTATTGGGTTGGGAGGCATAGCTCTCTACTTCACTGATCAAGAATCAGTGACAAAGACAAAAATAATGAGGACAAAGTCCCAAAATCAGGGACAACTTCGATTATGTCTCTAATTCTCTTACAACTTTAATAGAACTATGTGATTTGCATCAAAACACATTTCCTGAAGAGTAAGAAATTGTAATATCTCCCATCAATGACTAATCATAATCTTCTGTGATTTACCAGAAAAACAAGAGTTTTATGAGGGACAGAACAAAAATGTGACGTGAAATTAGGGACAGTTGCGAGGCATGTTAAGAATATGCTGGAGCTTATCCTAGCAGCAAATAAATGAAGAAAAGTCTTTATGCATAATTTCTCTTGCATGATGTTCAGCAGTAGATATGGATGGATACTCCTGCATGTGAACTGACCAAGTCATGTGTGTCATAATCCCCCAGATTCTCAAAAGCTTGCACAGTGTGC
Organism: Protopterus annectens; assembly: GCF_019279795.1. Taxonomy (NCBI): domain Eukaryota; kingdom Metazoa; phylum Chordata; order Ceratodontiformes; family Protopteridae; genus Protopterus; species Protopterus annectens. The sequence goes on from NC_056751.1 coordinate 456,303,160, forward strand.
ATGATTAGTGTAAGAGGAAATGTTGGTAATACGGTGGCTGAGCAATCCACATACGTGCTTGTTTGATGTGCACGAGCACCCTTGCACTAGTGCTGCACTTTCCCAGCCACCATATGCAAATTACGCCATTTGCAAGTGAAAACCATGCAAATGAGGTAAATCTGCCATTCAGGAAGCTGGAATCAGGCCGTGCAGGACTAGCGTAATATGCAGATATGTACTCGGTTAGTAACCGAGTACGGTTTTGCAAAATCCAAAACGGAGACATGATAGCTCCAAATAAAGGTTGCATATCATTGAGGAAGCATGCCAATGGCCAAGTATAAGGCCATTGGCATTGCAAATAATGCAAAATGTAAAAAATACAACTTTTATTTTATTACCGCCGATCACGGCTGTTTAAGCATAGGGCAGCAGCGTGCAAACGGGATCAGCGGGAAAATTAAAAAATAAACCTAAAACAAGCATTCCAACTAAATTCAGTATTCTGTCATGCAAGTCAATGGCAGACAAAAGACAACCCAGCCAGTGAATAGTGGTTGTTAAGGGAGAGGCTCAGTGTTGCACATGTAACTATGCATTAGCAGACAATCCTATGCAAATGAGGGGAAGGATAGTGAATCCCAGTTTTCCCCAGCATGTAAGGCAGGTCCCAATAGTGTAAGAGTATGAACAACTGAGTGCAAGACTAGGAGGTAGGTGGCATCATGGGTGGGTGTGTCAGGCATACTGTAAGCAGATTGGAGCTCTGTGGCTCGGGTAGGCTCCTAGCTTAGCACAGCTAAGCTAGGGGTGTGTCTAAACCTGCCTAGCACTCTTTACAGGGTCTATATTATAACACTGAAGTTTTAAAACTTCAAATGTTATAATATCGAACCCTTTAGAGCAAAAGCTGACAATAGCGAAGCCTCGAAACATCAACATTTTACCTAGGGTAAGGTTTCCGTGGTCTGTTCCATGGCTTTGCTATTTACAGCACTGTGGTGCGATGGTTATGGACTGGGTTTAGGGAAGTGAGCGAACGGAGGTTACGGATTGGGTTCAGGTAAGTGTGGTACGATGGTTATGGACTGGGTTAAGGTAAGTGAGTGAACGGACTGGGGTAAGATGAGTGTGCGGTAGTGACAGACTTTAGGGTTAGGGGTGGGTTAAGTGAATTAGGGTTAGGGCGTGGGTAAGGTGAGCGTGCGATAGTGACAGACTGTAGGGTTAGGGGCGGGTAAAGTGAGTTAGGGTTAGGGTGCGGGTGAGGTGAGTGTGTGAGATTTACGGACCTTAGGGTTAGGTTTGGGTTAAGGTAAGTGGATAGATAGTAGTGTATGTACAGTTTAGTGCAGGGTTAGATGTAGGATTTTAAGTGTATGCTTGTGGATTGCAGTTGTTTTGGTGTGGTTGTGTTGTGTGTGTGTGCATGTTTCTTGGAACAGCAAATTTTTTCCCTGGGAAAAAAATTGCTGTTCTGAGTGTTCGATGTTATGATTGTTCGACTGAAATGGGTCAATATTATAACATTCAAAATATTCGATGTTATAATATAGACACTTTTTACAAAGTGTAAGTGGGTGCACGTGCTGAGCACCGGGTTTTACAGGAAGAAAAAAGAAGTTAAACCAGGAAACAGCAGCAGTGTGCACATCCGAGAACTCTGTTTGCGCGGCGTGGCCCCAGGCCCAAAAAGAAGGGCAATGGGAAGGGAAAACAGCAGTTGGAAGGTAATCAAGGAGAACTAGCATATCTGGCAGGTGAAATGTATCAGAAGCAGCCAATTACACAGGCAGCAGCCAGCCCAGAACACTTCCCCACTGGTGTTTCCCACACTCTACACCACCAGTGTATACAAGCGGGGAAATTTTAACAAACAAATCTACAAAATGAGAAGGGCTGCAGCAGGCAACATAGAACAACATGTGCAAGAGGCTGAGGGTGGTGAGGATGTGCATGCTGCCGAACAACCCACAGTGAGGAGACAGAGAAGAGTGTACCGACCCAGGGTAACCTACCAGGGGTTACATGAGCTGGAGATAGTGGAGTCCTATAGGGTGGACAGAGGCCTCCTACAGCAAGTAGTTGAGCTGTGCTGGCCACACCTGACACACTAAACTGACCGAGGGGAACCCATCCCATAGGATACCAAGGTATGTGTAGGCCTAGGTATATTAGGCACAGGTACCATCCAAAGCACAACTGGGGATAACATGGAGATCTCAGAGGCATCAGCATCCAGAGTATTCTACCATTTCCTGGATGCCATGTCAGCACATGCCAGTGAGCATGTATATTTCCTCAACACTCATGAGGTGTTAAACAGCAACATGCATCTCTTCCACCAAATACCAGAATACCCTGGGGGTAGTGGTTGCTATAGACTGCACGAACATATGCATCAAAGCACCACCCGGTGAGCAGGGTATGGCCTACATCAACCACAGGGGCTTCCCCTCCATCAACTGGTAGGTCGTATGTGATGCCCAGGGCATTATAATGAATGTGTTTGCTGGCTGCCCTGGAAGCTATGATGATTCCCGCATATGGCATCTGACGCAGCTGTACCAGAGATTTGCCAATGGGGACATCCCCTATGGTCACCTAGTGGGGATGCTGGGTACACACTGAAGCCGTGGCTGATGACACCCAACAGAAATGCACACACACCTGAACAAGAATGCCATAATGAGGCACATGCACAGGCCAGACATATAATAGAGCATGCGTTCGGGATGCTCCGGTCACATTAACGGTGTCTGGACACACCCGATGGAGCCTTGCGGTATGCACGAGCTACATGTACCCAAATTGTTATGGTATGTGTTATGCTACATAATATGGTCCTGTGGAAACAGCTGCAGAAGGAACAATGGGGCAGGGCCACACAGCCCCCCACCAATGCCAAGGCCTGCACGGGCACAGTGTGACCTGGAGGAGGAAGAACCTAAGCTTGCCCCAGTAGGCAGAAGGAGGCGTGCCCAGTATGCCCTGGCCTTGGCAAAGAGGCAACACATAGCACATGCACTAACACAGTAGGGTCCCAGGGAAAGACACCTCTCTCTGACTCGCATATACAGTAAAAGGGATGCCAATCATGACACTACCTGTGCTCAACCATCTATAGGGAGTGTACTATGTGCATCCAACATAGGCACCCCTCCAGCACCATCCGCAAGTCTGGCACACCTACAAGATAAGTCAATCAACCTCCCAATTGCCAAATGGAGTAGAATGTGATGTCACATGTAGCTATGGCATGGGTGTGAACATGCAAGGGAATTAGATGGCTGAATGTTACGACAGCAGACAGTAGACACCCATAGTGGCACCCTGATGTATAACAAATACTGGAGTCACCATAGTAGCCAATACTACACAGTGTGACAAAAACCACTGCAGGAAATGTGCTGAGTGAAATGTGTGCCGATATGCCCCACACATGCCAGTCAGGAAGGTTCACATACCCAACAACAGTTGCAGCCAGCAGGACAGGTGGACACAAACCCAAACAGGGTCTGTGCCATGGCCCCAGAATTATGTCTATGGGTAACCCCACCCCCAGGCCTTCATAGACAGACCACAGCAGGGCAGGCAGTGGAATGTCAGTTCTGAAGGGTAGGATGTCAGACAATAATATATAGGGCAAACAAAGCCACAATCTGTAGTACATGGGTGTGCCTCTAGACAGCATGATAGTTAGCAATACAGAATGAAATGGAGTACATGACATACCAGTAGAGTCATAGCAAATGTGTAAAAGTGTCACTTGTGCCCCCATCCAACATAGCACTGTAATAACAGTCAGGTGTGCCCTCCACTCCCATGTAGACATGTAGAAACAGTCAGGTGTGCCCCTACTCCTAATCCAGCATAGAAATGTAGTAACAGTCAGGTGTGCCCTCCCAATCCTGTGTAGACATGTAGAAACAGTCAGGTGTGTCCCCCCACAATCCTATGTAGAATTGTAGTAGCAGTCAGGTGTGCCTCCACACTTGTTTGTAGACATGTAGAAACAGACAGGTGTGCCCCTTCCCCCAATCCAGTGTAGAAATGTAGTAACAGTCAGGTGTGACCCCCAAACCAGTGTAGAAATGTAGTACATGTATGAGTGGTATAATACGAGTGGAGCAGAGATGCCCAGAGGTGGCCAAGTTACCAAGAGAGGTTGTAGCATTTGCACAATATGCAGGTCTGTGTGTGTTAGGCTGTTGTGTGTTTCATATTGTGTGAGAGTGGTCAATATGTATGCATGTTGAGGTAAGACCTGGTGGCCATTGCTCACTACTGCTGAAGACAGGGACAAGCCTTCAAAACTGCAGTACCAAGGACAATCTCCACCAGAATAACACTTGCTAGCAGTAAGCCTTTGTAAATGTATGGTGGTAATATATGTCACCATCTGAAAGACCGACATGACATGGCTGGTGGGCTAGATATACAAGCAGTACACAGGGAAAAGTACCTCAGACATACAGTATATATTGTATCACTGTGAAATGGAGACACCCTTGGAATTGTACATACAGGTATGCATCACAGTGACCAGTCCTGTAGTAGGGGATACCGGTGATGTCTGGCCAAACACCTGCAGATCACAAAGAAGGTAGGACTGATGTATTGGGAGACAGCTGATGTACCTGCACATGCTAGCACACCTGGAATGCCCCATGCATATCTGTGTGTCAGATGCAAGTAGTGTCCATAGCACACATGCACCCAGCTCACACAAACACCAACCCACAGGTACCTCTCTGGCCATATCCCTGCTGAGGGGAATGGGTACAGTATGACCCCACCTGTATATGGCAACAGTGGAAGAATGCAGCATACAGTGAAGGTGTCCCATGCAGGTGTGTCCTTAGCTGTGCATAGCACCCTGCCAGCATCCACACCACCTGATCAAGACTGATAGAAGGTATTTGCATGAACACCTATCACACCTACCCTGTCACCCCAGGGGAATATAACGCATGGTGGTCTGTGACTGTAGACCTGACAGAATGCCACGGCTTACCACATGTGGCCCACAACAACTCCTAATGCCCCACAGGCCTCTGTCAAAGGCCTGTGTCACACATGTACTGCCAATGCATGTTAAGTCATGGGCACCCAAATAACAACATAACATATTCCACATAAGCCATATGTAAGGCCATCTGGACAAACCACAGTAACATGCCCACCATGTCCCACTGCAGGAACTGTGGTTGAACACTAACACACACCTGTGATGGTGTGATACCCTTAGGGAAAGTATCAGAGAATGTATGCATAATGTATTGGAGAGGTTAGAATAACAGAGGGCGGGGGTGGGAGCATGGGCAACATGGAATGTGGAGGGTCTGACACCAAGCTGTGTGCCCACACTATCCCTGGCTGCAAGAACAAAAATGGGTGGCTACACACCTGCCCGTACATCACAATAGGGTTAATGTCCTGACCCATGGCCCCTGCCTCTGGGCAACCTGTATGAATCTGTACAGCTGTGAGACATTGCCACAGCAAGATAAGCCCATACTGTCATGCCAATGGGTATACAAGTATGGGATCCCCTGCCAGCACTCTACCAAGGTGCTGAACCAGATACACAGACCCAGCAGCAAGTGTCTGCAGCTCCCCCTCCAGAATGGCATAACTTACTATGAATACATAGGTGTCTGCCCACAATACCAGACACAGCTGCAGTCACCCTTGTCCCCCAAGACAGCAAGAATGTCCACCTGGCAGTACATGAAGACAGAAAACATCACTGTGCATAACAGTACACATGTCTGAATATCAATGCTAACAGCAATACTATGCAGCTGAAGCAGCACAGACACAATCACGTACAGTGCACACTATCCCCTGCACAGTCTGTCCCCATATTGCCAGATGATTGACGGATACCCTGCAGAAACACTTTGCTACCTGTAGGTGTACAACACAAAGGTCTGCACTGCAGTATCAAACTACCTGGAATTGTTCCACACATTCTATACAGAAGGGCATACTGGGCATGCTCACATACTTAGATAAATGAAGGCAATGTCAATCAACAACATACTGAAAGGTCATACTGGACATGCTCACACATGTAATCAAATGAAGCCCATGCCTGCAAACAACAGTGGACCAGACATATCTGGCAGTCGCAGATGTTAGTGCAGACACTCCTCAGTATGCATCATTCATGCTTTGCACACACAGTGGAAAGGAATACAGGCATATATCCAAGGACAATACACTATAATAAGCCAAATGTACACATACATAGATCTGTGGAAGAGAGTGACTGTGACAAGGGGTCAACCATTATGAGGCTTTTCCCACCCAGCACACAGCCAAATGACTACAACCACATGATGCTCAGATGTCACTCACTGTAGGCATTAGTCACCGGTATCTGTCAGCATTACAGACTATGTGGTGCAAGTGCTAGCTGTGCAACATGACTGTACAAGGAAGTAGTCATCTAGCAGCTGTATACACGTACCTGTGGAATATAACCCTGCGTGTGCTCGCATGTGTTGTGTCAGTCTCTAGATGAATGGGTTATGGCCTATGCACACACACTCCATAGTCCTACTATGACAAACCCGCTGTGGTCATCCACTTTGAAATACACCCTTGGGAAATGTGTAGCCCAGTAATCTCCATAGCGCATCCCATAATTGCAGACTACTGTAGTGTGATAAAGTTGCTAGGTAGGTGTTCTGACCCCAGACATGGCAACTGTGTGTATGTGTTTGTTAGTGTGTGTGTCTGTTTGTCTCTGTCTGTGTATAGACCACCTTTAGGAAGGTTGTAGCCCAGTAATCTCAGTAGCGCATCCCGTAACTGTGTACTGCTGTAGTGTGATAAAGTAGCTAGGTAGGTGTTCTAACCCCAGACGTGGCAAGTGTGTGTGTGTGTGTGTGTGTGTGTGTGTGTGTGTGTGTGTGTGTTAGTGTGCATGTCTGTCTGTGTAGAGACCAATGCTTTTTAGGGTAGCCGCACTCCTTTCAACTCCCATACTCAACTTTGGCAAGGCTGCTGATGTCACCCACCTAGAAATACACCTCTGGGAAGGTTGTAGCCTAGTAATCTCCATAGCGCTTTCTGTAACTGCGTACTACTGTAGTGTGGTAAAGTAGCTAGGTAGGTGTTCTAACCCCAGACATGGCAAATGTGTGTGCATGTCTGTCTGTCTGTGTAGAGAGCAATGCTTTTTAGGGTAGCCACACTCCTTACAACTCCCATACTCAACTTTGGCAAGGCTGCTGATGTCACCCACCTTGAAATACACCTCTAAGAAGGTTGTAGACCAGTAATTTCCATAGCGCATCCCGTAACTGCATACTGCTGTAGTGTGATAAAGTAGCTAGGTAGGTGTTCTTACCCCAAATGTGGCAACTGTGCATGTGTGTGTTAGTGTGTGTGTCTGTCGGTCCCTGTCTGTGTAGAGAGCAATGCTTTTTAGGGTAGCCACATTCTTTACAATTCCCATACTCGACTTTGACAAGGCTGCTGATGTCACCTACCTAAAAATACACCTCTGGGAAGGTAGAAGCCCAGTAATCTCTGTAGTGCATCCTGTAACTGCATACCACTGGATTGTGATTTAGAACTGTGGCAGGGTTCCATCCCCACCCATGGCAGTTCTGGATGTTTTGTGTGTGTCCATGTCTGTATACGGAGCAATGCATTATAGGCTAGTCACACGCATTACATTTCACATGGCCCACTTTGGCAATCCAGCTGATGTCATTCATTGTGAAATACAGCTTTGGGGAAGTAGTTTTCTAGTAATCCCCATGGTACGTCCTGTAGCAGCCCCATGTTGTAGTGAAGTATAGACCTCTGTGAGGGGTTCCATACCCACACATGTCAGTTGTGGATGTTTTCTGTGTGTCTCACTGTCTGTGTAGGGTGCAATGCATTTTAGGATAGTCACCCACAGTAAATTTCAAATGGCGTACTTTGGCAATCCTGCCAATGTCATCAGTTGTGAAATACACCCTTGGGGAAGGGGTACTTCAGTAATGTGCATGGTGTATACTATAACTGTGTAGTGCTGAGGTGTAATAAACTAGTTAGGTAGGGGCTCTACTCCCAGACATGACAGGTGTGCATGTGTGTTTGTATCCTGTGTTGAGGTGGCTGTGAGCGTCTGACACCTGTGGCTAATGTGGAGCAGGTTTTGCATATGTCTTATATGGCAGCCCTGCTATATAGCACAATGTCTACTGTACAGGGATAACAGATGTGAAATAGCTGAGAGGCTGGGGTGCAAAGCCATACCCATACATGTGACATCAATTCCAGGCAATCACATTTAGCAACCCCAGTACTACCCAGAGCACACTCTCAACCCATGTCTCATACGCACATACATGCCTAGGCAACAGCCAATATGTGGGTAGTACACTGCATATTGGCCACTGATAGTAACTATGGAGAGATGGCAGTGGGCTACAGAGGGCATGTCCCCTGTCCATCTGTCCAATATGCACATTCATGATGACAGTGCACCTCCCCATGTTCCCCAATGGAAACCTGCACGACCTGTGGTACCATCATATGTGTCTCACAACGGACATACCATGCTTGACAACATGCCCTGTATGGACAGATGTCACTGACTCCAGGGAATGATGTCAGCATGCTATCAATGTAGGTGCAGAGTAAACCTGGTGCCCATTACTGGTCCCCACCACAGGTGGGCAAGACTGGCACATATGATGGCAATCTGTGTTCACAAGATGGGCCAGACAACCCAGGAACAGTTCCACATGTCACTGTACATGCATGTGTGAGGTGTGGACATCCTAGACACCATCCATGTCATGGAGTAAAGAACACATAATGGCAAGTGATGCACAGCATTGGCCACACACAGTAGTCACCCAGGTGACTGGATGGGGATACAATACCCACCTGTGTGGGCAAGTGTGGAAACTACTGAGACACACTACAGACCATTGTCATGTGGCCTGATGCCAAGGTATACCCATCGCCTACCCTTGTATAGCCTGCTGCCACAGTCGATCACCACACACCTGTGCAGACATGCACCCATGCATGCCAGTACTGGCACCCTGTGTGTTTATCTGTGTGTTGTATGGTGTGTATGTTCACAACCACACTCACTACAGCCCCATGGACATATAGATGCATGCTGTCTGATGTCAGACACCTCCTCATACCCTTTGCTCATACAATCTCCATATGACCCATGTGGTGCATGTGGTACCTTCACAGTGATGTGTTGTGGCAATCCCACTACTGATGAGTTGTACCCCTGGCCTTGCGAAGTGTGTTGATGTGTGCGTGTCCTTGTGAGAGTGTGGCTGTGTTGACGCTGGCACCTGTTCATGCTGACAGGAACATGTATGTCACCTATGATATAGCTACCGTATCCCTGTTGCAGATGTCATGCACTATCACAGATATGTTCTGAGGCCTCCACAACAAGTAACCCATATGGCACATCCAATAACTGCATCGAACTGTGAAAGCAGAACATAGTTGTCAGGGGTTTGATACCCTGTGCTGGTAAGTGTGTGACACAAACAAGCTGCATTTTTACTCTCCCACCCCTCCCTGACATGTCTTTGCCTTTGTCTGCCTCTCCCACCTCCTGCCTGGTGGATGTGGAGACCAACACCAGCTTTGCTTAGGCAGCAGCATGTGTATTTTAAGTGATGCTCATGATCAGCTGATGGCCTCTGCATGAATCATAGCCCTCCCCTAGCTGATTGCATGTGGAACAGCTGTGGTAACATTCCCATAGGCAATTGCATGGAAACATACTCCAAATATCTAGGAACATCATGTTGGTGTTGGCCCTTCTCATTCATAGTGAGCAGGAACTAAATTTGTTGGTTGGCAACCAGCATCTGCGATGGATTGGGAATTTACCTCTAACAACATACACTGTGGAAACAGGGCAACACACAGGAGGGGGATGTGCCTGAACTGCCTACAGACTGTAAGTGCTGCTATATTGCATGTAGTGTACTGTTGGTTTAACAGTGTGTGTGTGGATATATCTTTCCTACATGTTTCCATACCTGCCATGTCAGTTCCATGTTTATGTGGAATCTCCATCTGCAGGGTCATCTGCAGACAGGGCAGTGTGTTGTGCCTCTGGTTTCATGTGTTACCAATGGAGCATCTTTCTGTGGACTGCAGATGGTAGTGTGTGGATTGCAGTCTGTAGATGGTGAAAGCCATGACAGTTACTGGCATCTTATCCCCTCAAAGGACATATGTTGCCACAGACCCTGTTACAATAGTAAATGTATGAGGTTATCACAGAAACATGTCATTACTGGCCCTGTGTGCTGCCAGCCACAACTCTGCCAACCTGTGTACATATGTCGTGCATGATGTGGTGCATATGTGCTGTACACCATAATTAGTGTCATCATATCTGCTAACAAGCCAGTGAGATATCAGACCACCCCACATATTATGTACAGTAGGGGTTATATTATAGCAAAAACCCACGCCTGGGTGTGGGTAATGCAGGATATACCCACGGTTGGCACAGTTTGGTCCTGAGGGCGAAGCCTGAGGGACCAAACAAAGACAACCGTGGGTAAATCCCGCATTACCCACACCCAAAAGTGGGTTATTGCTATTATACTATGACATTATATAAGAAAAGAAATAATTACTTTTCTTAAATAATTGCATTGTATAATGCCTCTTTGCTGCCCTTCTGCAGCTGTCTGGTATCCGCGGCAGTTCTGATGTACTGCGCATGCCTACGCAGTACATCAGGGCTGTGGCCAAAAGCAACGGAGAAAGCAAGATCTCCGTTGCTTTTACTGTTGTATGTTAAATGGGTTTAACATAGCGAGACAGCTAAAATAAGCAACGGAGATCTCTGTTGCTTATTTTAAAGCTGTCTCGCTATGTTAAACCCATTTAACATAGCAAGACAGGTTTAAAAAAAAGCAATGGAGAAAGCAAGATCTCCGTTGCTTTTACACATGTCGCTATGTTAAAGGAGTTTAACATAGCGAGACAACTTTAAAAAAAGCAACAGAGATCTCCGTTGCTTTTTTTAAACCTGTGTCGCTATGTTAAACTCTTTTAACATAGTGAGACAGTGTTTTAAAAGAGACTTATACTAATGGAAAAAGTCCGGGCGACCGGACCTTTTTCCATTAGAATAAGTCGGTTTACAACATGCAGGCTGGCCCATCAGCGTGCACGTTTTGGAATATTAATGGGGGGTCAAGGTATAATTGATGACATAACATGGACATTCTGTGCTTGTGTGTACAGTCCTACGAGTGTGTGAGCATCAGTGTTGCAGACAGCAGGTATCAATACTTTCTACAGGAGAACTGGCAGACTCAGGGCAGCTACATATTTGTAGGAGGTTCAGGAAATGCAGACAGAGTGTGAGTGTTACAGGGTGTGTGCGTACATACTACTTTACTTTGGAATGCAGTCTGTCTGCATAGCCTTCAACTGTGGGCCTATCCTCTTGGTGGCCAGAGGTGTGCCTAACATATGTTGTCTGTCCACCACACAGGTCCTGTGACTGATATTCCACTGGCAGTGTGTTTGTTTAGTGCTATCAGTGCATGACCTACACATCAAGCTTTGCACATATGATATGCTGTGGGTAGGGGGGTTCGGTAGTGGGCTATAAGTTTATCACACTGCCATTGCTACCACCAGTCCATGTCTGCTGTATCCCCCACACATATGGTGGGGCTGGGGCTATATATATATATATATATATATATATATATATATATATATATATATATATATATATGTGTGTGTGTGTGTGTGTGTGTGTGGGAGTCACCTATACAATACATGTGTGTTCTTATGCACTCCAGAGGCCTTTGTATGTAACCGTGGTATATGGCCCTGTATTACTGAGTCTGAGGGGAGCATCATAAATGACCTAGGTTGTTAAATATGTGAGGGTATCAGGGATGAGCTGCCATAAGGTATCTGGATGTAAAGTGCCATATACTTCACCTATATTCACATCACTTACATAAATTTGGTTACTGCAAGCCTACTGCCTCCTGCCAGACAGACTGTTCTGTCAGTGTGCATGTGATGGTGTCAGTTATGCCTTGTCATGTCACAGTTACAACCCATGTGGTCACATGACATCTTTACCACCCACTGCTGTTGTACAGACTGTAGACTGAGGCTGCTGAACTATACACCTGCATTACATACTATTGATTGTTTGGTATCCTGTGGCCTAGTCAGCCCTCACTACTGTACAAATCTAAGGGCTTGGCCTGGACAGTGATGGTTGTGAACCTTTCCAGACTACTGTATTAGTATAACTGTTTCACGGTTGCATTCCTTTGTTTATATGGATGCCAGTGTCTGAACAGCTATATGACATGGCATGTAGAACTGTAATAGTACACAATTCCATTTCTGAAAACCTGTGTGTGGAGTTTTCTCAATATCCTCTCTGTGGGTATATGTTGCAGGCAACAATCGTCATTTGTATGGGTGTCTCATACAGTGTCCAGCTGTTCAGGGGTTAGCTGTAGGCATAGTGGCTGTTCCATATTGTGTGCACCGACTACATATATATCCTACTGTACATATATCTGGTGTGTATGTGTAGTTACATGTATATCCATATATATGTATATATATAGAGATACTGGGAACACAAGCAAGGCAAGAAACTAAAAAAATCAAAAAACAGGTTCGAAAAACCAGCAACACAGTCCCCAAGAAGAGTCAGATAACACTATTTATTCCACTGTTTAAAGCACTTTTCGTCAGCCTGATAGCAAACTTCTTCAGAAACAGTTACAGCAATAAAAACCTTCCTGATAAGTAAGACAGGTGATCATCATTCCCCAATTGCATCACTTTGTTCTACTTAAGCAAACACACTTTAAAATTAAAGTGACAACTACTGATAACCAGTAATAAAACAACATTAAAGTATATAAACACATTAAAGTATGTAAACGTGTCTATGACAGTGACCACAATACACAAAGGTAAAAACATTAAAAGTTATTTTGTATAACCCAACCATTGACAGAAATAATATATGTTTTTAACAAAATGTGACTCATCTCTGCAAGCTCTTTAGTTTGAGAATGCTACTAATTGAGCATGAGTCATTCAACCCAGGAAAATTGTAGGCATTCAGCCTCACTTGCCAGGCTAATTCAAGTTCTTCAAGTTTGAGTGGTCTAGGGCCACCCCTACTGTCATGTCATACTTGGCTTGATTAATGATAATAAATTTAAAAGCATGTTCTTTATTAGAAATAGTGTGCTTAGCTAGCACATTCTCCAGTTTACATTTATTCATAGCATATTGGTGTTCATAAATTCTGTCATGGAGCCTCCGCTCTGTCTTTCCTATTTAGAAAGCAGGACAAAATGTACACCTAGCCAAGTAAACTAGAAAAGACGAATTACAGTTGAATATGCCTTTCAATTTATAAGTTGTACCATTAACCTTAAATGAATTAGTGACTTCTGCAAGTTTACAATAGTTGCAATTTTGACATTTATTCTTCCCAGTATTCTGTCCTACAGGGGTGTATTGCTGTACTAAGAGCGTTTTAAGGTTCTTCCCTCTTCTAAATGTCACTCTAGGGGTCTCACCTATTTTAACGTAACTGTTAGAGTGCATCTTAAACAGGTCCCAATTTTTCTGTAATATGTAAAAACGTGAGTAACTATGTGAACTGAATGTAGTGATGAAGGACAATGTGACATTCTTGTCCTCACTAACCAATGTTCTACTAGTGGTGTCTGAATATTCTTCCACTACATTGTGCGTACTAGATGGTATCAGTAGGGGTTTAGCACTAAGTAAAGGAATGTATATCCTATCCACTCTCTTAGTTGTAACCTCTTGGATAAGGGCATCCAAGGGGGGCTCTGGGTATCCACAGTGCAAAAGTATGCTTTTTAAAACAGCACATTCATCAGAAAAGTCTTTGTCCAAACTGATCATTCTAGAGGCCCTCACTAACTGGCCCTTAATGACTGACCTCTTTTGGTGAAAGGGATGGTTACTGGTGAAATGGAGGAACATATTGGAATATGTGTTTTTTCTAAATATCCTTGCTACATAACTATTAATAGTGTAATTTTTCACTAGGCAAATATCTAGGTACGCTATAGTATCAGTGTTAAATGTAGAAGTGAATTGTAGGAAATGCGTAGTGCTGTTGAAATATTCCAGCACATACTCACTGTCTCGCTCATCACCATTGATGAGGATGAAAATGTCGTCCAGGTATTTCGTATAGAAAACAAAGGAGTCACAACATGTATTCCGATTCCCAGTAAGCCATGACCAGATTTGTGACTCTAGCTCCGGACGGTGACCCCATTGCTATCCCTACTTTTTGCATAAAAAACTGGTATTGGAACATAAAATAATCATTAGAGAGTACAAGATCAATAAGTTCCACAACCAAACTAATTTCTGCAGCTGTAGCATTGTGTTTCTTTAACATAACTGCTGCCCATTCTATAGAATCGACCAGAAGATCTGTAATTACTTGACAACTTTGTACCCTAGATATCCGTGTATATTTGTTATCCTCAAGATCTATAAGTGTATTGAGAATCCTCCTTTGAGACCACTAGTGGATAGCAGAGGTTCACCAACATCCTCGTGTGCTAAAGTGGTAGAAGCCATTTTACAAAAGTTCTTATGCCATGAGACCCAAATATGTAAAGATTCATGGTCATTCTTGAAAAAGATCGAGGCCTTAGATTTCAACGTGAACTTTAATTTTCTCACTACTGACGTGAGAGACCTCTACACTTGTATACTCCACTAGCTAGCTATGGAATGGGTAGCACTTATGTTAAAGAAACACAATGCTACAGCCGCAGAAATTAGTTTGGTCGTGGAACTTATTGATCTGGTACTCTATAATAATTATTTTATGTTCCAAGACCATTTTTTTCTGCAAAAAGTAGGGGTAGTAATGGGGTCACCGTGCGGAGCTAGCGTCGTAAATCTGGTCATGGCATACTGGGAATCGGAATACGTGTTTAACAAAAATACATGCTGTGACTCCTTTGTTTTCTATACGAGATAGCTAGATGACATTTTCATCCTCATCAATGGAGATGAGCGAGATAGTGAGTATGTGCTGGAATATTTCAACAGCACTACGCATTTCCTACAATTCACTTCTACATTTAACACTGATACTATAGCGTACCTAGATATTTGCCTAGTAAAAAATTACACTATTAATAGTTATGTAGCAAGGATATTTAGAAAAAACACGTATTCCAATATGTTCCTCCATTTCACCAGTAGCCATCCCTTTCACCAAAAGAGGTCAGTCATTAAGGGCCAGTTGGTGAGGGCCTCTAGAATGATCAGTTTGGACAAAGACTTTTTTGATGAATGTGCTGTTTTAAAAAGCATGCTTTTGCACAGTGGATATCCAGAGCACCTCTTGGATGCCCTTATCCAATAGGTTACAACTAAGAGAGTGGATAGGATATACATTCCTTTACTTAGTGCTAAACCCCTACTGATACCATCTAGTACGCACAATGTAGTGGAAGAATATTCAGACACCACTAGTAGAGCATTGGTTAGTGAGGACAAGAATGTCACAATGTCCTTCATCACTACATTCAGTTCACATAGTTACTCATGTTTGGACATATTACAGAAAAATTGGGACCTGTTTAAGATGTACCCTAACATTTACGTTAAAGTAGGTGAGACCACTAGAGTGACATTTAGAAGAGGGAAGAACCTTAAAACTCTCTTAGAACAGCAATACACCCCAGTACTACGGAATACTGGGATGAATAAATGTCAAAACTGCAACTATTGTAAACTTGTAGAAGTCACTAATTCGTTTAAGGTTAACGGTACAACTTATAAATCGAAAGGCAGATTCAACTGTAATTCGTCTTTTGTAGTTTACTTGGCTAGGTGTACATTCTGTCCTGCTTTCTATATAGGAAAGATGGAGCGGAGGCTCCGTGACAGAATTTATGAACACCAATATGCTATGAATAAATGTAACCTGGAGAATGCGCCAGCTAAGCACACTATTTCTAATAAAGAACATGCTTTTAAATGTATTATCATGATCATATCATGATCAAGCCAAGTATGACAGTAGGGGTGGCCCTAGACTACTCAAACTTGAGGAACTTGAATTAGCCTGGCATGTGAGGCTGAATGCCTACAGTTTTCCTGGGTTGAAGGACTCATGCTCAATTAGTAGCATTCTCAAACTAAAAGAGCTTGCAGAGATGAGTCACATTTTGTTAAAAACATATATTATTTCTGTCAATGGTTGGGTTACACAAAATAACTTTTAATGTTTTTACCTTTGTGTATTGTGGTCACTGTCATAGACACATTTACATAGTTTAATGTGTTTATATACTTTAATGTTGTTTTATTACTGGTTATCAGCAGTTGTCACTTTAAAGTTTGTTTGCTTAAGTAGAACAAAGTGAATGCTGATCACCTGTCTTACTTATAAGGAAGGTTTTTTATTGCTGTAACTGTTTCTGAAGAAGTTTGCTATCAGGCTGACGAAAAGCGCTTTAAACAGTGGAATAAATAGTGTTATCTGACTCTTCTTGGACTGTGTTGCTGGTTTTTCGAACCTGTTTTTGGATTTATACATATATATATATATATATTTATACACATATATTTATACACATATATATATATATATATATATATATATATATATATATATATATATATGTATATATGTATCTGCATATCTGTGTCTGCGTATCTGTATCCTGGGGATGTTGATGGCTACCACAGTTTACATTACCTATGGGAGGCAGACTGTACTGCATGATATGTCAGCAATATCAGCCTGACATCATACAGGTGGGATGCTTTACTTTTAACTTCCTGTGTCCATGTCGTGTCAGGTCCTGGTTACAGGATCTGCCACACTTGGTAGTGTATTGCGGGGCAGATGTGTTGGGCATTGGGGGGGTGCTTACTTGTACAAGATGTATAGTGTGTGGGGCCTCTCAACCCCAGTAATGGTGCATGTGGACAAATGTGTGTTTGTTAATCTGTCATTGCTGTCTACAGATATATGGCCATATGTACCGATATAGATATATATCTGCTGACATATATGTAACTATGTCCGTATATACCTATATAGCTGTTTATCTGCATACACATATATAACTTGCTGTGTATATGTAGACATATAGGTGCAGACAAATATATGTGTCGATGTAGCCATTAGCATGTATATATGTTCATATATAGTAATATATATGTATATAGTGTTAGAAAGATATACATATAAAACAGTGTAAGAAACTTCTCTGTGTGGAAGATTTTCAGTCCATATATTTCTAGTTAATCACTGTATATTAATCAGATCAGACAATAGTAGTAGAAGTAGCGAACGTAAACTCGTCTTAAGTCAAAACAAAACAAAAAGTAATAATAGAAAATATATAATTGTAGAGCATTACTAAGTATTCAAAAGTAATCCAAGCAAGGCAGGCAATTGGTTTCCAGTCGAAAATCCTTTATTAAGCAATATATATATATATATATATATATATATATATATATATATATATACACACACAGATATGTTGTAGCAGTGTAGATATTAATATATTTACACACAGATTTATCAAAATGATGGTATACAGTCTCTGTACAGTTGCATGACTGGACTGGATGTTATGTTTCATATATTGCCCTGACTTTATACAGTTGTAGTGGCTTACTTTTAGACCATTGTAGCTATGCTGCAGAGGGTCCTGGGGTCAAGAACTGCATGTGCTGGATATTGGATTGCACAGCATATCTGTTACGGCTGTGGTGGGGGAGAACATAGCAGTCATCACCAGGTAACCCTCATTTGATCCCCGACCCCCATCAACTGTGCATAAGGACAGTTATTTTGTGATGAGGGTTCCGGTTGTTATTCCTATCTAGTGCTGCAATACACATACCTATCCGTATAATATATATATATATATATAGATATATATATAAATGTGGACATATTTATCCATCCACCTATATTCCATTGATGTGATATGATGTATGTGTGGGTCATACATTTATATGGTATCTCTCTATATTTACAGATCTATAACTGTCCATATGTCCATGCATGATTGGCTCACAATATCGGCCTGTCCCACATTCGTCTGGCCAATTGACGTGGATGATGTCAGGCATGTGGTCTGTCAGGAATGCTGATACATTGCAGTTGCAGACATCATGTTGTTCATATTATGTGTATTACAACAGATCACTGTTTAACTAGCAACCTTTTACATGTATATGAACAATAATTCACATTTGTACAAATATGTACCCCACTTTTGTCACACTGTGTCCACAATGTTTGCATTAAGAGGTTTAGTGTTGTGATATTAGTACAATTCCCCTTATGTAGACTGACTGTGCTGCATGATATATCTGGGAATACATGGGATGTATGTATATCCGACATGGTGTAGTGTTAATTCACTATGACTGCGGTATGACTGTGGTATGCAGGGTCGTGGGTTTGGACCGTGCAGTGGCTGTCAATTATGTTGCAGGGTTGACCAAGTGCAGTGAGATGCAGGGTGATTAAGGCACTTGTAAGCAGTTGTGAGCATGTTTGCATGATTGTAATCATCACCAACTGCAAGTAACAGCCAGTTACACAAGGATAGCCTCGACATTGCTTACTTTATGTACGCACTGCTCACCGTCACGCAAACACAGACCTCCGGTTACATATGCCTAGAGATAGTTTGCGTCAGATTTGCTGAGCCTGTAAACTTAAACTGCTTTCTAGTGCTGACATATGCTTACAGCAGCTTACTGCTGCTTAACCTAACTACTGCTGTATGTATTATGATACTGACATTTATATATATATATATATATATATATATATATGGTTTCATATGAAACCATCGAAAGTTAATTCCATTGAAAGTTCATTCCATTGAAAGTTCATTACATCGAAAAGCATTTTAGGTGGGGGCTTCACCCCCCACACCTCCCAATGTGGGGGGCTGTGCCCCCCACACCCCCCCTAACTATATATATCAACTCCAGGGTCGCACAACATTGGGGAAGGGGGCAAATGCTTTTCGATGTAATGAACTTTCAATGCAATGAACTTTCAATGGAGTGAACTTTCTGTTATTTCATGGCCGCAGTACTCCACTTCATGTATATATGTTATTCTGTGGGTTAAGCAACATACATATTACCCATAACATGGTTTGCCATGGGAAATGGTATGTCCCAGTACCTTCCCTGTGTCCCCCCCTCCTTTCTTGCTGACATCCACGGGTCGGTCCCATTCAAATGGGTTCATCCAACCCCACCACGCCTTGGTCCATAATGTCGTACTCATCATTACCCCCCGTTCCCCTCCACATCAGACATCCTTCCTACAGGTTCCAGCCTAATCTGACCACACCACTACAAATTGCCCACTCTCCACTTCTCGGGACCCATCGTGTATGTTGTCTCAACCCATGGATCTTCAGGCTTCCCACACATTTAGTCCGTGAACATACGCTACCATCTTTGCTTACCTTTGAGGCATGGTATGTGACCCTGTGGACTCATTTTGGCAGATGCTTGGGGTCTTCCCACCAGTGACGGACGTGCATTTGTTTAAGAGTAGACTTAGCAGGTTGACACTGTTTCTCCCACTGGTAGTATCCTGCTAGTAGTCTGGGAGCCAATGCTGTGCTACACTTAGTGGTGCGTATTATTAGATTTGCATGTTACTTTCCTTTTGGAATTGATTTCCCCTTTGCCACTTGTTATATATGTTTCATGTATCCTTGACACATGTGTATGTACACTGTATGGGGTTCTGGGAACTTCTACACTTTATTACATTAACACCTCACATCTGGACGTACTGCTGTACTCCAGTTCACATATGTATGTTCTGTAATCAATTATGGCACATATGACTGGATACTGCTGCCTTTCACAGGTTCAGTTTGGTTATACTATGGTGAGGACATGTTTACTACTTCCCCATTCTGCTCATTGGTCGGATGCTCTACCCACTACACTATTGCTGTCCTGCTTCATTTGCATATTTCTACCATAATGTAATACACATGTTTCCTTCCTCCGGCCCCCAAGCTCCACGTACACAGCACCCATCCATTCTCCAGTTGCTAGGCCAGCCATACTACACCTCCACACATTTCCCTCTCTGCATGTGTCTGTACTCCTCCATTATACTGTCTCGACCCAAGCTTCTGCAGGCTCTTCATCCGTTTAGTCCACATATGTATGAGCCTTCCCCTGATCCTCCTCCAGTACTGGTGGAAACATCTCTGTGACTCACAATGTTTGGTTTGCCCCGCCAGGGAAGGACCTGTTGTGTCATGAGTAGACTTAGCTGGTCTACACTGTTTCTCCCACTGGTAGCATCCTGCCAGGGATTTGAGAAGCAGCGGTTTGCTCACACACTGGGCCAGCCTCATCACCCAGTTCCGTGGGACCAATGCCCCAGGTGTGACATTCTGTGCATGAAGCGCACCCACATGCCCTCATGGTGTGCACCATTTTTCATTCTTTTCTTCAGCATTATGCAAGACTACTGTTTTCACAGTATGTTTGGACAGGCACTGTTCACTGATACACATAGACTGCTCGTAATACTGTGATTGAGCAATGTACACATGTTTGCTGGTATTAATCTACATACTTACATACATTTCCTACACTGTTGATTGACTGTGCTGAATTATATCTTTGTGATAACAGCAGCTGAATGTGTATCTGCCATGGCTTGGTGGTAACTCACTTAGACTATAGTCTGAAGGGTCAAGGGGTTGGAACCTGGGAGTGCGGATTGTTTTGTTAATGGGCATGATGCAAGCTGTTGGCTACAGAGTGCCTAAGGTACTGTAGAGGAAGTGTAGGTGGGTATGCTCTGGTTTGTGCGAGGCTCAGCATTGCTGACATCCACTTATGGCATCTTACACTGAGTTGGCCTCCACATTGCTTACCGATGTGGGCATTGCTTACCGCTGCCCAAACAGGCTTAACCCCGCTTACTGCCGCATACCCCCATGCTACTTCATGTATTTAGTTCACATTTGTTGACTGGGACAATCCGACTGGATGCTTCACCATTGTCAGCGGTGGCCCAGGGAGTGAAGCACCACAGTTAACCCCAGCTACACTTTTTAAGTAATATTGGGGTGTACAAATTCATAGAGAGGAACAGACTTAACATACCTATGTACCACATTTTCCATGCTTAGTTTACATTAACATGTCTGTATTATACATGCTTAGTTCAGGTTTACATGTCAGGTATGACAGTTGACCAAGGTCAGTTTAAGGTGAAGCTAGATTCCAGTTTAACAGTTCTGGATAGGTTACATGCAGGTATTCAGGTTAGGTTTAGTTATGCCATACCTGTGTGGCAGAGTAGAAGAGAATAGTGAAGGTGTAGGTAGGTAGGTAGAGGGGGGGTGGCATTGTAACTGCATAGTAGGAATGATTGGTAGGGGAGCAATAGGGAAGGTTTGCAGGATGTTGGGATTTGTATGCGAGGCAGGAACAGGAGGTGTTGGTTTCACTAATTAGTGTAGGGTTATAGAATGTAAGTTGGTGGGGGGGGGGATTCACCAGGTGGTGAGCATGTGCTGATCCAAGTGTGTTTGAGGTGTTCCTTCATGTGTTATTCACATGTGTCATGTGGGACAGCTGAGGTAATACATGTGGTTAGGGGGTTCCAGATCCTGCCATTATAGTTGGGGAAGAGGGTGTCACCTACTTGTGACTGTGAGCAATAATAGTAATGAAACAGGGGTTGATAGGTAAGTGTGCACACAGAGGGACAGATAGTAGGGGAAATATCCAGGGATGTGCAGGAAGGCAGAAGGGGTGGTCCGGATAGAACCGCTCCAGCCAACACCTGCATGCCTCTGCCCATAATCTCATACCCATAGTACCCCCCCCCCGCACTTGCTCTACAGCACTCATCCTTACTCTGGGTGCAGGTCGAGTCTAAATACACCACTACACACTGCCCACTCCCCACTTCTCAAGACCCATCTCGTACGCTGTCTTTACCCATGGGTCATCAGGCTTTCCCACCCTTGTAGTCCGGGTACATTCATGCCCCGCTCTGAAAAGTCATTGCATGGACGGGCCTCCTATTACAAGACAATTTTTTGGTTGTCTCACAAGGGACGCTCCTGTCTCTGTTCCAAGATTAGACTTAGCGGGTCCACAGAGCCCCCCACCTCTGGTTGTATCCTGCCTGTGGTTTGGGGAACGGTGGATTGTTTACATTGTGTGTTTGTTTGTATGTTTCCCCTGTCTGGCTAGGGGGGGGGTTGCTATGTGTTACACGTTTGTTGATTATGCCACTCACCCTCACTGGCACAGCCTGTGAACATATGTCATTCTTAAGTGCTGTATCATATCGTAGCTATATATCTGTGCATACACACACACACACACACACACACACACACACACACATATATATATAATATATATATGTCTGGTGGTGTGGTAGCTATGGGCTGGTAACCAGGGTAGGGATGGTAGCTGCGTGTGTGCAGTGGGTGGGGGGGAAATGGAACTGTGGGTAATGAATGTATGGGTCAAGGATGGCCTGGGTTGGAGGGGCCTGTACTGCTCAGCCCACTTAGTGGGTGGGGAAGAGGGGAATGTGATGTCAACATGTGAAACATAACAGAGGGCTAATTGAAATCCCTATTTAAATGAAACACGTACCATACAATGAGCTTGGTAGTGTATTGCAGGGGGGGCATATTTGGCTGGGTGGGGGGTATGCCAATTCATATGAGACGTATATTGTTTGGGGCATCTCAAGCCCATTAACCGTGCATGTGGACATACATATTTCTGTTAATCTACCATTGCTATCTACAGATGTCTGGTCATATATATCTCTATGGGTATCTATATTTGCTTACATATTTCTAACTATGTCCATATATACTTACGGATACATATATCTGCGTACATATATGTAACCTGCTGTGGACATATAGATGATGACATATATATGTGTAGATGTCGGCATTTGCATGTATATCTGTTCATATATTTGTATAAATATGTATATATTTCTGGATATTTATATATATATATATATATATATATATATATATATATATATATATATATATATATATATATATATATATGTGTGTGTGTGTGTGTGTGTGACTACATCTATAGATATATTGTATCCATTTAGATAGTACTATATTTGCACACACACGTCCATCTAGCTGTAGGTATAAATTCTCTATACTGTTGCATGACTGGGCTGCGGTTATGTTTCTGACAACATACGATTTAGGCATATCTGGCATGGCTTAGTGGTAAATCATTTTGTGTATGGTGTGCATGGTCCTGGGTTCCAGCCTTGCAGAAGCTGTTTGTTTTGTTGCTGGGCAGAACACCGGCCATTGGATACGGTGTTATTAAGGCACTTTAAAGCGGTTGTAAGCGGGTTTGCACTGAAGTAAGCACTGCTATGTTCCGGTCACAGTTTCTTACACCCAGTTAGCTTCTCCTTTGCTTAATCTGGGTCGGCAGTGCTTAACCCCATGAAAACACCCTTACTAGTGCTTACATATGCTTACTACTGCTTTTCTGTG
This sequence comes from Protopterus annectens, assembly GCF_019279795.1. NCBI lineage: Eukaryota > Metazoa > Chordata > Ceratodontiformes > Protopteridae > Protopterus > Protopterus annectens. Next base: position 456,326,772 of record NC_056751.1, read on the forward strand.
CTTACACCTGCTTACTGCTGCCTTATTCATTATGATACTGACTCTTCATATGTGCATTTCCTGCAGTACTCCAGTTCATAAAAATGTATGTTATTTAATGGGTTTTGCATTACAAATATTGCTTATACCATGCTTTGCTGTATAAAATAGACTGTGCTGCACTGGGACTCGAACTGGGAATACCTGCTCATTAGGTGAACACTCTGCCCACTACACTATTGCTAAGATGCTTCATTTGCATATATCATCCATGTTATCCTCTTCAGCTTTTTAGGCTGCTTTCACCATAGCTAAGCAATTGGCACACCCGCGCACATAGTTAGCTGTACTCGGAGTTTTAGACAACAATGCAGGGGTTTCTTCTTTTGATTTTTATGTCCTGTTGCTGTTGTATACATGGGGCACTGATGGTGGGGATATGTGGACACCTATGAGTGGTCTCGCTCATTTATTTCCACTTTCTGCTGTTCAACATTGCAGGGGCATGATTATTCTGAGAGCTCTGCTGTCAGACATGCCCCCTGCACTATTACATGCTCTGTGTAAGCCTGGGAGCCTGGGCAGCGGGCCTTCATTACTATGGATGGTATGCTGCTGTCCTGCTCCTAAGCGGCCACTTCCATGCAGGAATAGACTAGTCCTGGACGGAAGATTAATAAATCTGAGGGAATGTCTTTTTTAACTGTGTCTGGTGGTCATATACAGTATATCCAGATGTGCCCTTTATTTTTTAAATTGCTTTTATGTATGCTGATCCATTTTCCATTTACTGGACTGAAAATTTTGTTTTACATATTTTGCTTCAAAAAAAAAAAATTTTTTTGCATCTAAAATCTGCCGGTCATGCAAGATGAAGTTATTATCAGGCATCAGAAACATCAGTTCCATGTCACATTTACCTTCCCTTCATTGAGCAGTAAGGCAATATACCGAACTGTTATAAATTCTCTCTGTCCAAGTAGATGTAAAATAAATTGCATGTGACTTACCTTTATGCTACTGCCAGAAGAAATGAAGATGAATTTCTGGGAGCAACTCATGTGAACCTCAGATAAAAGCACATTTTTATCTAAATAAGTTATCTTTGCTAGCAGAGTATCTTGAGAAAAACTCTGATTCCTAAATTAGATTTTCATAGACATCTCTTCTAAAATATTTGTAGTGGGCATTGCAATGACTGAAATACACTCATAGCTTGATTTAAAGAAATCAAAAGCCCTAGGCATTTATTTTATTTATGAATATTTTGCATGTCTATGAATATATGTTTCATCATGTAATACTGTCTATTTCTTCTGCAATATCTCTAACACATTTTTTTATCAACACAGTCTCATCTTTTAATATTTCCTTATTTCTGCAAGCTCTTTGTAATTCTTATTGCAATTTAACCTGCTGCACATGGGGTTCTTGGTCAAATGTAACATGCCATTACACTGAGTGAGACAAATTCTGCCTATCAAAAGAGGCTCTGCAGCTACATAAATCTGACCCTGAAGGCTAGGCAACTCATAGGGGCCTGAACATCTTATCTAGCAGTTACATTTTATTTCTCAAGGACATCAGAGCACTTGAGAATTATTGCTAAATGCTCCTCTCAGTTTCATATTTATGATAATCTTATTGTACTTAGACTGAAGAAAATGCTATACTTGTAGATGTGAAAATGATTATAGAGTAGGTAGTTATATATATATATATATATATATATATATATATATATATATATATGTGTGTGTGTGTGTGTGTGTGTGTGTGTGTATATATATATATATATATATATATATATGTGTGTGTGTGTGTGTGTGTGTGTGTGTAGATATATATATATATATATATATATATATATATATATATGTGTGTGTGTGTGTGTGTGTGTGTGTGTGTTTCTATATATATATAGTAAATCTCTCTATATATATATACATACATACACACAGAGATATATAAAAGTACCTAGTCTATAATCATTTTCACATCTACAAGTATAGCATACCACAACGAATCAGCATGGCATGCAACCTCATATTCATATCAGCAGCTGTTTACGAAGCATTTTCAAAGCAAAATGTTTATATATGATGTGATGTTAAAGTAGATGTCCTCCTTATGTACAGGTTTTCAAAGAAAGAGGAAAACTGCAAGATATACTAATCTATGAAGAATTTGGAAATCTTTAAGATAGCACATCCTGGTCATTACATATCTTCATCCATGAGTCATATATCATCAAAAAAAAAAAATCATGAGCTGTCTGATGGATATGAAACAGTTGCTATTCTGTAAGAAGATGAATAATATAAATGCACACTTTGCTGATGCTTTTGCTTTGTTTTCATCAGCACTAACCACAAGGGAGTTACAGATTTCCAGAAGAATGCCATTCATGCCAAATTACTGATTGTGTATTTCTGCTAAAATGTATGAGGCTGTAAAAAGGTACAAGAGCATGTTTGCACCAGATGAGTTTGTGCCTGTTTGCAGCAGTAGCAGTAATACATAAAAATAAGTGTGCCATCATCATAACATATCCGAGTACAGCAGGCATAATGTAAAAGCATGAATGAATCCAATAACAGCATAAAACACACACACATATGCACATTTTCAAGAAAAATCACTTATATCACAGTACCCAGAAAAAGTCAAACCATTATTTTACTTAATTCAGTCTGTTATAAAAGCAGATGTACAACATAGAGGAGCATGGCAAATGGTGAGTGATGTCATGCAACACCATTAATCAAATCTACTTCACAGAACCTGCCAGCCACTGAAACCGAAAAGCTACTGTAAAAATATAACCTACCAATGTATGATATATCTGGAAGGTAGGATATATTAATTTAGAGGTGGAAGTAATCTCATCTTCACAGGAAAGATCTAACATACAGTGGTAGGAGGGAATTTGGTTGAAATTATGTGACAAGATATTTCAAGAGAACTTTTTCAAATGTTGAAGCTTCTTTGTGCCAGTGGGGGGTGGGGGTGGGTGGGTAGCATTTACTACACTGCACTTTTCTGTGTAATGTTTAACCTTAATATTACACAAACCGAGTCATGAGGTATCTCATCAAGATTCAACTTTTCAACATAATTGAAGAAATTTTAATAAATTTAAAATACCATAGTTAGTTTCATGGCTAACTCTTAAACAAACCATATCTCTTTTTCAATTCTTAAATGTTCTGCTATACCTGGAGACTTTAGTAGGACATTTGGACTTCCTTTATCAAGAGATCTGTTTGCACTATAGTTTCACATAGAGATAAGACTTCAGGAGTTTCTTTTTTTAGCTCATGGCTGTCAGTTGCCAGACCATCCATTTTCATGCAATAGGAGTAGATATGACACTTTGCATTTCTTATCTTCCTCTAACATTAACTTTGATGTAGAAGTCTTGTAGAGATACCTACAAATTTTTCTTTAATATTTCCATTTTCTTAATGAGATACATAGGATCTTGGTATACCTGTTTACCAAATACCTCAAGCTGCAGGCAAATGATTTTGGGATTCTACCTTCATGTCCAGACCAGTAGGCCTGTCAGTCTTATGCAGTTTATAACACTAGTATTTCCCCTTCTACTGATTTCTTTTCAGCATTTATTTTATTTTGACTTTCAGGCCTAATTAATATCATGTGCTTTTCAACCTTCTTGCCATTAACATTTAGATCTGTCTGAAGTAAAATTAATGCATATATCAAAACATGACAAAAATAAAAGCTTTTGCTACAGCTCTTTCTCATGACAGTCTACACTGTGTGGATATTTTCTTCTACTTGTCCATTCACTTGATGACACTAAGGAATTGTATATGTCTAAATTGTAATCAATGCATAAATCTTCTGGATTTCAGACTTGTACACTTCAAATCATTATTAGATATGACAAAATCTTGTATCCCTGTCCCACTTGCACTTGTAGCAACTGCCATTTGATCTCTGGAAATTTGAAGTAATAGTCCTCACCAATGGCAGAAGTGACCTCTTTAAACTAGAACATATTTGCACCTATTCAAATTGGTGAATGATTTTAAATTGGGTATGGTAGCAGGTCTTCCTTTGAATTATTGTTATGGCATACATTGACGATGAGACAAGATTTGCTCTAATTACTCTATGTGAAATGGCATTCCTGTGAAAACACTATACTACTTGCTATCCCCATGTGCTTTACAATTCACAAATGATATCCACATACTCCTTTAAACATGTATTGTCTCAGCTGACTGGAATGTGTTATAATGTCATCTTTGAGCATTAAATCCAAAGTAAATGCATTTCTAGTTTGAAAGAAAAATAAGATTAAATGTATTTCATTAATAATGATTTTTGCCTGAGCCATTGTTTTGATATAACATCTTTCAGCAGTTGCATTTATATGTGAGTGTCTGTAAATGTCTGAATTATTTTTCTTTTGGTTCTGTCATTTGTATCTTAGTATTAGCAAAATAATATCCAATACTTATTTCACTTCTTAATGATTCTTTGTTAAACAAGCTTAACAATATATTGACTAATTGTAGCGCCCTTACCTGCTCTGTATCGCACTTTCGTTTTATACTGCTGTAGACTATATAATATCATCTGCAATATGGAAGTCACCTTTGACAAGGATTTGTGATATGCTGCTATCAGTACTTATTTAACATACACAAAGTCATGGAATTTTTCACCTGCATAAACTATTGTTAATAGTTATTTTTCTATATGCACATATATCTTATATGCATATTTAAGTGCTACTGTCTCATAAGGGGCTGGTTTATTTTCTATTGCATCCACAGTTTTTTTTCTGTTCTTACTCACATCTTCTTACAATACAACTAGCTTAATCACATCATAATGCGTTAAGTAAAGGAATATATCAGATTGTTTGTTCCACATTCTAAAACTCTTCCTTTTGATAGCTCATGTTCTAGGTTTCATCTTGACCTAAAGGCTTTGTTAATGACACAATTATCTGAAACATATTAGAAGAAATCTATAAATGAGTCATCATTATTTCAGGAAATTTCTGTACTGTCTTTTTCCCTTCAACTCCTGATATCTGCAGACATGTATTCTCACTAGTTCCGAATTTGTATATTATATGATTAGATTATCACTCAAGTATTTATGGCTTGTCACGTTGGTGTTATGTCTTATGTCTGCACAATTGCTCTTCTTTAATCTGTTCTGCAGTTATACTTGTCAATTTTACAACTTTGTTATGTCTAACCATGCACTAATAAACAAGTTATGTTTTTTTTTACCTTTGAAGCATTGATTTTTCTGAAAACTTGCTCTTTGGGAGACCAGTGGAGCTGATGAAATACCATACAGAAATTAAAGGGATATTTAATGCCATGAAAATACACTAAATGTACACTAACTGCAGTGTTGTTCACATATTATTTAACTTATTTAATAAAAGCACTTATTTTAATCTGGTACTGCAACTAATCTTAAAGTTTGTTTTCTTGGATATTTTTATGTTACTGTCATTAAGTAATGCCCTCCTTAAATCCTTCTGCTCTGGTCATACAATCCAATCAAATTCAGCTCTGTCTTTTTTCATTACAGTGTCATACTGTTGACATATTTTGCTGCCAAAATTGCTTGTGAGGACACCTACTCTCTCTCTCTCTCTCTCTCTCTCTTTTTTTTAGTTTCACTTTTCTTTTGAGAGCTACAGTATATGCACTTTTTTGAAACATTTATCAAGGGCAATCATCAGGTTTTACATATGTGTCTGTGAAATTCTTATTTCTCCTTAAAGACATCAATGAAGTCATAAAAGGCTTAACTGCTATAGTTCTGTACAGTGCCTATAATTTCTCCATGTCACTGTGATAGAATCTGAAACACTGTATTATGTGTACCTCATCAGCTTATCATTTCCATCTTCTCTCATACAACCAAACATATATTACAAGAATTCACTTTTCTAAGTGTAGCTATTTAAAAAAGACTGAACATTTGATTTTTTACAATGGCATGTGAACATTTTTTTTACTTAATGGTGCAATAATACAGTCTCTAGAATAAGATAACAATGTGCAGACACTTATAGTTATTATCAATTGGAATCAAAGCCTTGAAAGTAATTTCCGATAGGGTATTATGCTCTTCACTAGAGTCAAATCTACACTAGATTTTTTTAAAAGCAGCAGCTACTCAGCAGGGCCTCACTAAGCTCGGGCTCACTTTGCTCTCCACCCACCCCCCATATAATTTCCTTTATACTTATCCTCTATAACTACACCTCTTCTAGCTCCTCCCTAAACCCTCCCACCTACTACCTCCCTGACACACCTCTTCCTCTATAGCACCTTCCCTCACTCCACTGCCAAACTTTCATCTTACCTTCCCACTGTCTACACATACTCTACCCTTACATCAAACATTACTCCTGATACCTATACTCTATGTCCTTTACATCCTCATCTGCTACAACACACATCTACCCCACCCTATTTCCTTCCAACTAATTGGACTCTAAATCCAAATACTAAACCCCAAGCTCCTCTACAAAACAGTCCTTCTGTCCCAACCTATACTTTACTCCTCCCTAAAATAAAATGATCCCCCACTCTCCCAACCAACTATTAGCAGAAAAAAATGCCTCCCCACTTAAACAATTACTCTACTTCAAACCACTACTTCTATTTGGAGACATCCATCCTAACCCTGGCCCCTCCCAACCTACCCTGAACAATAATCCTCTACATTTAGCCAACCATACTCCCTCAAAGAAACAAGTATCTTTATGCTCTATCAGCCTCAGGAGTGTAATAAACAAAGTTCAGGACATCCATGCCTGGTTAGTTAACTATACCCCTGACATATTCACCCTAAATGAAACATGGCTAAAACCACATAATCAAGATAGTGAAATTACCCCACCTGGCTACAACATCCTTAGACTTGACAGACAAAAGAAAAGAGTAGGAGGTGTAGCCATACTCTACCCTGACTACCTCTCAATAATCAGTGCAAACCTCCCTCTACCCTCTTTCTCAGCAGCCAAACTCCAACTTACCAATGTTAAACTCAACAACTTTACCACCATAACAGTAGTAGCTATTTATATCCCCCCTGGAGACAATCTAAGCATACTCGAGAACATCCTATCCCACCTTTCTCTGACCATCCATAATGAAACCATCATTCTTGGGGATGTGAACATAGATTGGCTCTCAATACAAACTCCTAATACAACCTCTTGTATCAGCTTACATGGATTTGAGCAGCTAATCACTACCACTACCTATATTAAAAAATCATACCTGCCACAGTCTCTTCTGGACTGGATCTTGATGTCTCACCCCCAAAACTACCATAACCCTCACACTCTATCTAATGCCATTAAAGACCACTGTCCTATCACAGTAACTAGACATACTCCACACTTCACCAGACCTTTCAGGTTTATCACTTCCTGCAAAATCTCATCTTTCAGCCCTGAATCTTTCACTGACCAACTCTCTAGAATTAACTGGCCCCATCTTACTACACTCCCCTTAGATGAGGCTGTCCACTCTTTCAACTCCACCTTTCTTAACATCCTAAACTCCCTTGCTCCTCTCTGCATAATAAGAATCAAAGCCAACACTGCCCCGTGGCTGACTTAATATACTCAAACTCTGATGAAAAACCGAGACAGGATTTGGAAACTATGGACTAAAACTAAGACCCCTTCTCTCCTACAAACCTATAAAGAACTTAGGAATCAAATAAAGAAAAGTATCAACAAAGACAAGACTAACTTCTATGCTAACCCTCTCACTACCCTAAAATCTGACCCCAAAAAATTCTGGAACACAATCAATCATATACTACATCCTGGAAACCCTTCCCCTCCTAACCCATGCCCAAATAAAACTCCTGTAGAAATTGCAACTACATTTAACAAGCATTTTATTGACTCAATAACTACCATAATAAATGTTCTTCCCATTAAGAAAAATGCTAATGACTCCACTTTCTCAACTTCCACCACCTATCCTTCCAACTCTTTTTCCCTTAAATCAGTTTCTACTAACTATATTAAATACCTACTCTCCAAACACAAACCCTGCTCCCCTTCAACTGATAATCTACCTTCCTTTCTACAGATTGCTGTTGAACCCTTAGCCTATCCTGTCTCCATCCTGATTAACCAATCTATTTCTGAATGATATGTTCCAGCTATATGGAAAACATTCTATACATTACCTATTCATAAAGGCAGAAGTTCGTACGATATATCAAACTTCAGACCTATTGCTATACTGTCTCCCTTCTCTAAGATTCTTGAGAAATGCATACACAAGCAGATAATGCAGTATAAAGAGAACCTTCTAACACACACACAACATATTTTTTGTCCTAAACACAGTACTACAACTGCTCTAATATCCTTCATCAATACTGTATCACTGGCCCGTGACAACAATAAACTAGTTTCATGTCTGTTCCTTGACCTGTCCAAAGCCTTTGACACTGTCTCTCACCCCCTCCTCTTAAACAAACTCTCCTATTTAAAATTCTCTCCTCCAACCGTAACCTGGTTCTCTAGCTATCTCTCTAACCACCAGCAAGCTATAAAATGACTTTCTGCACTACACTCCCCCCTTAGCGTCCCAATGAGTGTCCCCCAAGGATCCATACTTGGGCCACTGCTCTTCAATATTTTCACAAACCTACTTTATACCTCCTGTCCCCAATCTACACTTGTACAATATGCTGACAATTCTACTGTAATCACCATTACAGACAATCCATCTGACCTCCACTCTACTACCCAAGCATCATTCAACACCATACAGACATGGCTCTGTGATAACAAATTAATTCTCAACCCTAAGAAAACTAAGCTCCTACTCTTCCTCCCAAAAACTCATCACTCTTAAAACTACATTGTCCACCCTATCTAGCAATAACACTGTCATTACTGCTGAACTGAGCACTAAACTGCTGGGAGTCATAATAGATGATCAGCTTAAATTTGATCTCCAAGTCACTACCACCATCAAAAAGACCCACCAGAAACTTGGACTCCTTTACCGTAATAAGAGACATTTAACCAATATAGCCTGAATAACTCTCTCACATGCATTTCTTCTTCCCGCCCTTCTATATAGCTGTCAATTATTCACAAACCTTAACTCCACACTCATAACAAAATTTGAAACTACCTATAATAAGGTTGCCAGATTTGCTACTAGCCAACCCTATAAATCACACCATTATCTGTCCCCTTAAACACTTGAACTGGCTCAAATTCCCTCATCTGCTCCTTCTACATCAACTGCAAATTATCCACTCCATCCTCTATCTACCATCCTTCTGCCCTAGCCTACCAGGACACTATGTAGCTCAGACCAGGACTTCCTACAGATTTATAAACCCAAAACCAAAACAGGATATTTACTATATAATTATAACCAGCTTGGAAACAACTACCCCTAGAAATTAGGTCCCAAGACCATACCAAGCACTTCAAACTAGCCACTCACAGATACTTATAAAACAAATGGTCCTGCCACTGTAGTCATCCTTCATGACACTACCCTACCCAAGCTTCTCATACCACCCTCCTATTTTCTTCCCATCTTTTTCTTCTCCCTTTTTTTCCTCATCTTCCACTGCCTATCTAATAAACTTAGACTCCTCTATTTTGATGTCTAACTAACTACCCCCTATGCTACGCCTTTTGTACATATATTGTATATAACTAAACATGAAGCAAGAATGCTTTATTCCTTTCAAGACATTGTACCAAAGTGTTTTTCTGTATGTTTTATTACATTATACCCTAGGGTTTTTTCAGTATAATGTATTGTAAATGCTGCCTCTGTATCTGTTTGAATAGTTCCAAATGGTAGTGTCTTAACTGTCTGTAATTATATTTATATGAAAACTCAGTGCAGAGCTTTTCTCCTTGGGTCTCCACTGAAAACGAGCCAAACGCTCAGCTGGACTAACCCGGTTAACAAATGTAAAATAAAATAAATTATTTTGTTTACTACATGTTGTCTTCATTTCTAAGTGCTGCTAATTTATCTTTTTGTTCATTAAGGAATATAAAAGAATTCAAATCTTTATGGCATCTTCCGCAACAAAATGCAGAAGTGCAACACATTCAATCTCTGCATACATTTTAGTTCATCAACTTGAAATAACATCTTTATGGCTTCTTCCTCAGCATTATGCAGGAATTCAACCCATTGAATATGCTCAGACAATCCAATTTATCCACCTGCAATGAAAAGTAGTCCGAGTAATAGTTTGGCCAAGTTTCTTGATCCAAAGCTTTCAGTTTTCAGTCATGTTTCCTTGAAGCACAGAAACGTCAGGATAGTGTAACTGAGTCATATTTCCATTAAAAAAGTATATATTTGCAAATGCAGATAATCTTCAAATCAAATATATTTTATTAGTTCTGCTGATATAGTTCTTACCTTTTGACAGATAGTTCTCTACTCTTTGATAGCATGTCATGACAAGAGGCTTAATGAATATATGTATAAACTGGAGAAGAAGTCCAACTTCTGTGATGCCTGTAGTCCAGTTGAACTCTCTGAAACTTCTTTTTAGAACCTGACAATTTATTATCATTAAAACAATATACAGGAATATAACAATTTCTGTGAGTCCTGTATTTCTGTACTGCAGTTTGATCATCTGTAAGAAATGTCTGAAGTATGGGTTGATGTAGCACTACAAAAAACATGAAGGAATTAGGCTAAATAACATTTTTTGGGATGATGCAGTTTTAAGAGTATTAAATCCTAGGTAACCAAGCTCAACTAATAGCCTGGTGCTTGACTGCACAGGCAATAAGGAAGGGCAAGGCCAGCTTATGGAGGAAGGCCATGGAATCAGAATAAGAGCACATAGTCAGAATTCATGGGTATAGATAAGGGAAACAAATGCGCACCTCCTCCTATGAGTTGTAGGGCAGTCTGCTGACATCAACTTCTTCTAAAAATGACGGGCAGGACAGCACTGATGTCAAGGCCATTTTAAGAATAGACAATTTCAGTTTTTCTGCTCTAATTAACTTATATCATTTTGTTAGAGATTGGCCTTACCCATCAGATGGTCAATAATAATATATTACTAAATTTTGATTTCCATGTTCTAGTAATTGCTAGGAGTAAACTAGATAGGAATAAATGGGAATTGTGGGAAAAATATATACAAGGGAGGAATGAGCTCTAATAGGTGGCAGGACTTAAGTGAACTATGTAATGTTTAAAAGTAAGAAAGATTGGATAGATTATAAGTGATGTATATTGCTTGCAGCTGGGAGTGTCAGTATGGTTTGTGATATAAAATGCACCTAGGTTTGTGTTGGTGTGGTTAGTTTTCATTTTTATAAATGTATGATTGCCTACGTAATAAGTGATGGTTTAACAAAGATGTTTCTTGTTTAACAAAATAATAATAATAATATATTACTCCTTACGAGTATGAGAATAATTGGGATCATACCATAGATAATTTGAGGGGGATCATGCATGGTATAAAGTATTTAGGAGCTGTCTCTGTCGATTAGTAGCACAGGGAGAGGTCCTAAGGTGCATTTTTTGTTTTTCTTCCATAGATCCAAGATGTGCTTGAATACGGACAGGGATGAACTTTGTTTTATATAGATAAAGAGTCTGTTTCAGAGAAGAGGTATCCATTACAAGATATACCTGTCCCACCAAACCACTTGGTCAGTGTTGTAGAAGAGGTTTAAATCCCTAGACTGAGTATTTCTGGTACTGTTTGACTTACTGACAAGCAATAAATTCTTCATTATTGGGTCAGAGGATGCCTTTTATGCTAGACACAGTTCACCTCTTAACAGCTTCTAGAAAACAAAGTACAGTGACAGGGCTTTGAGTTGATCCACCTAGGATATGTTGTTTAAGCACTGTATCCTTTTAGAAAGGTATCCCAATGGGAAAGTCTGTTGATGCATGTTGTTATCTGGACAGATATATGCCAAAGGGGGCATTATATTCGATGATTAGCCTAATGAAGGCTGAGTAAAAGGGTGCAATGATAATGTCATCCCTAGAGCTAGACAAAATATCTTTGTTTATACACTATGCAATATACATGACTTTCTTACAACAATGGATGCATGCGGATCAAACGTTAGGTCACTGTCCACATAAGGTCCCAAATCCTGAACAACTGGGTGAACTATTAAGGGCATATTGCCAGTGTGGTATTTCCCTCTGGTAGATGACTTCTCCAGTGGCCTAATGGATAAGGCATTGGCCCCTAAGACAGGGATTGTGGGTTCATGTCAAATCTGGGATGACATAATCTTGATGCAAGTATTTAGGTTTATTTTTGTGGAGAACACAGTTGACACAGAGGTCAGTGTTGACACTGATAGCATGGGTTTGATTCTTGTAAAAGGAAGTTGTGGCTTCTGAACCATTCCTATTTTTGCCAGGCTTAAAATGGCCCACAAAGGCAGTTAGCCTAGTCATGATCTACAAACCTATGAACCAAAGGATACAGTAATGCATGTGCTATTACTTGGTAGGCACAAAATGGAGGTATGCAGAATGAACTTTGAATAATCCCTCATGGCTGTGTAAATGATTCACACTGTGAGGAAGGAAGGAATGAGCTGACTTGCTGTGAGAGGGCCAATGATAGACAGTAAATGAAGGCAAACTGAGAAAAAAACTGAGAATATCTCTCCATTCTATTGTCAAGCACAAACATATAACAGTTTGAATGCATTGGTATGAGGGTTGCTAAAAGCTATATGATCTTAAGTGTCACATGCCCATTATGCAAGTGACAGACAGGTACATAAATTTTAATCTGTTTTAGGTAAAATGCAACAACAGCATTCCTACATTTTCTGCTATGGCTGTGCAGAAGAAAAAATATGTTCATAAGTATTTTTTGTGTATCAGAACAAATTCTTGGTCCTGTGTTGAAATAATAAGTAAGAGTTACCTTTACAAAACATGTAATCATGGATAGATGTAGCAATAATATTATTTATGTCTGAAACCTCTTTCTTTGCTTTCCAGATAATAAGTTCTGCTCACATTCAACATAACAAAAACAGCACAGATCAATAATATCTTTAAAATGTGTACAGTAGGCTGAATTCAGACTGCTTCAAGTAGAAGTAATTTATGCACATCTTCAGTCACTTATTGGCATGTTATGAGCAGCATTGCAAACATAATTACTTGCTGAAATTTTATATCCCAAATGAATAATATTTGATGTGAAAGGAAAAGGGTACTGCACACTATTTGAAAGTTATCTTCATAAATTGCTTCCTTTAAAGCAAGCAAAAAAAAAAAAAAAAAAAAAAAAAAAGCAGTATAAATTGAGAATCTATATATGTATAAACTGTAACTAAATCCCATCAGCATGCCACAGCATAATGATACACGCCACATATTTTAAGTCTCTGAAAAGTCATGCAGTTTCATATTGTATCCTATAATACTAAAAATATGAATAAAAATATACATCTTCCCCTAATTTAAAATAATGCAAAAGCATGGTTCTAAGGAATATATATATATATATATATATATATATATATATATATATATATATATATATATATATATATATATATATTTTGTGAAGTTATGCCTTTTCTTTCCTTATGCTTTTGACAACCAGATGTACTGATTGGGTTTATATTACTAACTCGAACATTCAGAAAAGTGAATACAACTCCGTCGACACATAAATGTGGATCCACAAATCAAGAGAACTACCAAATCATGGAAAATGAAGACATTGAGCCCATTACTTCAAAAGCACCATTCGGGTAAGTCAGACCCAACTAAATAAAACTATATTAACAGACATTTTGCAGAGGGGCAAGCCCCCCTGCACCCCCCATGTGGGGGGCTGTGCCACCCCACACCCCCCTACTTAAATATACCAACTCCAAGACCGCACTGCAATGGGGAAAAGGATAAATTTCCTCATACCCACTATCATGCTGCTGGCTAACAAACGCGTTCAATGTCTTCAGGTTCAATGGTTTGGTAGTTTGCTGAATTTGTAGATCAACGTTTATGTGTCGACAGAGTTATATTCGCTTTTCTGGATGTTCGAGTTAATAATATAGACCCGTACTGATTTCCATTCTGAAATGATTTTTTTTTTCCTTTTTTCTGATGATTTTAAATTTTAGTACATTCTGCTATTTTCCATAACTTTTATGTTTCAGACAAAGTAGGAAAACTTCTGTCCACTTGTTAAACTATTACTCGGACTACTCTTTCATAATATTTCACTAAGTATGTCATTTTTGTAGTGTACTTGACTGCTTCTACTGGGAAAACAAGTCTATGATATATTGATATAAGGTCTGTTGCAATTCTTTAGAGACTGATAAAACTTTTTTTTGCCTGTAGGTAAAACTATTATATGATTTTTCATTATGTATAGAGCCAGAATTGCTTTAAGTTTGATACATTTGAATTAAGTAGCATGAATTATTTGAGTAATACATCTTCATTTTGTATAATACTTTCAAACTTTTGCTCAAATAAATTCTGTTTATCTGGCAAAGACAGTTTAAGTCAGTACCTTTGAACCAAATGCTTAGAAAATTTTGGACAGTAGCATTTCCTGTCATTAAAATGGGAATGAGAACTTAAAGAAAATTGGTGTATTAAACTATTCAACCTTAATTTTAAATAATCATTTGCAAACGGTGTTTTTATTTTGTTTACTGCTAAAATGATTTTCAACATAAGAAGTTCTATTTTGGAATTTTTCTAAAAATGTTAATGTTAACATTGTCTGCCTTTCATATGCTAGTGTGTTTTATCATCTGTGATTTTTCAAAGAACCACAGATTGACTTATTATACATTGCGCAGTCATGAATACCGCCATCATATTTTGACTTTTGTCTTTGGAAAGTAGCATGTATGTTTTTATAACCATTCTTACATAAATACTTTTATCTTCTACCATTAAAGGAATTTGTAGAGTTTATATAATGTTTCTTTCTAGATCTGTTTATTACTGAAATAACAATCCCATAAATATATTACTTTAATTTTGTTTAAGCACTTGAATGTATTAGGCATTATCTCTGACCTCTGTGAACAGGTGACATGTATTGTTATTCTTCCCCTTCAAAATAACAGTATGTGTTTCTCATTTCTACTCAAGCCAAACTGCAGTAGTTTGCTCAATGTCACTTTTCAGAATTTTCTGAACTATATAAAGAAGCATATATATTGCAAAACTACAAATATCAGTACCACTTCCTGATTAGCTGCCCATGGAGAACATAGCCGCTGATGACGTCTTGCTTTGTCAAAAGAAAATCTGCAAATTCTGTTACTCCAGTACTTTCTACTGCTCACACCTCTAATATATTATTATTTTTACAATCTTTTTTTAAGTTTATTTAATATCTGCTCTAAGTCTAAGGCACTTTATAGGAAAACTATAGTGTCTTTGAATAACATAGTAAACATAATAAATATTAAAATAATTATTAACCAGAAATGATATCATCTGAAAAATGTATAAATGTATAAAGAGATAAGTGACTGAGTTAAGGAGATGATGACAAAATATTTAATGCCTTTGACTCAACAACATAAGGTCCAGGGTTCATTGCTGACCTGCAGTCACTTTCTGCGTTGAGTTTACATGTGCTACCCATGTCAATGTAGAGTTTCTCCCATCTCACCAAAACAGCCTGTGTATTTCCCAATATCAGGGGCAGAAGGTCTTCTTCTTTCTTTTTCTTTTGTCTGTTCCCATTAGGGGTCACCACAGCGGATCATCTGATTCCATTTCTTCCTGTCCTCTGCATCTTGATCTGTCACACCAACCATCTGCATGCCCTCTCTCACCACATCCATAAACCTTTTCTTAGGCCTTCCTCTTTTCCTCTTACCTGGCAGCTTCATCCTTAGCATCCTTTTCACAATATACCCAGCATCACACCTCAGCACATGTCCAAACCAACACAATCTCGCCTCTCTGGCTTCCAAACCATCCATCCTGGGCTGACCCTCTAATATACTTCTTCCTAATCCTGTCTATCCTCGTCACACCCAGTGCAAATCTTAACATATTTAACTCTGCCACATCCAGCTTTGACTCCTGCCTTTTTGTTAATGCCACTGTCTCCAACCCATATAATATAGCTGGTCTCACTACCCTCTTGTAGACCTTCCCTTTCACTCATACTTGTACTCGTCTGTCACAAATCACTCCTGACACTCTTCTCCACCCACTCCACCCTGCCTGTACTTCCTCACCTCTCTTGCACACTCGCCATTACTCTGAACTGTTGACCCCAAGTATTTAAACTCATCCACCTTCGCCAACTTTACTCCCTGCATCCTCACCATTCATCTATCCTCCCTTTCATTCACACACATATATAAATGGTTTAGTCCAGCTGACCTTCATTCCTCTATTCTCTAGAGCATATCTCCCCCTCTCCACTCTCACTACATATCACAATGTCATCTGCAAGCATCATAGTCCACGGGGACTCCTGTCTGATCTCGTCTGTCAACCTGTCCTTCACCACTGCAAATAAGAAAGGGCTCAGAGCTGATGCTTGATGTAATCCCACCTCCACCTTAAACACATCTGTCACTCCCACTGCAGATCTCAACGCTGTCACTATCGCTATCAGGGGAGGATGGTATTGGGTTCAAATCTAGCTCTGCCAATTGAACATGACAGATGCATCAGTGGAGCATACAGAAACACAGATGGAGTCATTGGTTTCAGCACAGACTCTATGTGGGGGAAGAGTTGTATGAACCATTACATTTGACATCAACTGTTCTGTGCATCATCCTCTAGAGAACAGACTGTACTTTGCTTCAAGAATAGCCATTATGTGATGTAAAATTTCACACTAGATGATGTGATTCTGCCAGCTAATGTTGTTGAAAAGGGGCACAGGCATTTGCTAATGCTAAGATGGCTGAAAATATGACCTGCACAAGGATTCTATGTAAACTTATTTGCCAGTATATGGTCCACTATACAACTCAGCAAATCTCTGCCTATAAACCTATACTACTGGCTGGACAGTTTCGCATTGCGCAGACTGGGTTACTTAGCATAGCTCCATTGAGTGAAAACTGGATGTAAAAAAAAATGCCAAAATGAACTAAAGATTGTTGCACTGAACATAGTTTCACTGAAAGAATGCAGCTTAGAAGGGATGACATGATCAAGTGGAAACTGGATATCCTATTTAGCAATGGTAGGACATTGTTCTAAGGTCAACTGAGACAAGGCTGAGGACCTGGAAGCTGACTGGAGGGAAAGTATTGGAGTTCAATAAAACTTTCAATGCTTTGGCACCTTAAGAAGAAGAAATAGGTGGAGCCACAAAATATCATATGAGAAGTAAATAGAACAAACATGCAGCTATGCCACGTATTGAAATAAAGTACATAGGGAAATCTGGTGGTGGAATGCAGAAATCCAGGAAATGTTCAAAAGAAAGGAGGAGTGCAGGAAGAAGTGGTATTCAGAAAATAGGAATTAGACCAAGAAAGAATACTGATTGACTAACAAACAGGCTAAGAGAGAATTTATAATGGCAAAGAACAAGACATCAAAGAAACACTATAATCTTTTGTAAAGGGATTTGGCAAATGTTACAAAGAAGCTCTATCAAGTTGCAAGGCAAAGCTAGAAAGATAAAGACGATAAATTGTTAAATGCCATTCATAATGAATGACAACAACAATCTTTTCAACAGTTTAAAGTTTAGCAAGAGAACATTTAGGGAGTAGTTGAAAAAACATCTGAAAGAAGAAAAACATGCACAAGCTTTACCTCATACACATTCTATGATGAAAGAAAAAGAATGTACCATAGAAGAAATATAAAGTGCACTAAGGAAAGTTTCAGCCTCAGATAAAGTCAATGCAGACACAATCAAGACTGTAGGTATATTTGGAGAAAAATGGCTCCTGAAAGTATTCAGCATATTATGGGTAGAGTGGCATATCCCTGATGAGTGCAAAATATGCACTCTAGTGACAGTGTATAAGAATAAATGCAGAGGAATCTAACTCCTGTCATGCTGCATGATTTTGTTGGAGACCTGAATTTTGACTGTGACTTAAACTGAACATGTTGGAGAGACAGATATGTGTCCCAGAGACTGCCCCTAATATGGAACAAGCTTCCCATCCATGTGAAGTTGAGTTTGTCTATTACTTAGTTTAGGTGCAGTCTAAGCCAGTTGATGTGGAATAGGAAATTTACACTGGGCTTGGCACCAATGTCCCTTACGGTCAGAGGTAGCTTAGAAATTCCTGGATAGGGGACATTATTATTTTTTTCAGGAAAACTTGGCTGGGCTTAGAAAGAAATCGCCAGTCATTAGCCTAGTGACAATTGATAATACCTGTAAAGGACTATTCACAGCAGTAGAATGTAAGATGGGTAATAAGCAGTTCAGATTCAGATCAGGATGTAGTGTGACTGACCCGATGTTTACAGTTAGACAGATAGTGGAGAAGAAGCCAGATCTGAGGAAAGATTCTAATTGGACATTATTGGACTTGGAGAAAGCATACAGTAGGGTTGCAAGAAAGTTGATTTGGTGTGTGCTGCGATGATTCAAAGTCTCAGAAACCATAATATAATCAGTGCATATTGTAGTCAAGGATCCAATGACATAAGCATGGACAGTCTTTGGATTTACAGTGGGGTTGCCAGTGGTTGTGTCTGTGCATCATAGCTGTGCTCTTAGCCCACTCCTTTGGCTGAAGAGAAGGGAAGTCTGAATAATGAGGTAAAAGCTAGATTCAGCAGCACTGCAGCCATTGGCAGAAAGTACCCAGGGTAGAGTGTGACAGGAGGATATCAAAGCAGATGAATAAAATGGTGCAACCAGGGCTTCTACATGGCACAGAAAGCTGGAAAGTGAATGCTGAGCAGCTGAAGAAGCTTGAGGTGGCTGACATGAAGTGCCTGAGATGGACAGTATGTTCCCCACTGTAAGGCAGATGAAAAAATGAGGACATTGGAGTGCAAGACTGTGTAGCTCCTATTTCAGTGAAAGCCAAAGAGAACAGATTCTGCTGGCTGGTCACATTTGCAGGAAACCAAAAGACAAACCTCGGACAGAAAGAAAAAAAGCAAGAGGCAAGGATGTCCATCCAAGGGATACTGTCGATGTAATTCTTGAGAATACACCTGTGACAGTTGTGCATGGCATTAGAGGTAGTAGAGTGGATCAGAATCATGACAGATGCCATCACACGCCACAGCAATCAATGTAAAAATGGGAAAAGGGAGGTTTGTGTTGATGATGAATTGAATGATTATGGAAGTGGTCAGTGACTGAGAAGCAATGCTTTACCTTAATAAAAAATTACTTCTATTTGGAATGATTTCTATTAGAAAACGGCATACATAAACATTATGTATAAATCCACATCAGTGAAATCTCTTGATAGCAATGCAGAATTGCTTTATGTAGGAAATAACAGAATTACTCTCTCTTTTTTTTAATTTCTGAGCTACTAAGCATACATCTTGTTTTATGTAGTAAATAATTAAATTACTGCCTTCTGTTGAACATTTTTGAGATATTAAGCTTATATTGTTGTGCATTTGACAACAGATGAATTTATAACTTCATAGATGCATACTAGGCTACTGACCACCAGGCCTTTTATAATCCTAGCCATGTAATCCAACCCAACCCAATTGTGTCGCTATGTATCATGGGCACTTATTAGGAGGGGGTACACTAGTTAGGAAGTTTCTAGAGGTTATCTGGGAGGCAGTATTTTAGTTTGGGTATTACTCTTTGCCTCTGAGACAGTGGGGTCAGAGCTGGGGTGAATTTCTGATTTCACATCCATTTGACAAGGTTACGCTTAAATAGAGATAGGGATAGACTCTGTTTCACATATATAGGGGTCCTGTACTAGAGCATGGGGATCCTCTGAGATATCTGTCTCAGCTATACGTCTTGTTTATATCACAAGCAAAATTTAAATCCTAGGATCTAGTGGTTCTGATGCTGTTTATTTTGCAGTTGTGCAAAAGGCACACCAGATCTGGATCCTAGGATGCCTTGTATGCAAGGCATGGCTCTCCTCTCAGTAACCTGTAGGAGACAGAGTACAGAAACAGGGCTTTAACGCAGTCTCTATAGGAGAATGTGTTTATGTCTACTGGTAGGGAAACTTTGCTGATGTTCCAACTATTGTATATGTCTGGTCAGGTACATACCAATGTCGTTATACACAATGACGGGTCTGATAAGGGACAAATAAAGCGGCACTATAACTTCCTTGGAACTGGATGCCATGCCCTTACTTATAAGTTGGGCAATACAAACAATGATTTTCTTACTTCCTTGGCCACATGTTGTCAAAGATCAGATTACTGTCTAAATCCCTGACTACTGGGTCAACTCTTAGGGTTGTCTTATCAATGAAGTAATTAGCCTGTATAGCAATTTTCACAAAAGCCATAATAATGCATTTCTTTAGACTAAATTTATTCTGTGACTTTGTCACCAGTCATTTTTCTGTGTTACACCCTCTTATAAGATGTTTGTGTCATGGGGGTCTATGATAGCTCCCAATTTGTATTCCTCTGCAAACTTAGCCAGCCAAAGGCCTTTGACATTAGCTTTTACCTCTGAGAAGAAAATGCAAAATTGTTGTTGTCTCAGCATGGGGCCCTGAGGTACCCCACTGGTGACCAGTCTCTTAGTGGAGGTGGTATTACCAATCCTGACTTCCTGGGTCCTCCCTTTGAGCCAGTTGGTAATCCAATGATTTATATAGGGGTTTATGCCCAGTTCAGTGAATTTGTCAACTATACCAGGTACAGGTAGGTGGTATGCATCATTTTCCCCTCATCCATTGCCTTTGTGATCTTCTCGTAAAAGTATACTATGTTTAGTAGGCAGGACCTTCCCTTGACAAAGCCAAATTGGGTAGGGTCGAGTGTCTAAAGGTTGTCTATGTCTTTTTTTGATAATTTCCATCTTAATTCATTCCATGGCTTTACAAGTTAGAATAGTCAGACTAATAGGTCTGTAGCTCTGGGGTCTGCTGATGGTCCACACTTGTGAAATGGGATAACCACTGCAGTACTCCATTCTCATATTGCATAGCTTGGTTTGATTCTATAGCTGAAATGTGATTCAAGTGGTTCTGATAAGTCATGTTTCAGGCTATGGTCAGGGCCCAGTGATACTATGTTTTTGGCCTTATCACATGCCATCAAGACCTGCTCCCTATTAATAGTTTGGGGGTTATGCTAATAGGTATTTCACTGGGGAGATGGTGGGCAGTGGGGGTTAGGTTAATTTGAACTGAATTTTCCAGCAAGCAAATTTGCTATGTTGCTCTGATCAGGAATGATGGCACCATTGACTACCAGTTCGGCACACTGATGTGTACTGCCATTAAAATTTCACAAACAGGTGTAGAAGACCTAATGGTTGTCTTGTCTTTAAACTGTGAAGCTATCTTGACCTCTTAATTTGCCTTGTTGAACTTAATTAGTCATCTTAGATTTGCTGTTTAGTTTAATTAGAGAGCTGCAATCATCATGAACATTGCTCTTGCTGATTTTAGCCATGACTTTTGTACATCTTTTATTGTGATTTTATAGAACAACCAATGATATCAAACACACCTGGAGCAAGAGCAGCATTCATAAACCAGCACTTAGTGATGTTAAGCGCCATTAAGTCCCAGTCTGCATAAATGAAAATGGCATTGATCATGGACTACATACTATAACTAATGTGTAAGTCAGTGCACACCATTTTCACATGGACAGAGATATCTTACAAGTGTTGTTTGACATGTACCATCCATGAAGGAATGCGTGAACTTCCCACACTAGTAGACACTCTGTTATGTATAGTTGTTACTATATGTGATGCAGGGGGTTCCAGAGATAAGTGGGGGACACCACACCACTCAACTATCCAGATTTTTGCAGAATATCCAGACTTTTGCTTCATATTTCTTTATGACATGCGATTGGAGCTTTTCTCCCCGGGCCTCCGCTGAAAATGGATGTGAGTCCAGTTGGACTTTTCCGGCTAACAAATGTAAAATAAATAAATAAATAAATAAAATATTTGTGTAGTATATATGATATCAACTGCCTCCCTAAAGTATGAGATGTTACAGAATGCATATATGTGGTTGCAACATACCCAGCTAGTACCTATGGACAATATTATGTCAACAGGAAAAGCTACCATTTCTTGAACTGCCAGGCAGCATGTAGCATACAAGGATTGATTAACAGTACATTTATAAAGCACCTTGAAAGTGCCCATATTTCCATCATATAGTATAAAAGCCATGTCTATGACCACTTCTTCCACAGAGAACCTCAAAGAGTCTGTCATCTGATAAATGTAGGCAGTTTTGGCAACAGACATATAGTGCCAAAGACACTGTGCAAGAAAGCCTCATCCACACCACCATACTTTGTTTACATGATGCAGGATATCAGCTGAATCCCTGGTTTGATGATTTCTATAAGTATTCCATGCAGCAACACCAAACACAAATATGATAGTACCCATACACAAATCATAAATATCATTAAGGATGAATTTGGGCAGCTGAAGGCATAGTTCCACCCTCTGGAGAATTTCTGGGAAGGGTACATTTATAGTATTCCTGTGTCATGATTTGCTTATTATTTTCAGCTTGCTGCATATTATATAACATGATCACTAGGAAGTAAGTGAACCACACATCTGTACATGCAACCTGTGAACCAGCTACAGCTGCTCTCTGCCACAGATAGCACCAAGTGCATCCAGTGATGTCTGTGCAGCTGGCAGACAGACTTCAAGAGCTACTTTACACCTCCACAGCTTACAATATGTACAGTACATGGCAGCAGAAGCAAACGGATGGCATCTAGTCCAGCTCTACAGGACAATGATGAGCACACAGTAACAACAATATGGTTTCATACATACCAGAAATAATGCATGTAATGCTTGTATAAGGCTATGCTGTGCAGAACATGTTCAAGTGACAATGTGCATCAGATATCTCCACCTATACAACACAGTGCAGAGGACTATAGTCATCACCATTTGTGCAGGTGCAAAGTTTGACAATGACACATGGCTGAAATCTCATTCTAGGTGGGACCATGTCACTGAAGGCACATATTGTGGTCTTGTGGAAAGGACAACACCCTCAAATGTTTTTTAAAGAAAGTGATGGAGTGACATTATGGCTCCCTGACTGGGAGTCTGTGGCAGTATGGATGTGTGACCTGCACTGCATGCAGCTGTGACTTGGAGCCATTGCGGTGTCTTGCTGTGATGAGACTACTGTTTTTTTGATACATGCATTTTATACTGCCATGGGAATGTGGCCTCTAATGACGCCATTGTGGTGGTGTCCTGCCCCTGGATTCCAGCAGGTAATGACACCCTTATAGTGAGTGACTGGCAAGTCCTCTAGAAGCAGGATGCATGCTACATGAATGCTTCCCAATTTGACCACTAGCTGTATGTACCTGCCTTCAGCCTTGGATAATACCTCTCAACAGGGCAGATATGGGGACATTTCCTAATATCTGCATGGAGATGGAAATGTCAGCAACATTTGGAAATGTAACCTGCAGATGTCATAGAATAGGGACATGCTTAGACTTCTTAGCCTCATCTTAGCATTGTGGTGGGTAACATATCAGATAAGTCATGATCTCAGGGGTGGACCGTTCAACTTAATACTTGAGGAACGTGAACTCCAATGGCAGTTTAGAACAAATGCATTTAGTGAACCAGGTCTGAATGAAGGATGCAATATTAAATGTTTACTGAAATTAAGGAGCATAAAAAGGTAAAATATGTATATTTTTTATCAATTTACAAACGTGATACCTTTAGGTGGTACGGAATCACAGTATTTATAAATTACTATATAATGGAAACTCAAACATAAAGTATATACATATTTATACTTTTTTAGCTTTTATGTTAGTTTTTTACTTTGATTAATAATAATAATAACATACCAAATATAAATAACACATTATGAATAATAAAAGTAATATGTATATTTAAGTTAAAAATAATATAAATAATTGACTTTAATATATACATACATACGGAAAAACTTTCTTATTCATGAAACAACTTTGTGATTCATGATTACAAGTTGTTTATGTTTTTTATTCTTCTTATTTTTATTATAAGTATAGTTTATTTAATACTATAATAATGTAATATGAAATGTTTTTGAATATTCTATACTATATATAGAATTGTTGAGGTTCAAAATTATTTTAGGTGATATTTACTGACTGTTCTTAATGGGGTTTAAATTGAATACAACGTGTTTATGATGGAAACGTTGTGAATTTTTTAAAAACACTGACAAAGCATTAAAAACACTTGTGGCTTTGTCATTTATCTTGCAGTAATTATAAAGTGTAGATCAGCATACTGCTTAGTTAGGCTGGGAATGAGATGTAGAGCCTTACTGGTTAATTGTATCACATGACATTACTGCAATTAATGAAACACCTTTTATTCTGTTCTTTTTGTATGCGAAGTTTTAATCTGAAGAAGTCGCTTTATGTGAGAGCGACGAAAAGCGCTTAATTAAAACTGTTAACTGTTAAAACTGTTAAAATCTCTTTTTTCGCATTCATTCATACGTGCTGAAGTGGATTTAACAACTGTTCATACACAAAAAACTTTTTTTGAACTGGTGTGGAGAATTGTAGCGAAGCAACTTGTTGGTCGTTGGTTTACGTTTGAACTTTAGTTTGTGTCGTATTTATGGCTTCAGGCAGTTCTCCAAATCCCAGCAGTCCGGTGCTGATTACATCGCCTCAACCGAGTGAGGACATCTCATTGACAGCGTTAATAAATGCATTAACGCAACGTGTGGATGCACTAAGTCAAAGGTTTGACATGCAACATTTCCAACAACCGCAAACTGAAACCCGTTTTGGGATGGCAACGGCAGTAACAAGGGTTGCGGAGGCATGTTTATCCTACAGGCCTTCTAAAAGACTCATTATTTCATTTGGAACTCATTAGCCTTTTCGACCAACAAGGTATTGCTTTAATGGAATTAATAGTAAAACACTACAATATCCAGATATCTGAGCTTTCGGAGGATGTCCGTGAGCTGAATGCAATAATTACTGACCATATGGACTTTAATAGATACAGATTTGAACATGAAAGATGCTTTTCCAGCATTGAACAACTGCTGGAAAGGCTTAAAGCTAATAAAGTGAGAAAATTAAATAGGGACCGTGTTGCTTACGACAACGGAGTAGCATACCCTCAACCACCCTTGTCACAGGTAGGAAGGGCAAGCACAAGAAACCAAAATAATGAAGAACTTAATGTTGAATCGGTCAATGAACTGGTTGAAGGTGAAAATTATGTCACTAATAACACCGTGAGACGTAATGAGCGACTACGAGCTAATAACAATAGAAATCCACCGGATCAAGGACCAACAGTAGCATCCGCTCACAACCAAAATTCATTGAATTTTCACAAGGATTCCAATTCAGGGGCAATTCCGAAGAAATTTGGAGGCCAAGCGAAAAACAAATTTCGCAGGAACAACAAACGCAGGAATTAACTGAAACACTTCACAATAGAATGACTATTATTAAAAATAAAAAGGGCGACTTCAGTATTTATAATTATTCATCTATTGAAGTAAGCCCAGTTTTAGTTGAAGTGCTTGCGAAAGGGTACACTTTTGTACCAAGTAGGAACATGGACATTGCTCATACAATCAGCGATTTAAAATTGTTTGTAAGAAAACTTAATCTAAAAGTTTTACTTGGTAATACAACACCATATGAACCAGATTTTCTCACTTCACTCCATATTCCAAGTACTTTTAATCCACCCCTCCACCCCTTACTTAATATGTTCGAACTAATAACTGAATTAGATCTGAGGCATTATACTCAGAACATTTCCTACAAGAAGAATAGAGCACCTAATAATATTAATAGTGAAGAGCAAGCAGCTTTAGATTTATTCACAAAGCTAAAAATTCGAGCAATTAAACCAGATAAGGGAGGTGGAATTGCCCTGTTTGATCAAACCGAATATGTTAAAAGAGTAGAAAATTTATTAAACACTGAAGCATATTTAAAAGCTTCTGTGAATGAAGTGAATATAGCGTACAAGCGCATTAAGGGGTACATCAATGATTTACTCATTGTTGCAAAAATAGACACACATACCTACAATTACATGAACATGTTGTGGCCAAAAACTCCAGTTCTTTTTGCAATTCCGAAAATTCACAAAAATCTAGAAGACCCACCATTTAGGCCCCTAATAGATGGTAGGGGATCTATCACATACCCATGTGCGAAAGTAGTGGATGAAATATTAAAAAAACATCTAGTTAGTGAAAAACAAGTGTGTAAGGATTCATGGACATTCTTAGAAAATATTAATTCCCTTCAATACCACCAACAGTATAATTTTTTAACCGTAGATGTTAAAGATCTTTATACATCCATACCTCACAGTGAAGGGGTAGAATGGACCAGTTTATTCCTACACACTAAAAAAGCACCAAAGCAGGATATATACCTGGTTGAAGTACTATTAGAAATCATATTGACAAATAATTTTTTTATATTTAACAACGAGTTCTACCTCCAGAAACAGGGGGTAGCCATGGGCTCCCCCTGTGGGGCAAGTGTTGCCAACACAGTAATGGCATATTGGGAGAGGAACTTTTTATTTAACAAAACAGAAAGGATGCTTAACATTATGTATTATACAAGATTTGTAGACGACACCTTTATATTATTTAAGGGTAACAAACAATCAGCTGAGGAATTTATACAATACATAAATTCCACAACTGATTTTTTAACCTTTACATATAACTATCAAGAGACTAGTATTGATTATTTAGATGTCTTACTATTTAAAGACAATGACAACACCCAATATTGTTCTAAAATACACAGGAAAAATACATATTGTAATGCATTCCTGCATTTTACAAGTTCACATCCAAAGCACCAAAAAAGATCAATCATCAAGGGGCAAATGGTGAGGGCAGCGAGGATGACATCACGCGATAAGGACTTTCTAGATGAATGTGAATTACTTGTTGAAATGTTTTTACAAAGAGGGTACCCCCTGTCACTTATTCAGCCAATTTTGGAAGAGATCCTTACTAAAAGGAATAGTGGTTATTTATTTCCTATTTTGAGAAAAGCTCCCTATATGCTCTACTCAATAGATGATGTTTTGACTAATGAAAACAACAATGTTAGTCTTACTGATAACTTAATACAGGATCAACAACAGGAAAACAAAACAAATGGAAACACATTTGAACTTTCATTTATCACTTCTTATAGTAGAGACAGTGAAATAGTCAAATGGATAATCCATAAAAATTGGGCATTATTGAAGTATGATGTAACCTTGATAGGTAAATTTGATCAAAGACCAAGCATAGTATTTAGGAAAGGTAAAAACTTTAAACAAATCATGGAGACCAACCGCATTTACAATAAAATCCCCGTACACTTGAAAGGGATGACAACTTGTGGAAATTGCAATTTGTGTAAATACATGAACATTGGCTATTCATGGAGTTGTAACAATGTCAATTATAGCTTAAGACATAATTTCAACTGCAACTCTAAGATGGTTGTTTATATAGCTCAATGTTCATGTAACGCGTTCTATATTGGAAAAACTGAACGCAGATTGAAAGAAAGAGTGTACGAACATATTTATGCAATCAACAATAATACTAGTAATGCACTAGCAAAGCATATTTCAATTCACCCATTACACAGATTTTCCTTCAAACCTATAGATCAGATAAGTCATGATCTCAGGGGTGGACCGTTCAACTTAATACTTGAGGAACGTGAACTCCAATGGCAGTTTAGAACAAATGCATTTAGTGAACCAGGTCTGAATGAAGGATGCAATATTAAATGTTTACTGAAATTAAGGAGCATGAAAAGGTAAAATATGTATATTTTTTATCAATTTACAAATGTGATACCTTTAGGTGGTACGGAATCACATTATTTATAAATTACTATATAATGGAAACTCAAACATAAAGTATATACATATTATACTTTTTTAGCTTATATGTTAGTTTTTTACTTTGATTAATAATAATAATAATAATAACATACTAAATATAAATAACACATTATGAATAATAAAAGTAATATGTATATTTAAG
This sequence comes from Protopterus annectens, assembly GCF_019279795.1. Classification (NCBI taxonomy): domain Eukaryota; kingdom Metazoa; phylum Chordata; order Ceratodontiformes; family Protopteridae; genus Protopterus; species Protopterus annectens. The sequence goes on from NC_056751.1 coordinate 456,354,988, forward strand.
TTAAAAATAATATAAATAATTGACTTTAATATATACATACATACGGAAAAACTTTCTTATTCATGAAACAACTTTGTGATTCATGATTACAAGTTGTTTATGTTTTTTATTCTTCTTATTTTTATTATAAGTATAGTTTATTTAATACTATAATAATGTAATATGAAATGTTTTTGAATATTCTATACTATATATAGAATTGTTGAGGTTCAAAACTATTTTAGGTGATATTTACTGACTGTTCTTAATGGGGTTTAAATTGAATACAACGTGTTTATGATGGAAACGTGAATTTTTTAAAAACACTGACAAAGCATTAAAAACACTTGTGGCTTTGTCATTTATCTTGCAGTAATTATAAAGTGTAGATCAGCATACTGCTTAGTTAGGCTGGGAATGAGATGTAGAGCCTTACTGGTTAATTGTATCACATGACATTACTGCAATTAATGAAACACCTTTTATTCTGTTCTTTTTGTATGTGAAGTTTTAATCTGAAGAAGTCGCTTTATGTGAGAGCGACGAAAAGCGCTTAATTAAAACTGTTAAAATCTCTTTTTTCGCATTCATTCATTCATTCATACGTGCTGAAGTGGATTTAACAACTGTTCATACACAAAAAACTTTTTTTGAACTGGTGTGGAGAATTGTAGCGAAGCAACTTGTTGGTCGTGGGTAACATCCTTCCCAGAAGCCAGGCAGTAAAACAATCATCTCCATGGTACAGGTAAGAGAAGACTGTGCCAAGATGGTAGCCCTGCACATTTGTTTATTGAGACTTAAAGTCATGTACACATATCATTGCCAGATGTGACATGTGTCAGCACAGGGAACCCCTGCTAGGCTGTTAGAGGTCTGTTATAGTCTTATCAGAGGCAGTGTGGCCCTCCTCTGTTAGAGATATATGGGGGCAATAGCAGTTCACTTGTTACTGAGGGGCATCCTTTTGATGGGGTTGTGGCTGGTAGTTTGGGTGTAGTGAAAGTTGAATTTTACCCCTCAACAATAGGTGGATGACCACCCAGGAGGAACAAGGACCGTGCATGTTTGTTATTTGACTCTGACTCGATGTGCATCTTGGCATCATTGTCAGATGCTGGAAAGGTGCAGACATTAGCTTATTTCTCACCCTATTCTGTACAGGTGTCACTGCTGCAGTAGATTGTTCAGTGAATTTACAATACATAGCAGAAGAAATTTAATAACCCATTCCACTTGTGAGGCCCTTTGCTCTGCATGCAAGCAATGGTAGACTTTATGCAGATATAAAATGGACACATACCAATGTTGCCCATCCTGTTTGCATGCATACATGATGTATCTATTGGAAACATATGAATGGTATTTGCAGCCAGTGAAAATGTATCACACAGATTGTACACATAAAATTTTGGTTACTGACCTGGTGCAACCCCCCCCCTTTACAGGCAAGATAATTTGCCACTTTTGGAAATTGTATCAGTTTCTCCAGGTATGATCCGTTTTCATCACCTCCATCTAAGGATGCTAAAACCTTTCGTCAGCAGTTTTGTTTGTCAGTAGGATTTGACCTGCATCTACAATGTCTAACTTCTGCTCTGCTAGACTGCAGTCCTTTTTATTAATGCCAACCTTACCTGCCACAACAGCAATTTTTTACACAATACATTTTGCCAATCCCCCCCCCCCCCTTGAATCTACTTGCACAGTATCCAGAATGGCAAACTTAAACCCAGAAAAACCTTCACACTGTAAACTATGTCTAAACAGGGCATTAGTTTCTCTTTTATTTTTTTACATCATATAGGTGCTCATATATTCTGGATTTAAGAAGCCTCTCAGTCTTTCCAACATAAAATGAAATGCAGGTATTACATTTCACAAGATATACTAGTTTGCTGGAAAAACAGTTTCCTTTCCTAAAAAACAAAGTATTACCATTTCCATTAGCCAAGGTAATAGATGTACCCCGTATAATGTAATGGCAATAAGAACATCTACCACAGGGTCTGGTACCATTTAGGTTGTTAGCTCCACCATTACTAAGTTTTCTTTCTAAAACTAACTTTAAATTAGGTTCTATTTAGGTAGAAAAAGTGGGTTTTTCACCCAAAACTTGGGACACCTCATTCTTGGTTTTGAAAATACTCCAGTTTTTGTTAAGAATATTCTTAACCCCATTGTATAGGGGACTATATTGAATGACACAGGCTTGCTGGAAATCGATATTTGTCCCACCATCTACATATACACCTGCCTGGGTTTTTTTTGTTAACCTCCTCCCTAAAAGATATTTTTTACCCCATTCATCCAAAATATCTCTTAGAATGGCATCAATAAATTCACCAGGATAACCCCTATCTAAAAACATTTCCTTCAGATGTACAAATTCTTTTATTACATTCTCTTTTTGGGAAGTCATCCTGGCTATCTTAATAACATGACCTTTAATGATGCCTTTCTTCTGAAACAGTGGGTGATGGCTGTTATAATTTAAATAGCTATTGCAGAAGGTTTTCTTACGAAATATTCCAGAAATAAAACCTTATTTTCCTTTTACTATCTTTGTATCCAGATAATTTATTTCCTCATCATGACACTCAAAGGTAAATTTTCAAAAAATTGGTGATACTAGTCAAATACCAGTGGTGGCTGGTGACTTCAAATCACAGGGGGGCTGCAGGAGACAGCTGAATGGGTGGGGTCAAGGGGAGGGGGTGTGGTCAACCAGAAAGGGGAGGAGCTATGCACAAAACCACAAAAACTAACTTTAATTAAATATGCTGCCCTGGGTGGCAAACCATCATTATGAAAGTCCAATCAAGACAAAAATAAGTGTAGAAGATTAAAAATATTTCAATGCATTGGCTGCATGACAGCTTACTTAATATCTAAATGGAAACAAAAGGTTGTGAGGCATGAAAAAATAAATTACTTTTTAAATACATTACTGGAATGCCAGTCAAAATCAAGTATAAGAAAAACCAGAAGCACTCAACTCAAACCACTTCTCCTTGCACTGCAGTTCTAATTATAATATATTCAGCTTTATTAAAGTACCAAGTAACATGCTGAAAGTAGAAATCTATGTGATGCCCCCACTTGTAAAAATGTTTCTTATCCAAAAAAGACCTGCTGCCTGACAACTTGTTTCATGGGGAAAACATGATTAAAGTAAAAAATGAAAAGCAAACAAGAAACAAGCTCAAGATACAGTGCTTAAAGGATTACTGTACAGGTTATGGACCACACATGATTGGCATTCTGTTTAGTTTACTGGTAAAGTCTGTAGAGATGACTGGAAGTCTCCAACAAGTGTAATGAGCTTTTAAAATAATGGAATCCTGTCCTTTAATACCCAAGGCTTATACATTATCTAGTCAAGTATTCTCTGCATGGCAACAACAGAAAGGCTTTCAATATTGGCAATTCTTTAACAGTATGCTTATTAAAGCTTACTTGCATCTTACGATCTCAGACAAGCTTACCTTATGGTCATTAAAGCATTGCTACTTAAACACAGAGCAACAGGCACTTTGAGTAATAAGCATAAATCTGAGTAATAAGCATAAATCAACAGTACAAAAATATAACAGAAACCAGACCATTCTGCAAAATCAAGGACAGATGAAAAGCCACTGTAGTACTTATGAAGTGTGTCCTCCCCATCCAAGGTAGATACAACTACTCCTTGCCTTGCTTGGACACATCCAGAGTCACTACATGGGGGAGTGGGGTGCAACAAGCATGTCACAATTTGAAATCTCTCTGGCTGACTGTGATGGCCCTGACACATTTGTCATACCTCACAACCTCAAGAGCAAGAAATCTGGACAAAGCCATACACAGAAGTGGGACAAAGGCCCAACAATAAGGACAATTTTTAAATATTGCTCTAATAAACTTAGAAAGATAATAGAATATGTCTTGCATTAGTATGAATTTTCTGAAGGGTATAAAATCTGAAACTCAAATGTCTGTCATTTTCTAACTTCAGTCTTTAGTGATTTGTCACTAATTTGCCAAAAACACAATTTTATGAAAAATGGACCAAAATGTGATGCAAAATATAAAATAGACACACAATACAGCTGCTACCTGTCAAAGAAGGGACACTTTAATATTAGTACTGCTACCTTGAGCAGCTGACAAAATAAAAGAATCTACATGCATTTCAAGTAATCTATAACATTGATTATTACAGTTATTTCTTAATTGTAAACCCTCCATGTTTTCTTCCAAAATTGCTATTTTGCGGAGGGATTATTAGGGGTAAGAGCAACATTTTGAGCCAAAAATTGGGGACAGTTGAGAGGTTGGCTATGCCTAATTCTATAAAGCAATTTATTTGCATGTACCTCTCAACCTGTTAATGCAGTAAATCTGAACAAGGCCAAATATATTGGGGCACATATAAACAGTACTAAAAATTGCTCTTGTATAAACTGAGACAGTTGATAGAACAGCTCTTACTTTAACATGCATTTTTCTGAAGGTTATGAAGTCTGAAACTTATTATTTAGTGACTTCTGGCAAATCATTTAGGAATTAAAACTACAAATTTTATGAACAACAAACCAAAAATAAGAAGCAAAAATCTATTCATTCTTTGAAAATCTGGACAGTTGGGAGGTATAGTTCAGCTGGGCCTGTCTGAGTTTGCTGCCCTTCCCCCCTGACAAAATAATGGTTGAATGGAGCCTCTGCAGCCATTCCAATGAACCATTACTTGACTATTTCACTCCATTTACCATAAACACTAATGTGCATACCGCTTTACTTCTATGATGAGTTGGACTTCATTTGAAAGTTTTATTTTGTATTTTACAGCACAAACACTAAGTCATCTGTTAAACAAAGCAATGCAGTCTCACAATGAAAACTTAGCATTAAAACTTCTCTGCCCTTGAAATTCACATTCATTGAAACAGCATTGAAACCCACATTCAAAGAAAATACATTTTGCCAGTGGCAGATGGAGATTAATTTTGGGCTGTTTTCGAATCATAGGCCCCTTGCATATGAAACATACATGTGCTCTTTGATACACCTTCCTCATTGTACTAAAATTAAATTCCTTGTACAATACAGTACACTTGTTAGAGGGTGTTTTAAATTTGTTTTGAACATTTTTCCAGTAAGCAATGAAACAAACCATATGCACCCATAATGGCAAAACTGCCCAGCTGAGAACATTTATCATAAAAAAGTCTACTCAGACTTCCACAGTCCACCATTATTAGTAAATATACACAATTCTACAGTCTACCATTATTAGTAAATATGCACAATTCCACAGTCCACCATTATTAGTAAATATGCACAATTCTACAGTCCACCATTATCAGTAAATATGCACAATTCTACTGTCCACCTTTATCAGTAAATATGCACAATTCTACAGTCCATTATCAGTAAATATGCACAATCTCTGAAGTAAGTCATCTAAATAATTCCACATTAAAGAAATCTGTAACTAATGAAGTGGTTGCTGCTAGCAATCACCTTTATATTTCATGGTTTCATCGAAAAATAAAGTGTATGTTGCCCCTCAGGAATAAATTGCCTATATTACATTAAAAAAATGATAAGCTAGTAATAATATTGCAAGAGGAAATGGATGGCAAACTGATAACGAACTCATAGTTAGTATCTTCACCAAGGAGAACATTCTCAGTACGGCAGCATCCACCCCTTGTGGGAGTAGAACCCACAGCCTTCTGCATCAAAAGCAAGTACACAACCTGTTGTGCTATTTTATTAACTAGGCAAAGCACTAAACTTCTATTCCCCTGCAGCTCTCAGCTCCTTGTAAAATCTACTCAATACTCAACTGCATCTCAACTTTGCAGCTCAAGAAAACTGGAAAAAGCCAAAATGTATTTGTGGGGGGGGGAGGTCAAAAGCCCAAAAAACAGGGACACATTAAACATTGCTTGTATAATCATGGAAAGTTGCTAGAATAAAATGTTGTGTTACCACCATATATTTTACTGCCAAGGTCCCTGAGCAAAAAACAGTCAGAGTTACATACCACTACGCCACATTAGCTACTTTGTAAAAGAGAGGAAGACTGAAACTTAAATGGCTATCATTTAGTGAATTCAGTTCTCACCATAGCTGTCAACCTCTTAGTACAAAACACCTGGACAAACCCAGTAATGAGGGAATACAGCCCTCAAACATATTCAGTGAATTCAGTTCTTGCCATAGCTGTCAACCTTAGCACAAAAACCTGGACGAAGCCAATAATGGGGGAATACAGTCCCAAAAATAGGGACAAATTTAAAATATGCATCTTATAAACTTAGAAAATTGCTAGAAAAAAAGGTTGTGCTACTATGTATTCTGAAGAACATGAAGTTTGAAATTCAAATGCCGGTCAATTTTACTGCGGACAGAACAAAAACAATTTTCAGCAGAGACGCAGGGATTAATACTGCAGACACGTCTTTGTAAAATGGCAGGGCACCAGAGCAAATCCACACAAACACAGGGAGGAGATGCAGACTCCACACAGAAGCCACCCCAACCAAGAATCAAACCAGAAAACCTATAGCTGTGAGGCAACAATATTACCACTGCACCATCAAATATGCAAGGAATTAAACATTCAGAAACCCTTAAGTCTGAAATTCAAATGCCTGTCAATTTTATTTAACATTTTTTAATCAGGACAGTCTGACTTGGAACAAAAAAACAATTTTCAGCAGAGGCCCAGGAAGAAATAATGCAGACATGTCTTTGTAACATGGAAGGACACAAAAGCAAACCCACACAAACATAGGGAGAAGATACAGACCCCACAAAGAAGGAACCCCAGCCAAGAATCAAACCTGACAACCTGCAGCTGTGAGGCAACAATGCTACTATTACACCATCAAATATCAAGCTTTGCAACATTTACAAACCACAGATATTATGAGGAACAGATCAGATCGAATATGAGGCAAAAATCTGCAATATTTTTACAAATGGTGGTGGGTAGGGAACTCAAGTCTTTAACACCTGCATACAGGCTAGAGGGTTCAAGCCTGAGGTATTCCCTACCACACCACCATGAGCACCTGGGGCATTTACACACACACACACACACACACACACACACACACACACACACACACACACACACACACACAATAAGCACCATACACTTACAGGTAATAAGCACCATACACTTACAGGTAATAAGCACCATACACTTACAGGTAATAAGCACCATACACTTACAATCCAGTATAAACATAAAAGCACCATACACACACACTCCAGTATAAACATAAAAGCACCACACACACACAAAGGTAATAAGCACCATACACTTACAATCCAATATAAACATAAAAGCACCATACACACACACTCCAGTATAAACATAAAAGCACCATACACACACAAAGGTAATAAGCACCATACACTTACAATCCAGTATAAACATAAAAGCACCATACACACACAATCCAGTATAAACATTGTAAAATAAAAATAAAAAGCACCATACACTTACCTGAATATATCCAGCTAACGTACATCCTGCCTGCGCAATACTCCAAAGACCCGCGAGATCCCAAGCAAAGCCCGACGAGATCCCAAAGCTCCTTCCCGACGACGAGACTGTCCTGACTGCTGCTGTTGCAGTCTGGATGCGACCCATACTCCTAGCGAGTCTGTGCACTTTAAAAGTGCACAGACGTCTCCTTGCGTCCCCCTATGGGGACTGCCTTGAGCATGCGCATAGACCGACAGTAGTCGGGACTACTGCGCATGCGTAAAGTCCGCAAAATTTCAAAAAATAATTTTTTTTCTATTTTTTATTTTGAGGGGGCTGCAGTCCGGCAGCCCAATGCCATGAGCCGCCCCTGTCAAATACCCAATGAAAGCAGATATAGAGTCTTTTTTACCTCTCCATAAAATAAAAATATCATCCATAAACCTGTTGTAAGAGAGAATCTCTGAGAAATATTCATTTTTGAAAACATATTCCCTTTCCCGACTCAATAAAACAAGGTTATCATAGCTACACCTTTTACCTACTGAAAGTAATACCCCTCAAAAAATATATAATTATTTTCAAGAATGAGGGCCATGATTTGACATAACATGGTAACCTGATTGTGTTGTATGTGGGAACAGATAAAAAGTACATCCTCAAATATTGCTAAACCTTCTTGTTTGGGAATACAGGAAAAACGATCCTGGACATCAGTAGTCAAAAAAGTAACTCCTGGGGACCATAATTCTGATTTTAATTAGCCCAGGAAGTCCCATGAATCTTTAACCAAATGTGGTACCCCCTCCTTAATATGCTTTATCATTCTGTCTATATAGACAGCTAAATTGTGTGTTTTAGAACCTCCAGCTGCCACTATTGGTCTAAATGGAGGGGCCACAATACTCTTGTGTACTTTTGGTATCCCAAACATAACCGGTACTTTGGGATGTGAATTAGAAAGAAAATCATACACCTCTTTGGAAATTCTTTGATCTAATACATATTCATAAAAAAAGCTATCAATACGTTGATAAAAAATGCGTATTTGGTTTTTGGAAACTTGAGAATAATTTTCGACATTAAACAAAATTTCCTGCATGATATTGGTATAGTCCTCGGAATTGAAAACTGTAATACCCCCACCTTTCTCTGGGGTCATAATTCGAATGCTTTTGTCTTCTTTTGTTCCTGGATAAGCCTCCTATCCTTGGAGTTAAGGTTGAAAAAGACCCCCCCACCACATCTTATAAAGATCATCTCTAACAGCCTTCTCAAAAATGGCTAAAGGGATGTAGGGGCAGATAAAATACACTATTTTTCTTAAAATCATTTTTCTTTTCTATGGATTTATTCCCCCATCCTTTTTTCCAAAATAAAACTTTCAAGTTTAATTTCCTTAAATGCAGCTGTACATCTATTAATACCTCTCAGGAATTTCAATAAAATCATTGACAGGACAGAGAAAAAAATGCAACGATATTTTTTATAAAAAATCAAGGAAGTTAGATAGGGACCTTAAGCATTACAAAAATCACAAAGTGTACCCTAGTAATAACCTTGTTTTTAGACATACAGATTCTGATCAAAGTGGATTTCATTTCCAGTTTGATGGTAATAATAGGACCATGTATGGTATAGAAGGGGACTATGAGAACATGTATTTTGGAGAAGAAGAGATGGTGGATTGTCCTGATCAACAGGATTTTCCAGTTTTAAGGCACTCCAAAAGAAAAGCAAACAAGAAGCAAGGGAGACAAACTGCATACAGAAAAGTGACACAATACCAGAAAGGTTTCCCCAAGTGGCAGACACGGAGGTATCAACATTAGGGAACAAAGGGCAGGACATTCTCCATTCCTACTATGGTTTCAATATTTACAACTACACTGACAGGATTATTACAAATTCATTTTTTACATTATTTTCTAAAGGGTTTAAGTTTGTCCCCACTAAAATTCCTGATATTGCAGAGGTATTAATAGATGTGTGATTCAATATAGTTCCCTATACAATGGGGTTAAGAATATTCTTAATAAAAGGTGGAGTATTTTCAAAACCAACAATGAGGTGTCCTAAGTTTTGGGTGAAAACCCCACTTTTTCTAACAAAATAGGACCTAATTTAAAGTTAGTTTTATAAAGAAAACTTAGCAATGGTGGAGCTAACAACAACCTAAATGGTACCAGGCCCTGTGGTAGATGTTCTTATTGCCATTGCATTCTACAGGGTACCTCTATTACCTTGGCTAATGAAAATGGTAATACTTTGTTTTTTAGGAAAGGAAACTGTTTTTCCAGCAAACTAGTATATATTGCAAAATGTAATACCTGCATTTCATTTTACATTGGAAAGACTGAGAGGCTATTTAAATCCAGAATATATGAGCATCTATATGATGTAAAAAATAAAAAAGAAACTAATGCCCTGTTTAGAAATAGTTTTACAGGTGAAGGTTTTTCTGGGTTTAAGTTTGCCATTCTGGATACTGTGCAAGTAGATTCAAGAGGAAGGACTGGCAAAATGTATTGTGTAAAAAAGATCTGTTGTGGCAGGTAAGGTTGGCTGCAAATTTCCATCCAGAGTTAAATGATTACTTGACTATCCTGCCAGTATTAAAAGAAAAAGCAGGACAAGTCTAAGTCCCTTCATTAGTTTTATTGTTTTACTAATATGACAGTGAATAATATTGACCTAATGATTTTTTCGGGTCTATATTAGAACACCGAATGCCAAAATTTCGAGTTTTCTAATATCAACCCATTTTCAGTGAACGCTGAAAATATCGAAGAAACAGAAAACCACATTTTTTCCTGGGGAAATAACTTGGTTGTCCATTTCTGTTGCTTCGGTATTTTCAGCCCTGTGGTGGAAAGTTACGGGTTGGGTTCAGGTAAGTTTGCGATTGTGTGGACGTGAAGGCTAGGGCAGGTTAGGTGGTTTAGGGTGCGGGTCAGGTAAGTGTGCGATTGTGTGGACGTGAGGGTTAGGGTAGGGTAGGTGAATTAGGGTTAGGGCATGGGTGAGGTGACTGTGCAATAGTGATGGATATAAGGGTTAGGGTTTGGGTTAAGGTAAGTGGATAGTTAGTGTTGTATGTATAGTTTAGTGTAGTGTTAGGTGTAAGCGTTTAGGTGTATGTGTATGGATTGCTGTTTGTTTGGTGTGCTTTTGTTGTGTATATGTGTTTTGGAACAGCACATTTTTTTCTAGGAAAAAAATTGCTGTTCTGTATGTTTGATGTTTTAAATTTTCGATTCATAAGGTATTAGAACACTTGAAATTTTGAAAGTTTGGTGTTCTAATATAGACCCTGTTTTTTCCTACTCTGATTATTTTAATTATATTCATGATTTATGCTAATTTAATAGTTTTTTATTGGCTGTTTTTTTAACCAATTATGGTTGTTTTAAACCTATTTCAACTGTTTTTTAAGAAAAGACCTTTCTTCTGATGAAGTCAACTGGGTTTGATGAAAGCGCTTAACTGATTTTTTATACAATAAAATGGACTGGCGACTGGAGACTGACTACCAGGGTGCTTATTTTTTGGTTTAATGGTGGACAATCTGATTAATACACAAGTAAACAGCAATCTGCATGGCACATATTAAGATTAGACTAAGGTGTATATATGTCTACAGGTTGCTCTGTTTGTAAAAGCACAGCTGTGCTACTCACCATGTTGTCAATATATTATTAGTGCAGATTTTTTCTTGCTGTCTGTGCATATATCCATGTAGTGTGTGCATTAGAATGCACTACTTGTAATTCAGAATTCAATTATGCAGTGTGAATCCCTGTATGATAATCACTTCACATAAACATTGTGGCAATGGCTTCTGATGCTAATGCCCCTTATTGGGCACCTGCTTTGTCTAACATTGAGAGCAAGATATATTCTTTCTCCACTTCAGACAGCAGTTGCTAGGTTTCCACTAGGGTCTGCTTCATAAAGTCATTGCCTGAGATAACCTTTTATTTCAGGCAAATAGATATTATGATCAGTTATTTCTCTCAAGTGTACCCCATTATGAGTGGCATTCCTCCTTTTCAGTACTCACTGTTCCACAAAGAACAGCTTTATGACATATGAATCATTAAGAAGTTTTTAAACAGGTGAACCATATTAGTTCTTCAACAGAATTTTTTGTAAGTATGATTTAGCACTGTTTAATCATGCTTTCATTTTTTTAGTTAGAATTCATAGCAAATGTTCCTCAGTTTGACAATTTATTCAACACATTCAGAGGCAGTATTACATATCTGCACTATAAAAGGGTAAAATCTATGTTGGCAGTATACTTTGCATGACTAATTTGTATGAACCAAGCTGGAATACTATACTGTGATCATCTGAAACAGAGATGAACTATGTTATTGTATCCATTTTTATAATTATGATTACTGTTTTTATTCATTGTATAGCAGTTGTCATTCAGACATCAGAAACATACACAAAGTCTCAACAATTACAGGCAGCAAGCAGCAATCTGTGGCAGAAAGTGACGGACACTTGTCTGTTGTCACTTGCTTTAGTTAAACAATTATTTGGTTCAACAGAGATAATATGTATTTGTGTGAAGCAAGATGGAATACTTTTCTGTGACTGGCTAGACTGTCTTTGTGTGAAACAGAATTGCAACAATTTGCTGTTGTCATTATTCTTAATACCAATCAATAAAGTGGATGCAGTTGCTGGGCTTAAGGGCTGCCTGTGCTTAAAATGACTAAAATTGTTTAAAAAAGTGAGTGCAATCAGAAATATTTACTAACTGAGATCAAATAATGTATACCCAGAATGGGTTTGCACCTTAAAAAGATAAAGATAGCTACAACGGATAAAATCAACACATTGCATTATGGTGGAGAGCAATTAAAAGTAATAAGAACTTCAACCTGGTTGGATAAATAATCATAATGAAATGAGAAGAAGTCAAGCCATCTGAAGAAAACTTGTTCTCAGCAATGCTGCCATGAAGGATTGAGATAAGATATCGAAGTGTAGAGAATTATCATTGTGCACAGATATGTGATTTGTCCAAGCTATTGTGGTTTCAGTAGTGTCATATGAATGTGAAATCTGATTAGTGAAGATACTAGATATGAAGAAAATTAATTGTTCTGAATTATGGTACTGGTAAATGATACTGCTTATACCATTTACTACCCCCCAAAAAATATAATAAATCAATCATTATCGGAGGTGATAAAACCTAAGTATTCCTGGAAGCTCAAATGACAAGACTACAGCTTTCATACTTAAGACATATCATACAATGTCTGGTAAGACAGAATGCCAAAATTAAACAAGAAGATGAAATATCTGCAAGCTTAAATGACAAAATTTCAGCTTTCGTACTGACAACATATTGTGCAAAGAGAAGGGTCATTAGATAAAAAAAATTGTTTTGCAAGAATGAAGGCCAATGCAAAACATGAAAGCTAGCAGTACAGTGAACTGATGCAGTAATTACAGTGAAGGATGCCCTCAATTAGTGATTAGTCATCTGATCCAACACAGAACACAGCTGAGGAAAACTATTAACATGTTCATAATGAGTCAATACAGATTCAACAGTACTTGATTCTATACCCATTAATTGACTTGTTTGTGAAGGACTCAAAGTTTATAAATAATACTCCAATATAACTTAGCGCAGCAAATCTAGGTAATTAATTTTAATTGGGTCTTGCGGGGGGTGGGGGTGGGGGTTGTAAGGTCCAGGTCTCTTTGCTACATTCATTCGCTGAAAAGGTATTCTATAGATGAAGATCTCTGTCTGTGAGTTGACTAAAATGAAGCTGCTGAAGTAGGCTGGCCCTGTGATGCACAGTAAAAAAATTGTGACAGCTGACTGAAAATCACCAGATCGCATGTACCATCTTTTTTCAGTGCAAGACTGGGATCAGAGAATTTACCCTTTCCAAATGTATTGTGACCTCAGAGTTGGTATATATAATTAGCAGGGTGTGTGTGTGGTATAGGGGGATTGCCTCCCCTAAAAAAAACTTGTTTAAGCTATTTTTGTTTTGCGATCCACAGTTGATTTATCAGTTGCGTTTGATTGGTTGCTGTTCGACAATTGGAGATTTTGATGTTGTGTTGTAAACTCATGTCAGTGTATGGCAATCTTTAAATACAAGCTCTATCTCAAAAGTGTGATGATAAAATTCATGTACTATTTTTTATGTACGTAAATGTAATCTGGATATGTAAATATACTCTGTGACATTATGGTCTACCTATTCACTTAGTGTTATGAATGTGATGTGATTGTTGTTTACTTGGGGATGAAGCTGGTTCCGGGTTTTCTCCTATTTTGTAAATAACAAAACTGCTGTTTTCTTTTACTGCCGGTGTTTTCTACAATCTTAACATACCTTACAAGATGACTGGGTAACTACTAGATTTTAATATCTAACAAAGGAAGAACTTTGACTAGAACTCAGCTTGTTCAGCATCAGTTAGAACATACCAGCAAAATTATAGTGAGCTTCTTTGTCTTCATTTTATCTCAAAATTCAGAATGCTCACTCACACAAGAGTCCCCCAAAACTCAATTTTATTCTCACAAACAAAGCATCTGTTTGGTCTTAGCCCTTGTCATAACCAAATTGGTCAGATCAGAACATATTGCTATCTTTTTCACCATAGAGTCTGACTACAGGTCTGTAACCCACTCAACCATCTTTAGAGACTTCTTTACGATCAGTATCCTTGTGCTAAAATTACGAATTGAGATGGCTGATCAAGATTTTATCCCTTGTAGATCCAATAGCAAATACTATAGAATGTGCACAAAGAGTATACAATACTTTCATTATGACACTTGCATTGAAGCTCTTACTCCTAATTGTCAAAAGTGCAATACCAAATTTGGAAACAGATCCTACCATGGAACTTATCTGTAAAGATGCTCTATAATATTGGGGAAAACCTCAAAAACAGTGATATAAAGAACCTACAATCTCTAGAACTTAACCGATTTTGCTTTTGTTAAAGGTAAATAGTGCCTATTACATCTATTTGACTTATTCCTACCCCCTTCTCAGGACTGTAGCATGATTCACATCAGATGGAGAGCAGATCTGAGATTTAGAGATAGAGTAAAAGCTATTTTGTCAAGTGTACAACTGTTCTCATCTGTCAGAGGTTTAGATCTGGTTGATCTGCACTGGGAGAGGCAGTTCTGAACCCATTTTTCAAAATCATTGATAGTGCATTAAATTGAAGCATATAGGTTCACCTTAGTCATATCACAGGTAGCCTCGAGTTCTAAATGGATGCTCTCCCAAAACAAAACAAAGTTGAATGGTAGGTAAGCATGTAAATTTTAAATAAATTTGCTCAGCATCAAGAAATTTCGTTGCTATATAAGCCTTGATCCTACAGTAAATTGAGCTTCTAATATTTTCAATTTAACTGCTTTGTTCACTTATATACCCTTCTTTTCATAAGTCATTTCATCCTTGTTTTATCCACTACATCTGTAATCCATGCTCTCCTCACTTATTCTTTATCTTAGTACTTGTTGTAACATTGTAACATCTCCATTTTCTACTCATGCTCCATTCTACATCTGTAATCCATGCGCTCCTCACTTATTCTTTATCTTAGTACTTGTTGTAACATTGTAACATCTCCATTTTCTACTCATGCTCCATTCTACATCTGTAATCCATGCTCTCCTCACTTATTCTTTATCTTAGTACTTGTTATAACATTGTAACATCTCCATTTCTACTTATGTGTTAAGTCGCATGCATGCTGTGTGGCAATGGAGTTTAATGCATTTGTACTTCACCTCTTTGCACAACCAAGTCTATTGTTTCTCTTTCTGTATTGCATTTTTGTAAACTACTCCACTTCATATTGTATAATAGTACTGTATTTCACATATTGTTTTGCTGTATGGTGTCTGCAAGCATTTACTATTTAATCAGTTTACTATTTAATCAGTTTACTGCTGTGTTAACCAAGGCTGGGGTAATGCTTGAAGAAGAGTGACTTGACCAGTATAGATATATATATATATATATATATATATATATATATATATATATATATATATATATATAAAACATAAATAAATGAATAAATAAACACTTCAAAGCCTGCTGCATGTTACGGATTATTAAGGGGTTGCAGAAAAGGGTGTGAATAAAAATAACTGTGCTGTGACTTTAAGGCACCATTGTTTGCAGCATGTGTATCAATGTTATTTCTGTTGGAAAAACATTCAAATGTGTGCTTGGATAGCAGTACAAAACTTCACTTTCTGTGGGTAGAGAGGACAGACAGTCCCACCTTTTCCTTCAGGGGGTCTCCCTGCACACCGTTACTTAAATATATTCACGTCTGAGTTGATTATATCATAGGACAGAAGATTATGGTTTGAAAATGTATACATTTTGGACCCTATGATTCGATTTGGTGTTCTCACTCTTTAATTTCTCTAAGTCTTTTGGGTTCTTAATACCATGACAAGAATGAACCCATTCCTTGCTCAAAGTATTTTTAAAGTTCATGAAATTAGTATTGTTTCAATCTTTAATATTAGCTAACAGTGTTCTTCGCTGCATCCACAGTGTATCCAGAACACACTCCTTCTGCAATTCATATGGAATTACATGCATTTTAAATAAGAATGTAAATTCATTTTTTATGGACTCATTGCTCCTACTACTATGCCCTTGTGGCCCTTGTTCTCCATTATTGTAGCAATAATATGAAGAGATTTTAAACAAGACCTTTTATTAATCAGGGGCAGTCTGTTAATCACATGCTTTTCCTTACAATTGTTCTGTGTACTCAAATGTAGTTGTAAAAATATGTACCCCAAAGTGATCCCCAAATCAGTTAAATTGAGGGAATGTCATTCTAATTCATATATCATCATCATATTCTTTCAGCTGTTCCCGTTAGGGGTCGCCACAGTGGATCACCTGTTTCTATTTCTTCCTGTCCTCTGCATCTTGCTCTGTCACACCAACCACCTGCATGTCCTCTCTCACCACATCCATAAATGTTATCTTAGGCCTTCCTCTTTTCCTTTTACCTTGTAGCTTCATCCTTAGCATCTTTTTCCCAATATACTCAGCATCCCACCTCAGCACATGTCCAAACCAAAGTAATCTTGCCTCTCTGGCTTTGTCTCCAAACCTTCCAACCTGGGCTGACCCTCTAATATACTTATTCCTAATCCTGTCCACCCTCGTCACACCCAGTGCAAATCTAAACATCTTTAACTCTGCCACGTCCAGCTCTGACTCCTGCCTTTTTGTCAGTGCCACTGTCTCCAACCCATATAACATAGCTGGTCTCATTACCCTCTTGTAGACCTTTCCTTTCACTCTTACAGGTACTCGTCTGTCACAAATCACTCCTGACACTCTTCTCCACCCACTCCATCCTGCCTGTACTCTCTTCTTCACCTCTCTTCCACACTCACTATAACTCTGAACTATTGATCCCAAGTATTTAAACTCATCCACCTTCGCCACCTGTACTCCTTGCATCCTCACCATTCTTCTATCCTCCCTCTCATTCACACCATAATTCATATATGCTAAAATATAAATTATTTAAGAAAATAGCTACACTACATAAGTTAACAATTCATAACAAAAATATGCAAATCATGAATCTTGCCTTATCATTTTGTAGAGATATAATGAAGATATAAAACTTTTGAAATATTATTGTTGGAATCCACAGTATGTGACTTATGATATAACTTTTCAAAGGAAGAGAACCATTTGAGATTTTAAGCAGATTAACCTTAAACTGAAAGAAATAATGATATTCCAGAAATACATAAATCTTTACAAAGCAAAGCAAATAAAATGTTTGCAACACAAAGAAAGGTATTGTCACACAAAGTATATGTTTCTTCTAAGTGGAATTTCCCCATATTGGCTGTTTTCAATTGCTCTCTGGCACTGAAAAAAGCTTTACTGGCAAAATATTCACGGATAACATACTATCAAAAGAATATATCCATTCTATATAACAAAAAGTTGCCATTTATTTTAATGAACTCAAATAGCAATAGCACATTTACTTTTTGTTAATGCACAAACATAAATATTCAAATGCATGTTTTTGTGTTTTGTTTGAAATTAGGAATTCTAACTGCAGTGTTGACTACAGAGCCTCCTCTTTATTTTTTTAATAACCGACATATTTAGTTATATTAGATGGTCTGAGTAGATAAGTGTGTGTGCCAAAATTGATATGTAACTCCTGAAATCAAAGGAATCGTGCTTCACAACATTTTCATATTACTTTAATATTACTTTAATAATGGATGATTTTTCCAGTCAAAATTACTGTTACTTAAAATTTTCTGAAATACTTGATAACTGTCAATTTTATGAAACTGGTTAGAAAATGGACTTTATAAGAATGGCTTTTATGTATACATAAACACTTTTTGTGCAGTCTTTAAACTGCTTCATAAAAACGCCACAGATTATTGTGGTACAGATTCTCTCGCTGTTGCTCTCTGTATATATAGTTAAATGCATACATAAAGATATAGTAATAGATAAAGATATTGGGTGGTATTCATAGTCAGTTGTGCAAATGCAGTTGGGGTATTCATGATGCTTACAAGTGAGCATAGCAAAGGCGTGTTTCACAGAAGCCATTTACACTAATGCACAAGGCCTAAAAATAATGGGATGTAATTGGGAAATGTTGTAAAGCACAATATGCTAATGAGGCAGTTTTGCAATTCACAGTCTGACATTCCTGTGATACGCACATCCATTATCGAATGCAGTGCTTTGCCTTTGATATTGTAGTTGCAATCTACAAACTTGTTTGTACAAATATGCAAAACTACTTCCCTGATACAAAAATAAATTATTTCCCCCAGACAAAAAAATAAATTATTTCCCCCAGCAGCTTCTTCATTAGTTTGTATTAAGTATGCCCAAGCACTAAATAAACGCGATAAATTATTTTGCCCAGCAGTCAATTCAGCAGTTTGATCATGTATGCAGAAGCACTTCCCTGAGTTATTTACCCCAGCAATCCCTTCAGCAACATATTCAAATATGCACAAGCACCAAATGAAACATTCACCCAAGCACCCCTTCTGTAACTTGCCCCAGTTTTCAAAAGCACTAAAATGAAGCATTCACTCAAGCAACCACTTCATTAACATGCACCAGTATGCACAAACACAGACTGAAATGTTCATCCAAGCGACCTCTTCAGTAACAAGTCCCAGTACGTACAAGCACCAAAATGAAATGTTTACCCAAGTTACTTCAGCAACATACCCAGGTTTGCACGAGCAAAAATACGAAGCATTCATCAAAGTGACCCCTTCAGTAAAACGCCCCAGTATGCACAAGCACCAAAATGAAACACTCATCCCAGCGACCCCATCAATAACATTTCCTAGTATGCTCAAGCACTGAAATGAAATGTTCACCCAACTCACCCCCTCACTAATAAGTTCAGATATGTACAAGCACTGAAATGAAGCATTTCCCCAAGTGACCCCTTCATGTCCAGGTAGGCACAAGGATCAAAATCAAATACTTACCCAAGCAACTCCACCAGTAAAAATGTCCAGGTATTCCCAAGCTCTAACTCAGCTCCCCTTGCAGATTTGTATTCTGACTGAAACATGCTGCTTTCTGACATAACTTCAGGGCTATTTACACACTTTGTATGCAAATGAGTTCATTATAGAATCATGCCTATATGTCAAACTCATGCACATAGATGTAAAGCCCCTTAAGAAATAATATCTGTCTCCCTATCAGTTATGCATTAATCACTTAATGCATTTCTGATAGAGGTGTGTGTTCACAAAAAGTCCTCTGCATTTCCGTAGCCATTCTGACATTCCAGGATTTGTATAACCTTGTAGTGCCACTTTTCACAGTTCACTACTACCAAAATGTGAAACCCCGAACTATGAATGCCACCTATAGATATAGATATAGATATGAGTTTAGTAGTAGAGATACAACAAAACATTTAGTCAAAAAGTTCTTAAATGAAAAAGAGGACTAACTGTGACTCATCACACCCTCCTGTAACAGATAAACAGCCTCCCATGCCCACTTATGCCTCTATTTATGCACAATCACAAACAAGCACTAACATTCCATATACCACATTCAGCAAAGTACCAATGATGAAATGATCCTTGACTAGACAGAAATTCAACAAACAGCAATCATCCCATATATGTAATAATATCAGTGGATTTTCTAACACAGAAACTGAACAAAGTTGATGTCTTTACTGCCAAACAAGAAACTAAAGAAAGAAATTGAAGCTTAACAGTGCATACTCTCAGAAAAAATGTCCAAACATGAATCAGAAACATAATGCACTCTGCTCCTTAAATGTTACAATTCAAAGATTGCACAATAGTAAGGAAAGGGCATATTCTTCAACCCTGGTATTATATTCATCTCATACAAGTTATCACTCTGCTGTTCTGTCAACCACATTGTAACAACAAATCAGCTGATGACTAAACCATAAGTCGATGTAACTATTACATCCTATACATGAATACATACATATACACACACACACACACACACACACACATATATATATATATATATATATATATATATATATATATATAGAGAGAGAGAGAGAGAGAGAGAGAGAGAGAGAGAAAGAGAGAGGGGGGGGCATTTACACAATCTTAAACAATTTGTAATGAGTTGTTTAATTGGTGTGCAATACACCAATGTGTGCATATTACTGTTGTGTAATTGAATAAGTAAACATCAATGGAATGTTGCAGGCTATTCAATTACTCTGCAAAAGAATAGTGCATTCTATGCTTTGACTAGACTGCAAATAAATGAGATAAGGAACGCAACCCCTATACTCCATTGTTTGTCTGTCTTGGAGCTAATATACTTAAGGTGATATAATCAAAAAGACGTAGTCGAACTACCACGGAAAGAAATAATGAGTACTTTATTAAAATAAAACAAACAGATGAGCGCTTTCGCGTACACCCTTGGTACGCTTCATCAGATCTGATGAAGCGTACCAAGGGTGTACGCGAAATCGCTCATCTGTTTGTTTTATTTTAATAAAGTACTCATTATTTCTTTCCGTAGTAGTCCGACTACGTCTTTTTGATTATATACATTTTTACTTGTTTCTATGAGGTTGGACTTTTAGGCAGCTACGCTCATCTTTTTTCATTCATACTTAAGGTGATGTGAGTGTGACAGATACAGGAGGACTTTCTTCCCATGGGAAAGCATTGTCTGCATTGTTTTTTTTTTCAGCTGATGACTTTGGTGGGTCGATTGTTGGCTATATTAAATCTCAATGAAGAGTATAGCAGTTATTCAATGTATATATCATGTTTTAATTTGAAAATACTTTTACTGACACACAACACATCAACCTTACTTGATCAGCTGTCACATTACCAACCATTGGACAACAATGATTTGCAATCTGTACAAAAGAAATTTAAATACAACAACACTGTCACCCACCCAAACCTACTGCACATATTTCACTGAGTGCATATACTTCTGAAATAATCTTATATGTGCACGGCTTTGCCATCACTCCATCCTACCTGGTAAAATATCTGCCAATTTCATGGATGCATTACTGTGACCAAAGTGAATCACTAAATTTATTGTATAGCAGCAAAACTAGAACTTGATGAAACCACTACTAGGACAAATGGCTGTAAAGGCATATTACACAAATAGTATTACGCACTTAAACATAGTGCTGCTGCTAGAGGAACTAAATAAAGTAAATGTTTATTATGTTGCAAGGAAAATGCTCATTTTATTTTACACCTCTCCTCCTTTAAGATCCATTCCTGATAATGTTAGTCTGTTTTATGTCATCATAAATACAATACAATAAGCTGCTTATAAGAGACTAGATATGCCTGCTGCTTGAATTTTGGCAGCTCATTATAACCACTAATTCCCTACAAGTTTCCATGGGCATACACAACTCAAACTGTAATCATTTTAATAAAGTAAAGGAAAGCTTATTGGGAAGGGCAGGAGTCACTTCTGAGACTCAAGCTCTAAGTTTCCTGAAGGGACTTTGTCTAGGAGTATAACGGGACGGTCACAACTATTTTAATTAAACTATATTGTGAAATTTTGTTTAGTTGAAGCATGGAAACCTTGACTGAAATTCCCTGGTAGCTAGATTTAAGACAACCTTGCCAGCAGTCATTAAAAATCCCCACTAGATGAAGAAAACTTTGTAGATATAGAAAGGAGGGCAGATTCCTATGAAAATGTGTTTATTGAGACTACTGCTAAATTACTTGAGAAAACAGTGAATAAAGGGAGGGGAACCATATCTCCTATTCTATAATAAAGAGAGGGGAACCATATCTTCTATTCTATACTTTTTTTTTTTCAAAAATTTTTTTATTGAATTTTTAAAATACAGAAATAAAAATACAACAACAACAAAATTAAAATACATATTGGAAAAATGAAAAGTTAGGAGATATTTATGATAACACAATTTTGTATGATAAATGTTTTATCTCAATGCTGTCTGAGAACATACAATAACTATCTACATCTTATATAAATGTTAACCAAAGAATATATCAAAGTAGGTATAGATCTAAAATAAAACAAGTATGAGGATATAAAGGAGACTGAGGTCCATGTCTCCGAAAAGGAGAGTAGCCAATTATACACTATTAATAATATGTAACACCTTTTCTATAGCTTTGTTGATATGTGCCGACTTCTTGGGACTTTTCACTATCGTTTTCTGCGCACTAATATATGTATAAGCTAGAATTTTAAAATTATTCCAATAAAGTTTAGTACGATCTAGCCAATTTTGGGTGATATATAATTTTATAAGTGAACATATGTATATTAGCACTTGCGTGTCTAATTTGGAGAGATAAGTATTTGGTAAGTGTAGTAATGCAGTCTCCCAGGATAGGGTAGATTTATGATAACCCATTTTCTGTAAATGGACTTTTAGGGAAGTCCAAAGTTTGTGTGAATGATAACAAGACCAAAAAATATGTAGAAGATCTGCATTAGGGTGAGAACAACAAGAACATGAAGGCGATTTATTAGCATCAAATTTGTTAAGTTTAGAAGGAGTGAAATATGCATTATTATTAATCATTAGTTGAGTGTAAAAGAGTTTTTTGAAGGGCGAGTGTTCTAATGTATTTTTAATAGCTGAGAGTTTCTGATTTATAGATATGTGAGAATTGTGTTTGTCCCAATAATTAGAAAAGAGGCACACTGTATTATGAATTATCTGATTTATAAGATTATAAGATTTAGATAACATTTTCTCTGGAAGCGTAAGGACTTGTATAACCACTTTATAGTTAGTGATATCTGTGTTGTCTACGTTGGTGTGTAAAAACTTAGCATTGACAATATCTCTCATTTGATGTAAAATGGTTAAATAATTAGCATTAACCTTGAGAATTTTATGATATTAGTGAGAGTTTCATTTTTGTACTGTATCAGATCCCAAACAGTGAGATCTTTGATCAAGGGAAAATTTGAAAGATTAATAGAAATATTATCTAAGTTAATATTAGGGTTTAAATGGAGAGGTTGCATTAATTGAAATATATTTTCTAAATTGACAAGTTTTAACAGTTCTTGAAAAGCAATAATTTTTTGTTTTAGAAAGTTAGGAATTTTTAACTTATTCATGACACCTAATGAAAGGAAAGGAAAAGCTAATGGATTAATATTTTTAGTTAAAATGTGTTGATACCATAATTTTGTCCAAATAGGATATTGATTATACTTCTCAGTATTTATATTTAAGATAGATAAAAGTTTATTGGCCGAGATGATCAAATAGTAAAGATGAAAATTCGGAAGACCAAGTCCTCCCCTATTTTTAGGAGAGATTAACTTAATGTAAGAAATTCTTACTGATTTGGGAAACCATAAGAAACTGGCCAGAATTTTATTAATTTTTGAAAAAAAAGATTTTGGAATCAACTGATCCACAGCATTGAATTGAAATAGCAGTCTGTGGAGAATATTCATTTTTATTATAGCTTCTTTTGATAGAAGTGATAAATTTAGCAATTTCCATCTATTCAAGTCAAGTATAATAGACGACCATACTTTAGCTAGATTGTTTTGAAATGTGGAGAGACCATTATGATTTATATGAATCCCCAAATATTTAAAATTCTGAACTATCCAGAAAGCGGAATCAGGAAACAAATATGATTTGTGAGCAATTGGATTTATGGGAAGAATATGTGTTTTTTGAGTGTTAATCTGATATCCTGAGTCCTCTGAGAATTTTTCAATAGAACCAATTAGTTTTGAAAGGTCTGAGCAGGGTGTTTGAAAATATATTACAAGATCATCTGCAAAAGCCGACAAACAAACTTTAGTGTTAAGAATTCTAGGAATCTTGTGGAAGGTATTTTGTGTTATATATAGTAATAAGGGCTCTATATATAGATTAAATAAAAAAGGAGATAACGGGCACCCTTGCTTTGTGCCATTAATGATCTTTATACTTTTGGATACTTTCCTATTAATATAAAGAAAGGTATAGGAATTTTTATATAAAATTTTAATAAAGTCTATGTAGGTAGATGGTATATTGAAGCAAGACATAATGTGAAAAAGAAAATCCCAATTGACCCTATCAAAAGCCTTAGCAGCGTCAAGGATCAGTGCATACATTGGATTTGAGTCGCTTTTAGCAAAGTGAATAAGAGAATCAATTGTCAAGGTATTATCCCATGAATGTCTATGTGACATAAAGCCCACCTGCTCCGAAGAAATCAAGAATGGTAAAACATTTTTTAGTCTAAAAGCAAGTAAAGAAGCTAAGATTTTGATATCAATGTTAATCAGAGAGATAGGTCTATAATTATTAGGATCAGTTTTTTCTTTGTCTCTTTTCAAAATTAAAATGGTTTTTGAGGTATTCCAATACAAGTCAGATATACCATAAATCATTATGTAATTGAAAATTTCAAAAAGAATGGGTGAAAGCTCAGATGAGTAAGTTTTAAAAAATTCAGATGTGAAGCCATCTGGTCCCGGAGATTTACTAGTCTTAAGTCTACTAATAGCTTCCGAAATTTCTTTAATAGTCAATGGGGCAGAGAGTGTATTCTTTTGTTGATCGTTTAACCTAGGAAATTTAATAGAGGACGCAAAGTTCACTATATGCTGTTTACCCCTAGATTTATTTTCCTTTGAGTATATCTCTGAAAACAATGATGTAAAAAGCTGCATAATTTCCAGATCAGTATTATAACTCTTGTTGTTATATTTTAGTGACGAAATTCTAGGAAGAGATTGATTACCTTTAATTATTCTGGCTAGCACTTTAGAAGGAACCTGTGCCCATTCAGAGTATGTAGCTAAGAGCCTTTGCTCTGATATAGTAAGATTATGTTGATGTAGAAGCAATAATTCTTTTTGGGAACTTAATAATAGTTCATATGTAGAGGAATCAGGACATATTCTGTTTTGATTTTCCAAAATTTGAATTTTTGATTTTAGCTGTAATTCTTTATTTCTATATTGTTTTTTAAAATATGATGCTTTGTTAATTAATATACCTCTAAGGGTTGCCTTACATGCGGCCCATTGTATATCTAAAGGAATATCTGATGTGACTAGATTAAGATATGTTTCCTTTATTGTTTCAGTTATTAATTTATGTGTATTTTCATTTGAAAGTAAATTGTTATTCAGTGTCCAACTATTGTATGAAGATGAATCTGGTGTATTTGAGGCCAAACTAATTCCAAGAGATATTCTAGAGTGGTCAGAAAAAAATCTAGGTTCAAGAGAGTAATTAATTTTCCTATGAGTAAGAAAGTTAGAAATAAGAAAAAAATCTAATCTTGACCATGACTTATAACATTTTGAGTAATATGTGAAAAAGTCTTTTCTGTCATACTGTGTTATGAGAGAAATAGGGTCTGTAAGGTTGAGGTCTATTATTATTTCTTCCAAAGCGATGGATGCTTGGAAATTATACGAGGAGGATCTACTAGTACGGTCAGTGTCAGGATTAATGATAGCATTCCAATCCCCCCCTAAAATAAAATAATGATCTTTAAAAGAGGAGAGAATATTATAAATTTGTATAAAGAAGATATGTTGTTGTTCACAAGGGCCGTAAAGATTAAAAAATATAATTGGCTTATCAATGTTATGGAAACAGGAGATAATGTAACACCATCTTCCATTCACGTCATAATTCACATCAGAAATAGTTCCCTGAAATTTTTTTTTAATTATAATGGCTACACTTGATTTTGTACTGTTACCAGCTGCTACTATCATTTTAATCCATTTCTTGTTTTTTTCTTTATCAAAGTCTTCTCTATTTAGGTGTGTCTCTTGTAGAAAGCAAATATTAGCCTGGGATTTAAATAGAAGATGAAATAGTAGGGATCTCTTGTTTTTATTTTGTATTCCTCTCACATTCCATGAGTCAATATTTAAGGTCATACTATTAAATAAAAATAGATATATAACATATATCTAAGCTTTGACAAAATGTAATATTAGCCATAGACCTCAGTTCCCCATACCTATTATAATGTATCTTGATGTCTCCTAAAAAAATTGTTTTAAAGATCCTATAATATTTCCTCCCAAGTACCCCAGTGCCTAGTCACCCACCCCCTGCTAGAGAAGAAAAATAAAAATGAATCAAGTAAGTGATTTTGGTTAACACTATCAATATCAATTGCATTGAATAAGCATAATAAACTTTGTATACAAGCCTAACTAAACAAAAAAACATTATTATAATATCAAACATATTTACAAATCTAACTAAATTCAAGATGTCCAACATGCTCAATCCCTACTCACGTATTTAGTATACAAGCTCCAATTTTAAGTAAAATATATAGCAAATTAAAGAATTTCCTCAACATCACATTCCAGATATTAAAATGAATCAAATTTATATAGATTACCGTGTATGAAAAGTATAAGGAAGATAAATTTAACATTACCCCATATATATAATACTTTCTGTAAAACTAGTATTGATTGTATCAAACATAAAATGATGTTTTGGTTATGTAGAAGATAACCATATATATAGCAGAGCAAGATGAATTAAATTCAAGCAAATAATCATACAGTAAAATACATCATGTTTCATTTTGGTGATATTGTGAATAATTATGACAGTAAAATCTAACTCACAGCATAAACATATGAAACATGGTTCTAGAAACAGGCATGTCTGTACCTCCATAAGCACATTTCACCCATCAATCCCAGAATAAATGAATGTGTCAATCAAAAAAAAAAATAAAAAGCTGTAACACTATGAATTGTATAGTTGAGAGACATTTCTTAAATTTAAAAGAGCAGAAAACTATCAAGAAATGCACTCTACCATTCTCCTGTATGTACACATAAAATTATTTAAACAGAACAATTAAACCTGAATAGGAAGACAGGATTATTATACAGTATCTATATATATACATCTGTATCATGTTCCTATTACAACACATGACCCAATATATATTTATTTAGCGTTTTATCTAAATATTCATATATGAAAATCAGCTTGCATATAATACCCCCGTATTGCTTTCATACTATGCGCATGTTATATAGAAAGACAAATTATCTTACCAGATATCAAAACAGTTCACTTTGATTTGAAAAAAAAACTAATATAAACATTAAATCTAAATTGTACCTTGAAAATAGAAGTAGCAGAGCTATTTCTGGACCTATAAAGGCAATTTCCACCATTTCTTCCTTAAAAGTAGAACCACGCTAAAACAAGAAAGTATCCTGTAAACAGCAGTTGACTGAAGCAAAACATACCTTTTTAACTGAAAAATAAATCCTTTGTGTAAGCCCAGATATTAATTAGAACAACAAAAAACAAAAAAAGTACATGGTTTAATGCATATGAGTAATCAAACGCTGTATTTCAGAAGCCAGCTTTAAAACGAAACTAGCGAGTGTCCTCTGTGAATGATGACGTCACCGCCGAACTCCGTAGCTTCATCGAAGGTGTGTGGCATAGTAGAAACAGCAGCTGATGAGAAAAACAGAAGATTTTCTCTCTGTCCAGCCTCGAGAGTCACAAAATCTCCCTCCAAAATGTAAATAGCTGAAATAGGACACTGTACTTATTTAAACTAGAAAAAAACATGTACACTACTTCGGAAAACATAAAGACATCTACAAGGCTTATTTAAATTCAAAAGCTAGCTCCATATTTCTGAAGAAATATATTTGTACACAATAAAATCAGTATCTCTTTTCTTTTTACCCTTTTTTTTATAGAAAGGAAAGAAATATAATATATATACATAAACACTGTGCACACCCTTGGTAGAAGTGAATTGAAAAATAGATGACACATACTGTCTGCAGTAGCATAGCATTTACAGAAAAGACATCACATTTGTAACCAACAGATAAGTGAAATATTAGGAGACAGATTCCGGAAGCTTTTTAAATGCTTTAAAAAAAATATCTTTTGCTCCCTTAGGATCAGAACACATAAACCTTTTTTCATTAAATGTAAAGGACAAGGTATTTGGATAAGACATACGAAATCATATCCCTCTTTTTATCAAGTCTGCACAATAGGGAGAAAGTTTTTGTCTATTTAGTTTTATTTGAGAAGGAAGATCCTGTGAAAATGACAATTTGTGAGATTTCCATAGAAACTGTTTTTTACTTTTTGCTGCTTCCAAAATTTGAAAAGTGTCTTGAAAGTTTAATAATTTAGTATATATAATCCTTGGTGAAGAAGTATCTTGACTTACACGTAATGCTCTGTGTGCTCTCTCTACAATTATATTTTTTGAGGATGCTTCACAGTTTAACAGTGCTTCAAAGATGCTTTTAGTCACAGACAGCAGATTTTTATTATCATAGGATTTTGGCAAACCACGAATAATAATGTTGTTTCTGACTCCTGGCTTCTAAGTCTATCAATTTAGTTTGCATTTCAGAAATAATTTTATCTTTAGACTTTAGATCACTTTCCAATGAAACAGTTTTTATCTCTAGAGCTGAATTTCTATTTTCAATGATATCCATTCTGTCATTTATTTGCTTTAAAGTTTTACTAAAGTCAGCAAATTGCTCTGAGAAGTTTTGAATAGCACTTTGTATAGGTTTTAATGCTAGCTTTAGTTCATCTAAACAAAAATTTGAGTCATTCAAGTCTTTGTTACTTACTTTGGAAGTTTCAGGAGATTGTTTAGATGTTCTCAATCTTTTGGAACTGGTATCTTTTTCAGGTGAGAGCACTGAAGAAAATTTGGCCTTCGTAGTCTGGGTCTCCATGGAGTCAGATTTAGTAGCCATACCCAGAGATAAGGTGCTGATGACAGAATGTCAGGTTCCAGGAAGATTCTGAAACAGCAGGTGACCAAATCAGATAACACCACAAAACTGTTCTGAGGTAAAATATATCCCAAAGTAAGATTTCCGAAGATAAAAATATTCCAGATGTATGGAAAAAGATTTGTAAAATCTTTTTATGAAAAAAACTGAGGAAAAAGATTGTTACAAAGTTGTAAAAAAAAATAAAGATGTTACAGATCTGTGAGGAGCTCAAAGAATAGGGACTAGTCTAGTCGGCAGCCATCTTGGAATCAGCCTATTCTATACTTTTGATGTGGTAAATGATGGCATATTTCTAAACACTATAGTGGGGAAAATGAATTTGGAATTCCTGTAGCAATGACTTAGAAATCCAAAGAGGGTGTAGAAGCTATTTAATATGTTCAAATTATGAATAAGGTGGACGAGTCCACATTCTGTTACTGCACTACTACAAAGTTTATAAAATGCTTAATAAAACCAAAAAAAACAAGAACTACAGAGTGTCTTTATGATTCTGGCAGTAGGATTAATTTAGTGAAGGTGGAGGATGGAAAGTCCACTTAAACAGAATGTAACCATGGGGACAAAAGATGTTACCCAGTTACAAGGAAGTAGGTGCGATTCCATTTTGGGAAAGTCTTGAACCCAACAGATATGGTTCCTCTCTTAGCCATGATATAATAATGGAGAAAAACGTCACATTTTTCAAGAAACTTGGGAATTCATGTGAAGGGAATATCACAGAGAAAATTAGTATAACTCCTGTAGTACAACCACATCCAAAGCAGTTCATGACATTTATGGATATAGATATGTCCAAAAGCCTAGATACATATGAATGCAGAGGTTCTGTGAAACTCCCTGTAACAGTAAAGCACTCAGGGCAGAAAAAAAGGAGACAAGGTCCCAAGAACTTAAACTGGGATGAAGTCACAGAATACGATGAATGGTGATAAAAAAAAACTATAATTCGAAAATGGAGCCTTCAGGCAATGACATGCTACCCTTCTATGTGGAATGTGAGGCATGGAGGTTTCTGTGCCTGGCTCAGTAAGAGAGAAGACAAGACCTTTTACCTCAAGAGATATAGAATTGGAAAAGAAGCGCAGTCTGTCTGACCTCCAGATAACTTGATTAAGGGTTAAAATGCCCCAGTGTAAAGTTGAAATCTAAGCTATCCTGGGGGAAACGTGCTCATGGTAGTGGCTGAAGACTTCCCTCTTGAGTCTCCAGCTTGTCCTTACTGACCTGGTCTATAGTGTAGCCAAGGAGACATTAAAATTATTGTCCAAACCATTTAATCAAGTGGTCATAAAAATAGGCATTTATTCATGGATACTACTAATGGAAGCGTCCTAGCTAGGTTTTATTTCCCACGTATCCTAAAGAAAATTAAGAATGATTGTGTTGGTTATCCTAAGTGTTGAAAGTCAGCAGTATCCTTATATGCTCCATTTGAAAGAATTGCTAAGGATATTGTGAGGCTGTTAGCTGGGTCCAGCAATGGACCTCAGTATGTTTTGGTGGTACTGCACTATGCCTCTTGATTTCCAGAAGCTACCCCCAATGGAAGGATAACTAAAAAGTAATTACACAGGGACTGGTTTTGCTATTTTCCTTGGTATTGATCCTAGGAGAGATCCAAAATAGATCATGATGCACCATTATATGGCCAAACGCATGAAGCATGCCTGTACAAGCTTGCAAATAAAACAGCTAAGAACCTCAGTTTACCCCCACCTATGAATGGTTTTTGTCATGGTTTAGTATGACTTTGAAAACTATAAAAATAAAAACAAACCAAGTACAACATGGTCAAAAACTTTATTTACTGGTTCCAGGAGTAAGCACTTTTATCATCTGTGTTTTTATTTTAATCTGAAATCTATATTAGAAATACTAAACAAAATGGGAAAGACTGGGAATATCTAGTGCCCTATTTAATGTGTTCAACCCAAGAGGTGATTCAGCTGCTTTGAATTCATATATAGGAAATAGCCCATAAAATTTTTGGATACAGGGAAAGAGACAGGAGGAGAAGATAACTTTAAAGAGTGTTATAGTCATCATGGCTTTGCACTGATTTATGGGAAAGATTAAAATGATTGATGCCTATTGTTACAGGGGCACATAGAGGGGAAGCAAGCTAACCAAAATGAATCTAGAAAAGAAATGTTCAAAATACAGTGTTTCAAGTGGGGAGCTAAGTTTTAGTTCTGATCTCTACAAATGAAACTAAATATCTGGTAAAAAAAACGGGTCTATATTAGAACACCAAACGTTCAAAATTTCGAGTGTTCTAGTATCGACCCGTTTTCAGCGAATGCTGAAAATATCGAAGAAACAGAAAACCAAATTTTTTCCTAGGGAAATAATTTGGTTGTCCATTTCTGTTGCTTCGGTATTTTCAGCACTGTGGTGGAAAGTTATGGGTCGGGTTCAGGTAAGTATGTGATTGCGTGGACATGAGGGTTAGGGCGGGGTAGATTAGTTAGGGTTAGGGCACAGGTGAGGTGACTGTGCAATAGTGATGGACCTTAGGGTTAGGGTTTGGGTTAAGGTAAGTGGATAGTTAGTGGTGTATGTATAGTTTAGTGTAGGGTTAAGTGTAAGAGTTTAGGTGTATGTGTGTGGATTGCTGTTTGTTTGGTGTGCTTGTGTTGTGTGTATGTGTTTTGGAACAGTGAATTTTTTCCCTAGGAAAAAATTCACTGTTCTGTATGTTTGATGTTTTAAATTTTTGATTCATAGGGTTCGATATTAGAACACTCGAAATTTTTAATGTTCGGTGATATTGACCCAAAAAAACAAATGAAAACAAATGCTTGGCCAAAAAGACAAATGAAAACAAATACCTGGCCAAAAGGCACAACCTTATGAGATAAACAGATAAATGAGGTGAACTGCAATGCAATTCAAACAAGGTAGAGGCATATTAAAGAAATTTACCATATAAATGTAAGTATGTATGATAAGCATAGTACGTCAAATCAGGGTCTATGAAGAAGAAAAGTGGATGCTATCCCCATACAATGCAGTGGTGGATGAAACCCTTTTGAAGCTTCAGAAACAGAAAGTTCAAGAGTTCTTTCTGAGAAACAAAGACACCTTTCAGAGTTACTTAGAAGGATAACTTTTAGTAGACACTACACAGAAACAATTTCTGAGAATAAATCTGATCTAATATTCTACAGAGTATCCAAAGTCCCAAAACAAACAGTATGACTCAAGGTAAAAAAAAATGTTGAAATTAGGAATAATTAAAGTGTCAGCTATTGGCTGGAACAGTACTAGTATAACAGACTGAACAAATGGATGGTACTGTCCTATTCTGTAACTACAAAAAACTCAACGTCATCTCCAAATTTGACGATAGCTCTACACCAAGATGGACGACTTGTTGGAGTGGCTAGGGAATACTGCTTCTGATTACCCTGGATTTGAAGGAGTTGCTTGCAAATGAACTTACTAAATGAGGCAAAATAAGGAGAAAACTGCATTTTGTATGGCAGATGGATTATTTCAGTATGCTGCCCTCCCCTTTGGTCTCCAACATTCCAGTGAGTATTAGGATGTGTGTTGAAGCCTTTCCAGCTCCAGCATTCAGTCTGGATGATGTGTTTATCCCTTTAGAAGACTGGGATTCTCACATCTGCAAATGTCAAGCAGTAATAAATTCACAAAGACAGGCTGGTTTTACTGTTAATGTTCTGAAGTGCAAAATAGGAATGGCTGAGGTAAAATATTTTGGATACACAATTAGAATAGGGTTGATCGTCACCCACCCAAAAAAAACAAAACAATCAAAAAAAAAAAACCAATAGAGGGTATGAATCAGTGGCCTGTTCCTCAAACAAAGATATAGGAAAGAACTTTCTTGGGTCTTGCTGGTTATTACTGTCACTTGATTCCCCAGTCTACAACCACTGCATGTACTCATCACAAATTTGACCATGAGAAAGCTATATTAATAGGTCATCTGGACATCAGAAGCCATAAAGGCTTTTCAAAAGCTTAAGCAGAACCTTTGTTGAACCTTTCCTACTGTCCCCTGACTTCAGTAAACCATTCTTTATTTACACAGATGCTTCAAGTATTACAGCATACTGTCTGCAGAAAACTGAGTAATCCTGAGAATGGATACTGCCTGACAGACAAGGAATGTGTGGCATTTAGTGGACCTTAGGGTTACTATGCTATGAGCTGCTAGGTAGCAAATTCAACTTGGTTGCAAATTATAGAATCTTCCAATGGTTTTACCAGTATAAGAAGGCAATGCTGTTCTCTGAAGGTGGGGCCTAGAACTCCGTTTTTTCTGCCTTCATATTCTACACTATCTACAATGCTGCTGGACTTTCTGTGGCTCAAAGACCAGTCAACAGATGTGAAGCCAGTGGTGTCATGCTGGGGTGATGCTATCTGTAACATGGTGAAGTGGTTTCACTGGGAGAATGCATACCAGATAAAGAAAACAAGCACAAATATAGACAGCAACCTGGAGTATATGGAAAGACGGAGAGAACATAATTATTAACTGGATGAATGCAGTTAAGCAATTAATAGGGTTGGCCTCCTTAAAACAAGATCAAAGAAGCTCATGCAATAGAAGTCAGCAGTATACCTGAACATTTTTAAGACAAGGGTAAGCCCAGTATGGCAAAGTTACTGGAGCAAGAAGCTAGAAGACTCAAGAGTATTTTGCTGAAAGAAAGGGTAAACTGAGGCTAGAACCATTTCCTTGAAGATGGGGGCCCAGCTTGGTGATTTTCTGTTGAAATCCTTGTATAGAAATTTGGAATTGCCTGACTGGAGCTTTACTGGTAAAAGACTATTTTCTTCACTAGTGGAAATTTTGGTAATAAGGGGTGCTGTGTTATTTATGTCGTTCATTTTTGGAAAGGAATTGTATTTCAGAGAAAAACCTTTGTTTGTGAACAACTGTTTCACTGATTGATGCCTTGTAAGGCTGTCAGCCCTTCAACTTGTACTGAGCTCATGAAATGAGCATCACTCTTAAACTAGCTAATGAACTGATTATTTTAATATATCATTTGGGAAATGATCATTATATTTTACATATCACTACTCCTTGGTTCCATTCATAACAATATTGCCTTGCTTTACATTATGTTAAAAAGAATAAACTTTTTTTTTTTTGAGAGACGTGTGCATCTGCTGCTTTGAAAATTCCACTATATATATATATATATATATATATCAGCTATGCATACTATTGCTTTACTGATAGATGTCCATATCTCAACTAAAGATAAAATGGCTGCAGCTGCAATAATCTCAGCATTGCTATATTTATTTTCGAGGTATACAAGAGACATGGGTCCTTAGATCCTTTAATAGAAATAGTAAAGTTTCAGCAAATAATTTGCACGTTTAATTGAGGTTTTCGATGGATGTGGCAGTCAGTTAATTGGCTTCAGATAAGCAATCCACCATAACTTATTCATCAAGTAATTGTCATATGACCCATTCATTTTTAATTTTCTTTACAAATGGAAGCTAATTTGTAAAATGTGCTAAAACTATGACAAAAATACTGAGCATTCCAGAGGTGAGAGTACTGTATACTTGGTATGAAATGCAGGTGCACAGCATTGTTAATTACAATCATTTTAAATGTATTATTACATCCTAGTTATTTCTAGAGGCCATATCAGCAAAGTGATAGCTGTCATTTATTAGTGATGAATTACAGTGTTTTCTTTTTACATGGAATTAATTTCCTATTGCCTCAGTTGAACTGTGTATTAGAATATCTAACAATTTCACAGACATTTCCTTAACTGATAAAATGTTTTTAAAATATTCAGAAAGTAAACTGTCTATAATTATACAGATATGAATATACTATATTGATCATGTATAGGTAAGAAATTAAATCAGAGCAGTGTTTACAACCAAATTCATTTGGAAACTGTACAGAGTCTTAAGGAGTGAGAGATATTTATGAGTAAAATTAGAGAATGCTTTTTACTGCATTTCTGAAAAAAAATAAAATACTAGGACTAATTAGTGCGAAGTCAAAAAGTTTGCATCTGTTTGAGTTAGGAAACTCACTTTGTCACTGCAACAGTGATATCTAGAACAACTTACACAGTAAGAACTAAAATCACTGAACAGGCACAGGAAAACAACACTGCTATTGCAATTATGGCAGGAATAACTGATGGTGCAACTCATGAAAATTAAAAGCAGTCAATGCCAATCATTTCTTTAATGATATACACTGGTATTTGTAATTTCACTTAACATCTATATTTGAGTTTATAGCTTCGTCTGCAATGCCTTTTTTAGGCAAGGTTCAAATGACAAATTCACCGCCGTAACAGGAACAGGCAAGCAAAAACTGAGGATACTGCTACTCAATGCTAGAAGTCTAAATCTCAAAATGCACTCCCTCAAAGCACTCCTTAAAATGCAGTACATCGATATCTGTGCAGTGACTGAGACCTGGTTCAAGACTCTGGAGAGCACTCCTGCATTACCAGGCTATAACTCATACCACACTTTTCAGCCACCTAACCTGGACTGGAACACCAAAGGCGGAGGTGTGTCCATATTAATTAAGGATATCCACACCTCCAGGTTAGTTGCTCAACATAATGCATCTGATGTTATCCAAGTGCAACTAACTCTGGGCAAAACTGCAATCCAAATTGTAGCTTTCTACAGATCCCCAACCATGCCCCAGGATTCCCACTCCTCTTTTCTCGATATACTGGAAAAAATTAGGGTTCAACCAAACACCCTAATAATGGGCAATTTTAACTACCCCAACATTAACTGGGAAAACTATTCATGTACCAACTTCTTTGCTCAACGCTTTCTGGAATTCATAAGTTCCAATGCCCTGGATCAACTTATCCACACCCCCCACAAGGGCAACAATATCCTAGACCTGGTCATTACCAACATGAGTGACCGGTGTTCCACACCTGACGTCAACTCCTCATTTCTCAGATCCGACTATAAGCTAATCACCCTAGATATCCACATCCCGCCCCACCCCCCCATTAAGGAAATCATTGTAAAAAATTTCTCCAAAGCCAACTTCATGCTTCTTAAGACAGAAGTGGCGAACTTCATGACACCCATGCAGATGGACAATACAGTTATGACTGCTGAATCCTGCACAGATGCACTCTATAAGCACTTACACAAGTGCATGGATCATGCTATCCCAAACAGAACCAAGACATTATCCTCCAAAAAAAGGAAGCCAATCTGGTGGTCCCCTGCCATAAACAAACTCTATAACAGAAGGAAGAAACTGTTGCAAAAGAGAGTAAAATCCCATGAGTGGAGGAGTTCCCTTTTCAGCCTCAGTAAGAAGGTGAGACCCTTATAAGATCCTCCAAAGCTAGCTGCGAAAACAAAATTGCCACTGATTCTAGGGATAGCCACAAAGCATTGCAATGCTGCACTGAAGTCCATGCTAGGTTTTCTGGACTGATATGCTGGGATAGTGGCCTGCATTTTCAAAAAGGTGGAAAGTGTGTGCATGTGAGTGTCTCTGTTCTACCACCAGAGGTATCATACTTCTCATCCTCCAGTTAAATGCTAGAAAAGAGACTCTGGCCAAAAGCTGAACCTTTTATTTAGGATGAGCAGTATGGATTCCATACAGCCATCAAGTAGTGTTGAACCTTTTATTTAGGATGAGCAGTATGGATTCCATACAGCCATCGAATAGTGGTGAACCTTTTATTTAGTATGATTCGTATAGATTCCTTACAGCCATCAAATAATGGCAAACCTTTTATTTAGTATGAGTTGTATAGATTCCATACAGCCATCGAATAGTGGTGAACCTTTTATTTAGGATGAGCAGTATGGATTCCATACAGCCATTGAATAGTGGTGAACCTTTTATTTAAGATTAGCAGTATAGATTCCATACAGCCATCCAATTGGGGATGAACTTTTTATTTAAAATGAGCAGTATGGATTCCATACAGCCATCAAATAGTGGCTACCTGTTCACTATTGCACAAGTATTGAAAGCATCATGGAAGTTCACCAATGCTGTCAACATAAATTGTGAGAAGTGAAGGAGAAGGCTAATGATCACATAGCCTGGAATATCATGTGGGGAGTGTTAAAACAGTGCAGGGCTATGGAGCTAATGATACTAGTCATTCAGTCCCTGTGCATTTTCCATAAGAAGTGTGTTTCCAATAGTGGCACTGAGGAGAGGAAGTGTGTGGCTGACACAGGACTCTGTCAATGATTTATCACATTTCATATGGGATTTGGGATTTTTTTGTGGACAGGATTTATGTCAAAGCTGAGATTTGGAGCACCGTGTTTGGGGATACAAGGGTTACATTTCTGCTGTTTGGATATGTTGTTTTGATCCAATGTTCAAGTGACTGCTATCTTTAGTGTTATACCAGATAGCATAATGCTGTCAAGGTAATATACAGTGTGAAAGATTATTCAAACAGTATAGCAAAATAAGTTCATGTGATCATGCCTCTAATGATGCAATCAAAAATGGAAAGTGTTCAAATTAACAAACAACATTTTATTTAAGATGTAGATCTTAGCATGAGAAGGGCCTCAGCTTAAATGATTTTTTCTGCCCAGTCATACTTTCCTGGTTAAAACTGCTAATAAATAAACAAACAAACAAGCAAACAAACAAATAATAAGCCATGTCCAATGCTTAACAGAGAATGTAGAGAGTGTGCACAACCAAATCACAATTGAAAATGTAGGAATTGTGGACAACCAAATAATTATCATTAAGTATGCAATCAGCAAAAAAGTGGGAGGAAATGCATCAGAAGGGAAAGATGTAAACAGATAAGAAGAGTATTTAATCTTTGACTTGAGCGGTTTTCTGAGTGATGCAAATAATGCACAATCATATGATAATTTTATGTATGCAGTTGATATATGTGTTTTGCCTGTGAGTGCTACAACTTCATTAGGGAGAAAGACGCTTAAGTGCTGTCAATGCAAACATCAGTGGACTGAGTTCTTTTCAAATGGAAGATTGCATTCATGAAAGACACATCACAGAACAGAATGCAATATTCTAAAAGAAAGTGGATATAGAAAACAAGGCTTATTATTATTTGACTCTAAGGATGAATTATTGTCATATCCTTGTCATAAAATATGAAACTACTGGGTAAGAATAAACTGTGCTGTATGCCAAGCAAAAAGTACAGATTTAGGTTTCATGATATGTCAGTTGAGTAGACTAGTATTTTGGGAAGCTCTACATCTTAACAGTTGGGCATAATAAATTAACTCATGAATAAAGGTGCAAGGACAACATACTAAAGCTCTCAATGCCATCAGTCAAAAGGATTTTTGAAAGACATTGACTATGATTTACCCAGTTACATTGTGAAGGTTTTGCAGGCTTACAGAGAGTGTGATCTACATGATCCTAACCTACACAGATGTCATGCTGGTGAAACTGAGAACATACACATTTGTACACATTTGCAGAGTCACTTCAGTTTCAGATTTATTCAGTACAGTACATGTTGCCTAAGTAGAGGAATATATGTGTAGTGGAATCCAAGTATTTTCCTTTAATGTTTTTCAAAAATATGGTAAAATACTAAGTGGACACAGGAACATAGCATATAATTTATCAATTACACTGCAGATTATTTTACTCTATAAAATGCTTTCAATGTGGTGCTGTCAGGATGCTCTGAGGACAAGAGATATGTTCCTTCACAAATGCAAGCCTATAAATCTTAATTTATTTAACATTTGTTGACTGGAAAAGTCTGACCCTATTTTCACTGGAGGCACAGGGAGAAACACTTCAGCTGCATGTCTTTGAAATGTGGGAGGAAACCAGAGTACATGGAGGACATGCAGAATCCACACAGAAGGCCGAGAATCGAATTGCACCAATGATCAAATATGAAAGGGCAACAGTGCCAAAACAACTACCTAGTGAAGTGCAGAAAATAATCCATGAAGTATGTGTGGACAATGTCA
This sequence comes from Protopterus annectens, assembly GCF_019279795.1. NCBI lineage: Eukaryota > Metazoa > Chordata > Ceratodontiformes > Protopteridae > Protopterus > Protopterus annectens. The sequence continues at coordinate 456,393,811 of NC_056751.1, forward strand.
AGTGCAAAGTAAGATTGAAGTAAGGGCATTTCATAAACATTTTGATCTGGATTGCCTCACCAAACAGAACTTATGTTAACAAACTGATACATTTGCAACTGATATCACAAAAGTAGCACTAAAGACACTGTGATATTTTATTTCATGCTGTGGGAGGATCTGGGTTGCTTACTACATTCAGTGTATGGACACTCAGAATTTCTTCGGGAATGTTGAGGTTAACAGACTGCAATCTCTGCATTCTGTCATCAAAAGATAAAATCTGCTTTCTTCATCACTGTATCCCTGATATTATCATTTAGACATTAATTCATTTGGCTTCTTCTCAGACTCAGACTGCTAGGTGAGTGGTGGCTGGCTCTCCCAATGTTCTGACTTGACACTTCTGGTAGAGTTTCTTCTACTCACATTGCTGTTGTCCTTTGGAATCAGCTACTGCCCCTGTTTTAGGTGTCTAGGTATGGTGGGCGGGCAGTCTTTCATTAGGAGGCCACATTGTTAGCGCATGTTTGGGAGAGTCTACTGATTATATGAAAAAGGTATCATTCTTTCCTTCTTGATTTTTAAATTTTTAAAATTAGATGTTTTTTATCTAATATAAATTAGTGTTTTCAAACAGCTTATTTTGTTGATAATTTTCATGAGCAGTGCAGTCAACCTTTTGCTGTTGTTTGTTTGTATACAAAGTCAAATGTTTGATTATATAATATGTTAAAATCGCTCTATTTGTTAGTGAACTTTTTGTAGATTTCCACATAACTGCAATATCAATATATAACATAGTCAGCAAGGCATCCACAATCTAGTGTGCTGGCAGAGAGTTATCCAAAATTTGAAAATAGTATGGAAGCATGCTTTGTTAGTTTCAGGCAAAACTGTTGGCTTACTCTTTTCTATGACAGCAGTACTCCAATGCAGTCAATAAGACTTTCATCTTTAAACAGCTGATGGGGAAGATAACGAAGGCAAAATTACCCACATCATCTGTTCCACGTCAGTCAGAGAAAATGCCAAATGTGCAGTCAGTAGGATAGAAAGCTAAACATAATCAGAAGTACTGCTAGTATTATCAGCTAAATTAGACAAATCATTAAACTCCAGAAGCTAGCTGGCAAATACCTTGGAATACAGGCAGGCTTTCAGACTGATTGTGCAAATCAGCAATGATCTACATTGTCAAGACAAAATGCACTTTGAATCTTTGACAAGGTGGAAAGCAGCTGTATATGACTGGAATGTTGTTAATTAATAAAATGAAGTGTTTAAAACTCTGTGAAATGGGGATAATTTCAGCAGTGAAGTATCGATTGGGAACCCAAGAATCAGTTACAGATAAGTATTCTTATTGCTCATCTACAAGAAACAACTGTTCTGTTTTACCCATGGATGTTTCTGTCTAGCCTATTACATCACCACCTCCATCATCATCATATTCATCTAACTGTAGCTTTTATCTTTTGACGTATGACTTGCAGGAGTCATTACTGGACACTTTGTAGGCACTACAAAGAGCACTTCTGGCTAACCTCAAAGAATGAAACAATACTATTGTCATGAACTTTAATCATACTTTGACTTAGGAATGGGGTTTATTCCTGTCATGGTATAAGAAACCCAAAAGAAATGTAGAAATAAAAAAAGACTTTTAATTGAATAAATGTAGTAAACTAGTTAAAAATCATTCAAATGGAAGCAAAAGTCATCCATGTGGAATGGCGTTGTTACATGCAATTATAATAAAGAATAGTTTATATTGCTGTGTTGTTGTTATCCAGTTATTGCAAAGTATTTCATTCAGTGCTTTTTTTAATCTATCTAAATGATGTACGAATGTTTTGTGGTATCCCTACTGTAGTAGGTTACATTACCAGAAGAATTTCATGTTATTCAGCCTTGCTCAGGAATATGCTGCCATAATAGTAAAGACTCTATGTATTCATTCTTGGATGCCTCTATTTGGTCATCAAGGTGAATCATTTCCTTGAAGTGAAAGTAGATGTGAAAAGTTAAAACAATGCACATGTTGATAGGTCCAGGTGTTTGTTAAGCAGCACATTTCAATCTTCACATAATGCTTCATACATTCCCAAATAAAAGCATACAACAGCACCACAGCAGTGCTTCCACTAAGCAGTGAAACAATTTTATATTATTAAATAAAGATAAATCATATAATCAGCACTGCAAGTAGTAGACATGCAATACAGAAAACATGACATGGACAAACGTGATAGATGCTTATCAGCATGAATAAATATAGCTATACCTATTTCTTATAGATATGGAAGTATAATAGTTTAGTGATAGAACAATTTCAATTTTTCTACCAAGAGAAAGATGTAATGGACCTCATTTTAATTTATGCCAGAACTAAATAAACTCAGTGGTGGTATATTTTGGTTACAATTAGTACCTGCATATGAGTATGAGAAATAACATCTAAGAATGAATGCATACATAAATAGGATCATAGATTAGTATCACTGCACAGGTTAAAACAGCACTGTCCAAGGCCAAGAATACAGCTTCTATGGGACCTGACAATATCCCTGGCTGTGTTCTACATGAACTACAGAGTGAACTGGCACCTCACCTGTATGCCCTGTTCAATCACAGCCTCAACTCAGGCTTTGTCCCTACCTGCTACAGTCATTCCTCTCCACAAAGGAGGAGTGACTACAGACCCTGGGAAATATTTATTTTATTTTACATTTGTTGACCAGGCTAGTCCAACTGGATATATGTCTATTTTCATTGGGGACCTGGGGAGAAAAGCTCCACTAAAGATAATAGCAACATCAGATACAGTACATTTTTAAGACTAGAATACAAGTTATTTACATAGCAGCTTAGTAATCATATAATTGACAAAATGTTTACAAGGCAGTAGTGACACATATTTGTAAGGTAGAGACAAGTACATACAGTAGAGAGCTTGCTAATCAAGAACAAGCTCTGTAGTAGTTTCTAAGGAAGTCTAAGTTAGTACCAATTTTATTTAGCTGACAGCTAATGCACTCTGAGGTTAATGGAAAGGTGGACAAAGCATAGCAGTAGTGAGATACGTATACATTAAGTATGAAGGAAGGAAATGATTAATCTGGGTTGGTGCATGGACATAGCCAGAGTTTTAGGGTATTGTTTAAGTTGCTTTTTGAAAGAGATGAGAGTTTCCTGGGAAGCAGGTTCCAAGTTTTCCCCACAGTGTTGGAGAACAGAGAGTCTCCAGCCTTATTGCTGGACTTTTGTATAGATACTAGTAGTTTATTTGCTGAGCGTAGGGTTGAAAAATTTATGTAGGGGTAATAAGGCTAGTGAGTATTGAAGTATAACTTGGATGATAGAGGATCTTGATTGTGATAATAAGGTGGTAAAATAGAAGTTGATTATGGAGTTCTAGCCAACCAAGTTGTTTTAGATTGTGGCAATGGTGGGCTCTAAAGGGGGAGCTTGTGGCAAACCTGGCAATGTTATTATAGGAGGCTGCAAGTTTGTTGAGGTTGTTTTTAGAAAGATTGGTAAAAATGGGTGAGGCGTAGAGGAGGGTAGAGATAAGATGGGTGTGGGCAATAGTAGTTTTAGCTGTTGGAGTAAGGAAAGGTTTAATCCTGTAAAGGGAGCCTAGCTTTCTGTTAACTGATTTTATTGTAGTATTGATGTGTGTGTCAAAGGTAAGGCTGTGGTCTATTGTTACTCCTAAGAGTTTGGTGGTTGGGTCGGGAGATAAAACAGTGCCATTATTAGATAACACTGTGAAGTCTATTTGTGAGAACTTTCTTGTAGGATTGAAGAGCAATAATTTAGTTTTTTGGGGGTTCAGGAGAGGACAGCACTGCAGGAACCAGTTTTCCACTATGTTAAGTACATTTTGAGTGAGGGATTGGAGTTCAGATAATGAAGAAGCAGAGCATATTAATGTTGAATCGTCTGCATATTGTATGCAGGTAACTTGAGGAATTTTTAAATTAACGTCATTAATAAAAATTGAGAATAGGATAGGGCCCAAAATAGAGCCCTGAGGGACACCAAGGGTAACAGGAAGATGTGTGGAGAGTTCATTATCCCAGAGCACAGTGTGTTGTCGGTTCTCTAGGTAGGAATTGAACCATTTTAGTGCATGTGTATCAAGGGAGAGGGAATTAAGTATATCCATAAGAAGCTGATGGTTAACCATATTGAAGGCTTTTGAGAGGTCAATAAAAAGTGTGGAAGACAGAGTGTTGTTATTACGAATTTTGTTGATGAAGTCAAAAAAGGATAAGAGGGCAGAAGTGGTGCTGTGGAATGGCCTAAAACCATGCTGACAACTGACTAGTGAGTTATTTTGGAGAAGGTGGTTGAGTAGTTGTCAGTGGATGCATTTTTCCATTATTTTTGCTAAGAGAGAGAGTAGGGTTACTGGTCGAAAGTTTGAGAGTTCAGTAGAGTCACCACTCTTATGTAGTGGGATAATATGGAAGATTTTCCAGATAGATGGGATAGTTCCTTCAGTAATTGTCCTGTTTATTAGGATGGAAATGGGATAGGCTATGACTTTAGCTGCTTTTTGCAGATATTCAGCTGGTAGAAGGTCAGCTGAGGGGTGCATGGTTTAAGTTTCTGGAGAACGGTGCAAATGAGGGATGTTGGAACTGGTTGTAGATGAAATGAGGGAAATAAGCTAGTTGTAGTGGATGACAGGCTTGTGCTAACAGGGGGTAGAGAATTTGCTAGGGATTGGATGGCCTCAGTAAAGGATGTATTAAAGGCATCAGCAATATGCTTAGGATTGTTATGGGTGGTGCCATATGGGATTGGTGTTTTGGAGTGACCTGGATTTAAGAGTCTGTTTATACCTGACTAGAACTTTTGTGGTTTGTGCTGGTGGGTTTGTTGGAGTTGAAAGTAAACATTTTTTTGTTAATAAGTATAGATTTTCTGGTAGCGTTCCTCAACTGTTTAAATTGTAGATTATCTGTTGGGTTTTTAGTAGTTTTCCATTTGGCCCAGATTTTGTTTCTAAGAGTGATTTTATGTCTGGTTTCATTTGTAAGCCATGAAGCAGATTTAGCTTATTTCTAATAGAGCGAGTAGGGACATGGTAGTCTAGAATTTGTAAGAATTTACTGTTAAAGTATAACACTGCTTCCTGTAGTTAGAGGTGTTTCAGTGGTGACCAGTCACATGCCTTAAGTTCAGTCTGGAAGCATTCTAGGTTAAAGTTTTTGTTGATCCGAGTAGTTCTATACAAGTTAGAGTTTTGTATATTGATTTTTTTGTCTGATTACATAGTTCAGTGAGTGGTCACTAATGTCATCAGGAACTATACCCACTTTATATGTAAGGGGATGATTGTTAACAAGGCTCCAGTCTAAGGTTTTTTCTTTGTTATTAGGTTTATGTATTCTAGTGGTGGTGGTAATGATTTGGGAAAAAACATATAGGTTTATATGGGTAGTAGGCTTGGGTGAACTACAGGTAGTCCAGTCTATATTAAAGTCACCCAGCACTATGGTTTCTTGTGATAGGTAAGTAGAGAGCCAGTTAAGAATATTTTCAAGGGTATCAATGTTGTTTCCAGGAGGGAGGTAGGAGCAAATTAAATAGATGGATTTAAAGGCATTGATTTCAAGTTTAGCAATAAAGAGTTCAGCATTACTGTCAGTAGGAAGTTGCACATCGAATGAAGTGACATGTAGCCATGATTTGTAAAGAATGGCTACTCACCCACCCTTTTTGGTTTTGTGGTCTGTTCTCAAAATATTGTACCAGGTGGGGTGATTTCATTGTCCTGGGTTGTCAGTTTAAGCCATGTTTCTGTGAGACATAGGATGTCAAAAGAATGCACATCTAAGAGAGCATGAAGATAGGCTACTTTATTGTTAATGCTAAGAACATTAAGGTGTGCTATAAGGAGAAAGTTAGAAGGTTTTGCTGGGGTGTAAGAGGTGGAGGGAATGTGTGTATGGGGGTCAGAGGCATCTATATTGTTGGGGCCAGGATTGGGGTGAATGTCTCCATCCAAAAGGAGGTGTAGTTGAGGTCTATGTGTGAGCTTTAACGTTTTAGAGTAGATGCTGAAAAATTTTCTGAATTGGAGATAAGTAATGTGGGCTAGTCTATGATACTTTGGAAGTAGGTAGATATAAGTTGATGTTATGTTAATGTGGTTGTGGGAGGCAGCCTGAGTTGCAAGTAAAGTTTGCTGGAAGGGATGGCGAAATTCAGTAAAGGTGAGATGTTCATAGGCAGTTAGGATGTAGGGTACAGATAGCAAAGGTAGGGTAGTGTATAGGAGTAATAACTTTATGAGTTTAGATATAGGTAGTAGGGCCATATTAAGGACGATGATATAAGATAAAGTAGCAGTGGTAGGGATTGGGAATGATATAAATGTAATAAATAGGGGGTGGGATAAAAGAGGGTAGAGAGAGATTATATCTAGTGTATACGTATATAAAGGAGAAGCAGTTAAGTGTCTATGGGATAAGTATGTAATAGGTTAATGAACAATAGTCAGGGATTGGGTTTTAAGGGAAGGGGTGTGTTTTACATAAAAAGACACTGTGAGAAGAGAGAAAACCAACCCATGTCAATATATTAGACAGTATTCTACTCAACATAAAAAAAATTATAATCTCATTTATTTATTATTTATGAGTCCATGCAGAAAGCGCAGTAAATGCCCCATTAGCCTGATCAGTCTGATATGCAAAGCTATAGAACGCATCATCATGGACCTAATATACAAGGATATAGGGAATCTCCAAATTCTGGATCCCACACAGTTTGGTTTTCTGAAGGGTAGATCATGCCTGTTCAATGTGGTCAACTTTTTTGAGTCAGTCACCAGAACTGTAGATGAAGGCAAGATGGTTCATACAGCCTACTTTGATCTGGCCAAGGTCTTTGATACCATTCCCCACTCAGGAATCATAGAAATACTGAGTAAGCTAGGCATAAATCCCTATATCACTAGGTGGGTTGCAAATTGGCTCACAGGTAGAATCCACAGTGTGAAAGTAGCTGACTCCAAGTCAGACTGCCGACCAGTCACAAGTGGAGACCCACAAACTTGAAATCAATGCCTTTAAATCCTATTTGTTAGGTACTTCTCTGAAGTCCAGGCCAAAATGAGGGGACTTGGCTGACAAAGTTCGCAGATGATTGCAAGTTGGAAGCTATTATTAACTCTCAAGTGATGTTGACATCCTACAGAAAGGCCTCACTGAGACCAACGACTGGTATCAGAACCATGGTCTTAAGCTCAATGCCAAAGAATGTGTCATCATCCCCTTTGGGAAAATCCTGGTTCCCATGAATTACCACATCCATGGTAGTCAACTGAATACAGAAGACGTTACAAGAGCTCTGAGTACACAGGTTGATAGCAACCTACTTTTTCACCACCACATTGCCACTGTGGTCAGAAAGTCCTTCTATGTAGCACATCTCATTACTAAGGGTTTTGCATCCAGGAAGAAAGAGGTCATTGTCTCCCTCTAGTCTTCCCTCATTAGGCCAATCATTGAGTACAATGCCCCATTTGGCATGTACCTCACTAAACACCTGAAACAACTGGAGAGGCCATAAAAGTACCTTACAAAGAGGATCCTAGGCCTTAAACATTTGTCCTATATGTACAGACAAAAAAAAGTCCAATTATTCTCTGTCTCATATCGTCTACTTAGAAGTGATCTCTGCTTGACTTACAAAGCCACGTCTGACCCAGCTCTGTTAGAAATCCCAATCCCTTCAACCCACACACTCTAGAGACCTCAACCTCATTACCACAATCAACAGAACATGCTGGAGGGACAGGTTCATAACCCAGAGACTGCCCATGCTCTGGAATAGACTTCCCATACATGTCAAGCAGAGCACCTTACTGGCCCTCTTCAAGAGAAATCTTGATGAGTACATGGGAAGTAGAAAATTCACCCCAGGGATCACTCCAGTGGCTTTACTCGACAGTGGCACTGGAAACTAAGGTCAGGTGGCACAATGCCAGGATAATCCTATGGGCTAGGCTTGTAAAGGCTCTAGGGCCATTAGCCTAGTACACACCTATGAATCAATGAACCTAAAATTAGGCTAACTGACTTTCTGGGCCATTTTAAGCCTAGCCAATTATCTCATGTGGGAATAAAACCCTGCATCTTATGTCTGTAAGGTAAACGCATCAGCAATTATATCAAGCTACCATCTAAAGGATGCAAGTTAGCCTCCCCAGTAGAATAGTGGGATAAAGTGCTGAATATATCCATGTGACCCAAACTGGGATAGCAGCTCAGGTGATTGATAGCACAGGCAGAGAGGATAGGTGAGCTCAGCATAGGAGAAGGCACACTTTCAGACATATTTCCATGGTCATTGCTTGGTGGTACATGGGATGGGTAGGGAGTGCTTACCATAAAAGGTGTGGGACTTTCATTGAGTCACTCATGGAGTTACAGATGGTATGATGACAAAAGTCCACTGCATCCCAGCCCTTGCATGGCATGTCTGCATGTCACTGAGTTATGCATGGAGTTACAGATGGTATGATGACAAAAGTCCACTGCATCCCAGCCCTTGCATGGCATGTCTGTGTGCAGGTATGCAGAATAGACATTAAGAAAATCTTCCTTAGCTGCAGTGTGACACTGTCTCAGGAATCCAGATTTCCTCCCTTGCCCAAAATATGGGTCAGATCCAATTCAGGGGAAGGGAGAAGGGTTTTGTAGATTTACAGGATGAGAAGTGGCCATGATATCAGCAGTTAATGAGAAAAAAAAGAGATGTATGTCTTAACAGCCAACTGTCTGTCAATTTGACACTGTGTGGCTTATGACTTCCTGTGAAACAACATATGTTTGTTTTTTCCTTCCAGGCTACAAACAATGAACTCATATCCTATTTGCAGCCTGCAAGTATTATTATGCAAAATGTGGTAATGTTTCTTCAGATATCTTCATACTGATGTTTTTCATAATTTAAGTACTGTCAGAGGGATTCAAGATGGCTGCTGTCTTTTAGGCACTGCTATCACTTAACACCAGCAGAGTTTACAAAAATCTATACATTTTGGTACAGAGCATACATAATCTAAAGAAATAAGAAAACTATTCAACTTTGATTAACATTATAAACACCTTCAATTAAGAAAAAAATAAAGTCCATCAACTTAGAAGGGAGGATTAATCAAGATTGTGCCTGTGAACCATACCTAACAGCAACCACAAGGAACACAGTGAAAGAAACGGAAGGAAAAAGAAAAACTTCAAAGATGTCAACTGAACCTGATAATATGGACATACAAACTATTAAAACCAAAGTTTCATCTGTGGCATCACCTGAAAAATATCTTTCTACTAAAAGATGAAAACTGGAAAACAACAAAAAATAAGTAAACTGGCTACTAAAACTAAACAGGACCAATCAATAAATCCTGAATACTTAAAATCAGATCTACTACCAATTCAGTCTGTTATATAAAAGCTCTCTGATCAGCTATAATCCTTTGTTGATACCATTAATCAAATAGCTACTAGGATGTAAAAAAACTGAAGCAAGATTTCTAGAAAAAGAAATTAAACTTGACTAACTGCAGAGGGAATCAGAATCTAATGCTAAACTTGTAAAAGAGATGCAGCAAAAAATTATTGACCTTGAAGCCAGCTCCAGATGTAGCAACATAGTCATAAGAGATATCCCTGAACAGATTCACCTGCCTAATCTCTTATTGATGATCCAACAACTATTTATCTCTCTACTTGAAAATCCTTTTGAAGCAAAACAAATAACCATTGAAAGAGCCCATTGTGCACTCCAATCGCCTCAAAATACACAAAACCCTCGTCAGGTCTATGTTAAAATACAAAATGATCAAGACGATTTTAAAATCCATTTAGCTGCCAAGAAAAAGAAACACATAATCTGGAACAGCAGTAAAATCTTACTTCTACAGGACCTACCCTTACAAGTAAAGCAGGAAAGACAAAAATGTTCTCCCTTTTGTGTATACTTAACACAGAATAATTTGAATTTCAGATGAAATACCCTAATGCTAGCTCTTTTCAACGCAATGGAATGACATGCACAGTCTTGAATGTTAGAGAAGCTAGAAATGCTTTCTTACATGCTTTCAAAGGAATACCTGCTGATGAGTTCATGAAGTACTGAATGGTCTTGGAGACTACATTTTATCTTTATTTGAGATCTTCTCTTCTTTTTCCTTCATCTGAGGTTGGTGGCATGATCACAGTGAGATTTTCATTTACTCTTAACTTTCCAATTGGACCAGATTGTCCTGAGTCTTTATTTTTCACTCGGAACCCTTTCGTAGTAACCACAGGAGTGAGATTCTACTTCCACTCGTGTCTTAACCTTTTTATAGCTGGTTTAATTTCCTGCTTCAGTAACCCACTTTCTCACTTAAAGGGGAATGATATTTTTTTTCCTATTCAGACTGAGTTGTTTTATTAAATTAAATTAATTTAATAAATTAATTTAATAATTAATTTAATTAAGTTGTTTTATTAAATTTATTGAATTAAAGACTGGAGTGAGGTGAAGTTATCGCCTATATCAGGGGAATCCTTTTAGCACTGGGAAAAATATGAAGAGTCATCATACCAAGCTGCATGGATTTCATTCAATCGGTCTCAGCACTAAGACGATAGAAGGAGAATTTGGTAAAAATGTTGCTTTATTTGCAATTGCAGCATAATGAATGTAAAATGGTTATGAAAGTGATATTTTCTTGTAAATACCCTGTTTTATTTTGACAATATTGTACTGATGTGAAAATACTGTTTAATCTGAGATGCCATATATATATATATATCTATATCTATATATATATATATATATATATATATATATATATACATATATATATATATATATATATATATATATATATATATATATATACATACTATATATAATAATGTTAACTAATTAACAGAGCTCATGTGATTACGCTCACTCACAAAACTGACAGATAAAAGGAAAGGCTTCAGTCCAGAGGAGTAGAGTCCTTTGTCTCTTAAGCTAGAAGGGGTATTATTTGTAAGAGACTCTCAGAGGTAGTATGTGGCCAACAGTAAAGACTCTTTGTGATGAGCAGACAGAAACCTTAATGAAAGAATGCTTTGATCATATTTAACTAAGATTAGGGAACGCTGTCAGTTGCCTGCTCGAAAATATACCAGAAGAGACAGTAGAACACCAGACTTGCTGAGGAGCAAAGCAAAGATTTAATTGGATTTTGCTAGAGACTATTTAGAACATTTGCTGAATAAAAAATAAGAAGAGAAAGATGTTTTACTCAAATGATTTTCCTAATACAAAGAGAATTCTATTTTCATTTTACTTTTATATGCCACTGTATAAAGAAAATGTATACTGAACTGAAAAGCTCTGTCTCCAGTGTGTTACACCCTAAACACGCTTCACCAATGAGGTCTAAATAGCAATGGCTGCCAGTCCTGTGGTTTATGATATTCAGAACTATAATAGCTTATTAGTAACACAAATCTGATATGGGATACAAGATGGACAAATATTAAACAGCTATTCAGTAATGTTATTTTGTTATCTTCTCCTTTTAGCTCATAATATAATTTTATTGGTTTTCAAGACAAATTACTTCAGTGTTCTTCATACCCTAGGCTATGTATTTATACTGTAAGTCTTGAAGCATTAATGAAGTATTTTAAGTTGCTATTAAGCTGCTATTATTCTATGGTTCTAACACTAAATATAGGTAAAGCACTAGATTACTGTAACTTAGATTATGTGCCCAGTGACTAATAGTCACTAATTTACCTATTGTTAAAAGTTACTATTGTCTAATTTTCATAACAACTCAGATTGATCACTATCACTGGGTCTGTTATACAAAATACACTTAATATTTAGTTTCAGTCTAACTTGATAGGATAAAGACAGGATATGCTTACCAGATACTGGATTTTAATCATATTCTGAAACCACATGTCAGATTTGTATTTAATCTTATAAATAAGCATTATGAAACTATGAGACTATGTCTTCCTGCCTTATGACTTATAATATTAATTTAAAAGTTCACGTTAAAGTTTTAAATGCATACTAACTATTCTATTTGACCAAATTGTTTCAGTCTTTTCATATGTGCATATGACACACATTTCTATATATGTAGTTATGTTCTGTTACCATGATTCCTAGACAGTTATGTTAAATATATTGATCTGTATATTGCTCCTGGGTTCAACATAGTGAAATATTTGATTAGAAATAAATGCAAAGATTATCTCAAAATGTCCTTATATTTGAGGTGTTTAACAAAAGTAGGTTAAGCCCTTTAACTGAAAAAAAGATTATTCTTCTTATTAGTATCTTTGGATTGTAGGTGCTCTATAACCTATATACTTTACTTATTTATCTTGCAGGAGCAGAGTGTTAGATTACAGTGGTGCCCGGGATAAGTATGCTATTCTTAATCTACTTCTACAGTATTTTTGTACTAAGTATTAGTTTTATTTAAAAAATGACATAGGGATGATTTTTATTTAGACTTTTGCAAAGTTTCCTTTCTTCTGTCGCTTCCCAAAATTATCTATTGCTGTTGCATAGCATGTTGGTTCCTGGTTAGGTACAGGGTTATTGTAAGGAGAGCTAGGTGCTTTTTGTCCTCAAGTAAGCTAGAGTGCCCTTCTGTAAACTACTCAACATACTCCTTAGCTAAACTACTCATATGTATTTAGTTTAGGTTAAGTCACAAATGTGGGTCATTGGTTCATGGAATGTTAAAGTGTTACAAATGGACAAGAAGACAAAGCTATTCTTCCATTTAGCTTTTAAATCTAAAGAGAATATTATTTTTGTCCAAGAAAGAAAGACGCATGCTCATAGACAAATGGTCTCAAGAAAAAGAGAAAAAGTAGATTGAAACAATTATTGCAATGGGTAAAACAACAAATAGTGTTGGAGTAGTGATCATTATTAAACAATCTTACCAGAAGTTTATTCAACATTATGATGTAGATCTGGAGGGAAGATGGTGTTATGTAAAGATCAGAACCCCCCACCTTAATAAACCAGTACTTTTACTAAACATATATGCTCCTTGCCACAGATAACAAGAATTTGTATGCCCTATATAAGGTCCTAACCCAGTATCCCAATTTTTATTTTATTACAGGGGAGATTGGAACTCTATTCAAGATCCCACATCAGATAGGATACATATCAGGAGTTCAGACAATATTCAGGCCACTATAGCTATTTCAGAACTAAAACATGATTTCAGTCTATTTGATACATATAACTTTCAAAATTGAATTTACCACATGATAAATTCACCTTTTACGCCCACTGCCATAAAACATGGTCAAGAATAGATTTTTTCTTGATTTACGAGATATTTCTTAAATACGCTTAATAATTTATATATCGAAATTAGATTCTTATCTGCGCATTCAAAATCAATACTTAATATTAACAACTCTACTATGAATAAACTTAAGAATACAGGCTATAATTGGATACTAAACCCTAACCTATTATTAAAGGAAGATATTGTACAGGGCATTGATAATATATTAGATGTACTTTTATACATTCAAGAGAATTATCCCCTACCCTTTGACATCCTGTGGGCTTCTACCAAAGCTCAAATTAGAGGTATCCATATCAATAAAGCTACTTATTATAAAAAAGATACAGTGATAAGAAATCCTCATTTAAAAAAGCAATCAGTAAGCTAGAATTCAAATTGCAAATGAATTATAATGAAGAACCTGTAAAACAACTTGACTTTCTCTGAAAAGAATTATATTTATTAAACACAAACCACCTGTCATTTCAAAAAGTAAATGTCATAGCTTACTACTCAGAATGTCTTAAATGCCTTCTAAGTTCCTAGTAAGACCAATAAACCAAAATAAATCATCTACCAGCGTAAGTGAAATCTTATTTCAAGGGAAAACATACCATTATAGTCAACAGATACTCCAACTATTTGCTGATTTATATTCCCATCCTATGCTGATCAAACACCTACATTAATGGGACAAGAGATAGAGAATTTTCTAAATCAATTTAAATTACCGAAAATTAAAAAAAAACAAGATTCTCTTTCATCCCCTATTACCTACCAAGAAATAATATCAGCTATAAACCACCATAAACCAAATAAGGCTCTAGGCACAGATGGGTTCACTGCAGAATTTTACCAAACTTTAAATCAAAAAATTTTACAAACTGTACTTATTTAATTAAATAAAAGATAATAATATTACAGATAGTCACTTTAGTACTTCCAAAACACTTTTTAGTCATAAAGATCACAATGGCCCTGAAAATCTCTGGAATTATAGATATATACCCTTGATTAATCTGGATGTAAACAATTTTGCATTGATAATGGCTAACAGACTAAAAGCTATCTTTCCCAGTATTATATGTCTTTAGCAGTCAGGTTTTATTCAACATAGACAGATCTGTGATAATATGCTCACACTTGATGCAATGATTAATCTTGTTAACCAAAGTCAAATCTCTTTATTTGCCCTTGTAATTGATGCTTCTAAGGCCTTCAACAGGCTAAATTTAAGATTCTTCCTTTCGGTTCTACCCCACTATGGTACCTTCTACCTTAATCCAATATATTAATACATTGTACACCAACGTTTTTACGATATTACATACTAATAAGTTTACCTCACCCCAGATCCCCATTAAGAATGGAACAAGACAAGGATGCTCACTATCCCCTTAAACTTTTTAACTTATATATTGAACCTTTATTTTTACTCATCACACAGAAAACTTTTCATCATATTCCAGTCTTATACAACTTTAAGATACCTTTCTCAGCATTTGCTGATGACTTAAATTTATACTTTACACTTCCTAATTCAAACTTGTCTAAATTATTGAACTACATAGATATCTTTTCTAAATATTCTAATTATAAATTAAACTTAGAAACATTCCTAATCTTCCCAATGAATCAGTCCTGCCAATTTTTCCATATCCCCTCTGAATAGATATTAAGATAGGTCATTCTATGAAATATTTGGGAATATGTTTTTATCAAGAATCAAACCTATCTTACCAAAACAATATCACCAAACTTTGGTTAGTAATACAACAAGACCTTCTTCGATGGAATAAAACTCAACTATCATTTCTCTCTAAAGTAGCCATAGTTAAGATGAAAATTCTACCTAGACTCATATTTGTATTTAATGTTTCTAATATAATAACACGTAACACATTTTTCAAGATTCTACATGCTTCTTTATCCAAATTCTTATGGTCTCCTAAACTGGTCAGAATTGCTTATAAAAAGCTTATATATTCTAAGAACCAAGGAGGACTGAACCTCCATGACTTCAAATTATAGTATGACATTATTAATTCCAGCAGACACATTACTATTGCTGGCCATAACGCAAATTTTAACATCTGGACACCAGGATATTTATTTATTTATTTTACATTTCTTGACCGGGATAGTCTGACTGGATACATGTCCATTTTCAGTGGAGGCCTGGGGAGAAAAGCTCCAAGGTAGTCAGAGTCAAAAATTATAACAATGAATACATAATTACAGGTAAGTTATTTACAAAGGATACATGAAAAAAACATTAGATAGAACAAGTTCACAGGTATAGCTATCCCTGGTTTAAGTCAGGGGAATACATTGACAGTAGGCAGAAAGTAATATATTATATACATTTATGAGGAGGGTTATCCAGGCTTGTTACAGTGGCAAAGCCAGTTCAATGCCAGATGTTGTCTGAGTTTGGTTTTAAATTGACAAAGGGAGGAGAGCAACGTAATGTAGGCTGGAAGGAGATTCCAAACTTTATCTGCAGAGTTTGCAAAGAGGGCATCTCCAGCTGTATTATTAGTTTTGATTGTTTGAATTATTAATTTGCTTGAGGATTTAAGCAGATTGTTATGGGGGGTGATAATATTCCTTAGGGATGGTGCATTATCTGGATTATAGAGAATTTTTTTAGCTATAGTCAGAATGTTGTAGTGGATTAGACGGGGAAGTTCTCGCCACCCAAGCTGTTTGAGGTTAATACAGTGGTGTGTTCCAAATGGCAGGCCAGTGGCAAACCTGGCAATGTAATTGCAACAGGATGACAAACTATTTAGGACCAGATTGTTTAGATTAGAAAAAAGGGGGAGGCATATAGAAGTGTTGAGATTAGGTGGGTGTGGGCTATGGCAATCCTGGCTGGAGGGGTTAGGAAGGCTTTTATTCTATACAGTGATCCTAGCTTTTTATTGATGTTCTTAATTAATTGATTGACATGCAAGTCAAATTTTCAGTTATCAATAATGACTGCTAGAAGTTTTGTAGAGGGGTCAGGGGAGATAACAGTGCCATCCTTTGCATTAATGTTGAAGGCAAACACAGCAGACCTTTGAGTAGGTGATAAAAACAGCATTTTGTTTTTTTTTGGGATTTAATAACAGGTGATGTTCAGAGAGCCAGTTCTCTATGGTATTATATGTGGACTCAGTAGCAGACCTCAGTTCTGATGGAGATGTAGCAGAACAGATCAGGGTGGAGTCATCAGTGTATTGGATACAGCTGATGTTTGGGATGATGGTGTATAGGACATTAATAAGGATGGAAAACAGTAGGGCCCCTAATATTGAGCCTTGTGGCACTCCAAGGGTGTTTGGTAAAAGGTTAGAGAGCTTGTATTTCCAACAAACTGCCTGCTGCCTCCCATTGAGGTAGGATTAAAACCATAGAAGAGCTTTGGAATCTAAGTGGAAGGTTTTCAGGGTGTGGAACAAAAGTTGTTGATCTACCATATCGAATGCCTTGGAGAGATCCAAGCAGAGGGCAGAAGAGATGTAGTTGTTATTACGGTTTTTGTTTATGGTATTGGTGAAAGCGAGGAGGGCTGAGGTTGTGCTGTGATGTGGTAGGAACCAATGTTGGGTATTGGCCATGAGGTGATTTTCGATTAGGTGGTGCATGAGTTGTTTGTGTACACATTTTTCCATTATTTTTGCCAGTGAGGAAAGTATAGCAATTGGTCTATAATTGGAGAAATCCGTGGAGGATCCCCCTTTATGTAATGAGATAACATATGTTGTTTTCCATAAGGAGGGAATTTTTGCCTCTGTTATGGTCCGATTAATTAGAATCGATATAGGATAGGCAATGACATCAGCTGATTTTTGGAGGTACTCAGCAGGAAGTTGGTCAGTGGCGAGTGTAGTGGGTTTTAATTTTTTGAGGAGAGAGTGAATGAGTGATGTGGGCACTGGTTGGAGGCTAAATGATGACTTGTTTAGAGGAGTGGGATTATCAGGGCTGGGGACACTAGGAGGTAGTTGGCTAGCTAGGGTTTGAATTGTTTTGGTAAAGAAATGGTTAAAGCAGTCTGAGACATCCTGAGGAGATTTATCAATAGTAGCAGCGGGGATGGGGGTGGGGTGGATGTTATTCCAGGGTGAAGTAGATTGTTCAGGTCTGCCCAGAACTTCTGAGGATTATTCTGGTTAACTGTTTATAAATTATGGCAGTATTGTTTTTTTGTCTGCTAGAGTAGATTTCTTAGTTTCATTCCTAGCTTGCCTGGATTTAACATGATCACTGGGGTCTTTAGTGGAGCACCATAGGGCCCATAATTTGTTTCTGCTACTGATTTCCTGCCTGGTCTCTTTAGTAAGCCATGGTGCAGTTTTAGCTTTTGTTCGCTTTGAGCAGGCAGGAGCATGCAGCTGCCTCCTCCAGGGGGAGGTGTTTTAGCATGGACCAATTACAGGAGATAGGGTTAGGTAGAGCTTTATTATAATTATGTTAACCATCTTGGCTTCAATCCTTGGGCCTGCCTTTTCTTAACTAGTCTATAACTATTCTTCAAAGACTCATTAATACCTTAGATTTATCTAATATTTTTATATCCTACATCCACTATACCTTAATCTAAATATCAGGATCAATGATATATTACTCAGTCTTAACAAGTTCCCTTTTCTAAAACAGAAATGCTTATTAGATATGTACCCCTTTACAAATCTTTCTTTAACAGAAGTGAGACTAGCACTCAACCTCATTAAAAAAATTCCATCATTCTGAGACAAATTAGAGAGTTAACCACCAAGACTATAAATAACCCCCTAATTAATGAAAATAGCATAAAGTCATGTAAAATCCTTTGGAACTTTTAATATTTCAAATACTTATAAATTCCTTATGTCAATTAAATATCAGTCTGAAATTCTCATGTCCAATTATTGAACCCATCTGGACACATCAGCTACACTGAGACAAAAAATTAAATCTACCCACACATCTATAAATTCAGCCCCTTAAAAAAAAATCTGCACAACCAATGATATTGAATAACTCTTATCTTATCCCATCTGTATTAAATACGTTTGACCCCTAAACCACACCATATTGCCTTTTTTGTGACTCTCAAAATGTGATCCTTTTATATATTTTTGGAGCTGTAAATGCTCTTATAAACTTTGGTGCTCACTTAAAATTAAATTACAAAAAATGGGTTATGAAAAATCTACCCTTTCTTGAAAATTTGCATTGCTACATTTCCCTCCTCCAGAGTCGATGAAGTTATAAACATGTTGTGTGATGCTTTTTTTCCTTGATTACATTTTATATCACATTGAACTGGAATTATAGGTCTCAATTTTCATGGAAAGAATTTGTTCAATTGACAGTTAAAATTCATAACTGCCCATAAATACCTAATCCATATTCGAAAATTAAACCCACCATTCCTGGAATGCTGGAGCTTACTATTTGACCACCTTTCAAGTTAAAGTTTATTTCTTATCCTAGGTCGGTTAGTAGTTGAGTTTCAGGCCTTCCCATAATTATATTACAACTTGTGTAAACACATATACTTTTATTTATAAGGGCCCCTACCATTTGTAAAACACATTGATTGATCTCTTCTTATGTGTTCAAATGTTTAGTTTTTATGTGTTAGATAAACGGCACCTATGTATATAGTTTTCAAGTTATGTTATTATAGATATGTTTAAAGTTTTACTGTTACATTGTTTTAGATGACATATGTCTCTTATTTCTGCTGTTTTATTTGTTTCAAATAAAAATTTTCAATAAAGATTTTTGAAAAAATCCACAGAAAATGTATATTGCATTTTGACTTGTCCCAGAAATAGAAGGACATCTGAGTCTGTCCCAAAACTGAATCCATGTTAGAACAGTTTCTTTAAACATTTCATTAGCTATAAAAGACATTGTTAGCAAGTCTTTGGTATTTTTTTCATTATTATTCATTTTTAATCTGATAAGAAAAATTTGCAAAAACTACTCCTCATAGATAATAATAAAAAAAAACACTGATGATGATGATGATAATGATACTACCGCCAATAATGATAATAAATTTGTTAACCAGGTAGGTCCAGTGGAAACATAGTCAGTTTTCAGGCGATCAGGGAGCAACGTTCGGTAAAGTAACTTGCTCATGATCAAACTGTAGGCAAAAGAGGGCTGAGAGAATCAAACCCTGTACTAAGGGATGAGCCACGTACATTTTTAATCCTCTGTCCCAAATGAAGAAAAAGAAATGTATTATATTCAGCATGTCTTCCCCCTAAATAATGCATACAGAAGTGTAAGAACATATGCATATAAATATGTGCATCTATATTATAATGCATATGTACATATGAATATATGTATATGTGTGTGTAAACTGCAAGAAAAACCCAGTAAAACTAGAGTTTTCACTATGTGACATCGTAAATCTCCTGTAATGAAGTCCCATGGGATATAATCAAATGACTCCTTATTGACATCAAGTATTTTATCCACATGACCTCTGAATGTCCATGACTTTTTTTTGTTGTTGTTGTTTTTTACTTTTTTATGCCTTTCTGGTTATCAAACCCCAGTACATTTGGACATGCATGTTTTGGCCGTTTTGCAGAACTCAAAACTACAGCATAAGTCGATAGTTTGGCCATACTTCAGAAACGCAGTGTCTTTAAACCCTGCTCATAACATGCACATCTACAGCTAGTGGGGTTGGCATTATCAGCCTAAATGTAACCATAAAGACTCAAAAATAAGAAAGTCATGGACATTTGGAAGCTATTTAGCTAAAACACTTGTTGTCCTTAAGGGGTCATTTGCATATAACCATTATAGGAGGTTTAAGGCATCACAAAGTGAAAACTCTAGATTAGCTGGGGTTTTCCTTGCAGTTTTTACTGAATGGTTTGCTTGTGTGAACTTTTTACCTTTTGGTTTTGTATATGCATATTATATAATGTATATTTAATATCTATATATATATACATATATATACATATATATATATATACACACACACACACACACACACACACACACACACACACTACAGTTGACTACAGTGAGAACAGAACCCCTACCTATCAAAGTACAGAGACTAGAGAACTCAGTACTTTACCTACATGCCACAGCACAAGTCTGACTTTTACAAGGCTGCAGGACAACTTATTGTGGATGACATCAGCACTGGAGTTTTAGAGAAAAGATGTTGGAAGGACTGCATTAAATGGATATGTAGGCATGTGCAAGTTTCAAACTATTGTCAATCCATGGGACTGTCTAATACACACTTATGATCCTTTGACTAGATAGACACACACACACGCATGCACATATGCACACACACACACACACACACACACACACACACACACACACACACACACACACACACACACACACACACACACACACACACACCTCCCAGTTGATTGTAATGAGAAAAGAATCTTGCCTAAATAGACAGACTAGAGAACTCAGTAGTTTATGCAAGTGACACGGCACAAGTCTGACCTTTACAAGGCTGCAGGAAAATTTATGGTGGATTACATCAGCACTGGATGTTTGGATGAGAAAATATTGGATAGCCTGCATGAAATGGATGTGTAGGCATGTTTCACTGCAGGTTCTGCATGTTAACAGATTGATGAGTGTGTAGTATGTGCTCCAGATTGATGAGTGTGTAATATGTGGTGGTTGTGTTCCAATGTGTAGGTATACTTTACAAGATAGCTTTACAAACTATATGCAATCAGGTGTCCACATTACTACAAGCATTTAAATGGGTATTGTCATTCTAAAGATGTGCATGTAATATAACACATTTGTTATTAATTTATGCAGTGTAGTTGATATATTTGTGAACAAGTACTGTGAGACTAGGGTTTGAGTGCATGGGGGGAGGTAACACATGGCTGCATTTTAAATGTGTGACATTTTCTTAGGTATGGCCTTCATTTATTTGTTTCCACATGTACTTTCATAGCATGAAGACTTAATGGACAGTAAACAAAAGCATTATCTTCTATTATTTACTTTGCATGGCACAACAGCAAGCAGTAGATTTGCGCGATGGCTAGCAAAGTTTTTGTGCATGCAACATACACATTTCTGCTGTTTTCCCTGTTTGTGTGTATTTAAGAAGTGTGCAAATGTGAGGCTCACTGATAAAATTCTGAGAGTTAGTATTAAGTGTATGAAACATACCTGCTGCTTTGCTGACTCTGTGGCAGCAGGTGTAAATACATTGACACATTTTTTTTGAGGTCAGATGATACAGAGTTCAAATCCATGTGTGTGTAATAATACTTTTAAAGAAGAATTGATAAAGCAATGTAATTTTACTTTCTCTACTTTCACTATGTCTTGCTGTAGAGCAGCATATTGCGCATTGCATGAAGGTAATAGCACCAGGAAACAGCCATTCACCTTTGCTTGGCACGGGTGAGTGATGTCAAACTCCATGTAAACACAGAGGCCAAAAAGTGAATGGCTCCATTGCTTGTCTTGGTACATATCTGTGTTGTGTGTGGTTCTATTTTATGACCAGTTTATAGGTGTTAAAATATGAGTAGATAGGAAACTCGTGAAATGGGGGGCAAGCAGGGGAAGAATAAATGGAAAGCAATATAGGAATGAGCAGGAGGTAAGTAGGAAAGAACCATAAATATCCCTTTTTTAACAGTGTAAATTGAAATATGTGCAGAATATTAGCTGAATTTGAACTGTCATCTCCACAGAGGGTGGACAGCAATGCAATCCTGTTGTACAGAATAGCCAACTGGACTGAATCAAGTGTGTCAAGAAGACACAAGTGCAAAATGGAGAGCTATGTATGGAATGATATTTTTTTGTGTCAGACAGATGCCCATTTTGTTTTTTTTTTTTTTTTTACTTCAGTAAGAGAGGAATGCTGGGTAAAGGATGTTGCTTCTTCTGGGTCAAGTAAGTTGGGAAAGTGAGGAAGAAAATGCAAACAAACAAGACAACACACAAAGACAGAGGGGCAAACAAAGGTTTAGCAGACATGACGATTGGGCTGAGGGAGGGGACAATGCATGCTCATGACTGTCAAACATGGAGACAGTAAAAATCTATTGCTCATCCCCTATCTTCACTGCCTTCTGGAGCAATTGATATCTTTTCCTCCTTCTAGAGACCATGAGTCAGAGCAGACTCTCCATCCAGCCTAGGCATACACCAAGGGTGCTCTACATGACCCAACGCACCAACCCTGGCATCTTATGGTGGTTGATGAAATCTCCACCTCCGACAGTTCTCCCAGAAGGTACCATAGCACCAGCTGACAGGGTAGTGCTAACTGAGAGTACAGGTAATGCAGGGGCAGCAGAGGCAGTGCTGCAAGGTTAGGACCCAGATGTGCTGGACATCGGTGCTACAGCTGGTTTAGTGTGGGCAGGATGACTCATACGGGTTGACCTACTTCATTGTGCTGTGAAGCATTTAGTGATTTTTTACAGATGGATGACATGGAGACATTTTGATAACACATAATGGAAAATAAAAAAATGAGATAGAGTTGGAGTGAGGGAAAAAGAGATAAACTTAGTACCATCATATGTGACATACAATGCTTTATTACAATTATAGGTTCGTAGGTTGGTACTGGGCTATCTGCCCAAAGGCATATATTAGCCCACTAGACCCTTGTACTAGCAGCTAGTACCCTTGGCCCCTATCTAGTAGTGCTGTTGGTGTGATTGCCGGTGTAAACTTTCTGTTACCCATCCACTCATTAAGGTTCCTCTTGAAGGGTGATAGTGAGGGGCTCTGTCTTATGTAGATCGGAACCCTGTTCCATAGTAATTATCCCTCCAGCATGTTCTATTCATTGTTGTGTTGAGGTTTATATCCCTAGAGCATGAGTAGATTTGGTTTGCTAAGATGGAGCATGTTCAACAATTCTGGGTTAGACATGGGTCTGTGCGTTAGACAGAGATGTATGCAACAGAGAATAGTTTTAGCTTTTTCAATCGTGTTGCATAGGGCAACTGTTTGAGGCCAGTAATCCTCTTGGTTTGGTACCCTACATTCCAATTGGTGCATTGTACTCAATAATGGGTCTGATGAGGCACCATTACATCCTTAGATCTTGATGTCACATAGAAGGATTTTCTAACCACTTTGGCAACATGATTATCAAAGGAAAGCTGACTATCTACTTGGGTCCCTAGATCCCTTATTTCTTCTTCAGAAATATTTTATATTATACTATATTTTATCTGAGCTATTATATTTAAGTATATATCATAGCAACTACAAACTATAATTATGGATTGCTCAAAGTAATCCTTACAATGCATATATATTGTGCATATCCTTGGTCCACTTATATAGATTACATTTACAGCAGGGCATTTATGTCACTTCTATAGAGCTTAATATGTGTAATCTTGTTAAAGAAATGTAGTTTATAGTCGTTACTCATGGTATCTGAACCCACGACCTCTGACATCAGTCTTACACTTGACTCCTAAAGTTAGCTTATGCTACAGATTTATGCATGCATACTTGCTTTTACAGTTAGGATATGCATGCTCAATTTGCTACTACTGTATAGAAAATAAAAAAAATCTATCCTTAACTTTTAAAGCTACAATAATGCTTCTCTTGTACTGCATACATACCACTTGCTTACTTGAGTCTCGCCAAATGATCAGCATGAGCCTGCTGGTTCAACTCAATTTAAGGATTATCTGTGAAAAGAAAAGTAAAAAACAGAAGAGCATTATACATACCAGTAATGCCTATATTTAGTTTTTTATGTAGTACAAATTCTCTTTATTAGCATACTTACACAACTGTGGGATGTCACTAGTCTAAAATTCATCCAACCACTGGTTAAGCATATCCCCCTTAAGCCTTTTTAGGTCATTGAAATAGGGCCTGCACTCCAGTGTGTGGTATACCATTTTCACTGGGAACAGCCTTGGCCAGACCATTCCAAGCCTCAGACTTGTACTAGGAGTCAGAATAGTCCCCCTGCAGAAGAATTTGGATATAGCGCTTTACCAAGAGTCCAATAAATATTCTGGACTCCTGAACACGCCACCTCTCTACCCTAAATTGGGCACCATCACCTCTAATTCCAGACATGTCTAATCCCAAAAGTAGAGCAGTGGCAAATGATTTCCCACCAGTTCCTGTTATCACTTTTACTGGTAGTGCACAAACCTGAGACATGATCCCAACCACCTTTGCATGATGTTACTTGGAGAACAACCATGCCAAGCAGTGAGGATTGCAATTAATGAAACTGGAAGGTTAATCTGACACTTGACATTATTCTGAGGGGTGTCTGCTACTGTAACTATTAGGTGATTTAACTTTGCAGACATACACTGGGGGCATACATTTCATGACCTGACCGATTTTTGGTTTGTCTTTATACACTGACAAAACTGATTTTTACAGTGTGAGATTCAAACCTATGCATAAGGGACAGAACATTTTCTTCTACAGCTGTGATTTTCCATCTTTGCCACAGAAGAAGTACTTATCAGACATAGCCATGAATCATTCATAAATAAATACAGATGACAGTTTGAGGTGTTAACCATGTATGTGCGTGACCTGACAAGGTCCTTATATATAGATTAATTTATGTATGTGCCTTATTTAAGTTGAAAGACTATCCAAGTCAAGATAGCACCATTATTTCTTGTTTATTTATTTATTTTTTATTTATTTTACATTTGTTTACCAAGCTAGTATAACTATATATATGTCCATTTTCAGTTGAGGCCCGGGGAGATAAGCTCTGAGGAAGCAAAATACAATCACTTATACAAAAAAAATGAATGTGTACAATGAACATTGCAGGTACAGAACAAAGAATAATCACAGAGGTCATTTGTTCATAGCATAGTGCTAAATATACAGATACAATTAGTACAATATAAATTTAGATGCAATACAACATGTAAAAAGATAGTAGCTGAGTTATACAATATATTAGTAAACAAGTTGTCATAAAGACAAAGTAGGTCCTGAAATATACAGTATATGAGTAAATGTGGTCTCCTTAATAAATTCTGAGGATGTGAGTAAAAATATCTTGAAGGACTAGGTCAGTTGCTTCTAAGAAAAGGAACAAAACTACTGAGAGGAGGAGGGTAGGTAGATCCATGTAAGAGCGCTAGTAGATCAGTCAGGTTTAGTACAGGGGCACAGCCAGTGTGTTCTGAGGAAAAGTTTCAGTTTGTTTTTAAAGAGTGATATAGAGGGAAGAGAGGAAAGTTCATTAGGAAGAAGGTTCCAGGATTTTCCAACAGTATTAGAGAAAAGAGTGTCCCCAGCCCTGTTGTTTGATTTACAAATGTTTACAAGAAGTTTATGTGATTAACATAAGGTCTTTAGATTGTTGTAGGGGATAATGGGGGTAGATAGTACAGGGGTATTGGTAGGATGGTAAAGGGGTTTGTGGGCAATGGTAAGTTGGTGGAATTTAAGCTGATTTTGTAATTCAAGCCATCCTAGTTGCTTTAGGTTAATACATTGGTGGGTTCTGAAAGGGTTACCTGTAACAAATTTGGCTATGTTATTGTAGAAGTTTTCCATTTTATTAAGGTTGTTTTTAGAGAGATTAGTATATATGGGTGAGGCATAGAGGAGAGTAGAAATTAGATGAGTGTGAGCAATAGTTATTCTTGCTGCAGGAGAGAGGAAGGGTTTGATCCTGTACAGAGAGCCTAGTTTTTTATTAACAGATTTTAGGGTATTGTTAATATGGGTATCAAAGTTAAGGTTGTTATCTATGGTGATAACTAGTAGTTTGGTGGTTGGGTCTGGGGATATCGGAGTACTGTTATTGCATGTTACTGTGAAGTCTATTGGAGTGGACTTACAAGTAGGAGTGAAAAGGAGGAGTTTATTTTTTTGGGAGAAGACAGCGTAGAGTAAAACATTGTTCAGCTGTGTTAAAGACCTTTTGGGTAAGGGAATGAAGTTCAGATATGGATGTGGCTGAGCATATAAGTGTGGAATCATCTGCGTATTGTATGCATGTAACTTTGGGGATTGCTAGGTGAAGGTTGTTGATAAATAAAGAAAACAGGAGAGGTCCTAATATGGACCCTTGAGGGACACCTATGTTAATGGGCAGATGGGTAGATAGAGTGTTATGCCAAAGAATGGCCTGTTATCTGTTGTCCAAATAAGATTGGAACCATTTTATAGCTAATGCATCTAATGACAGAGATTTGAAGATATTTAAAAGTATCTGGTGATTTACCTTATCAAATGCCTTAGACAGATCTATAAACAGTGCAGAGGAAATCATATTGAGGTTACGGTTTTTGTTGATACAATCAGTGAAGGAAAGGAGGGCAGCAGTAGTGCTGTGGAAAGGTCTGAAACCATGCTGAGAGTTGGAAAGTAAGTTATTTTGGATTAGGTGGTCTAGCAATTGTCTATGGATGCATTTTTCCATAATCTTTGCTAGGGGAGACAGTAGGGCACTGGGATGGTAATTCGAGAGTTCAGTAGAGTTTCCTCCCTTATGAAGGGGGATAATATGGGAGACCTTCCATATTCTAGGGATGTGTCCTTCACTGATGGTTCTATTGATAAGAATGGAAATGGTGTAGGTGATAGATTTGGCTGCCTTTTGTAGATATTCAGTGAGTAGTTGGTCGGCTGAAGGTGTGCATGGTTTCAATTTTTGGATAAGGGCAAGAATATATGTAGTTGGGACTGGTTAGAAGAGAAATGGAGGGCATGGGTTAGTGATAGAGTTGGATATAGATACGTCCTGAGTGGATAACTGACTGGCAAGGGTTTGAATGGCCTCAGTTAAAAAGGAATTAAAGGTATTAGCAGTCTACGTGGGAGTCTCTTGGTCTGTGCCTTGTGGGTTTGGTGTGATGGATTGACCTGGGTGTAATAATTGATTAATACTTGCCCAGAACGTTTGTGATTTATTATGGTGAGTCTGCTGGAATTGTAGGTAGTAGTTTCTTTTGTCAGACAGTACAGCTTTTTTAGTTTCATTTCTTAGTTGCCTGAAGGTTTGTTGATCTACTGGGTTTTTAGTTAAGCGAGATTTATTCCAGTTGGATTTTTTACCTGATTTCTTTTGAAAGCCATGGGGCAGAATTAGTTCTCATTCTAAAAGAGTGGGTTGTTGCATGGCGGTCTAGTATGGCTAGGAGGTTAGAATTAAAGTAATTAACAGCTTCCTCTAGTCTGAGTTATTTTAAGAGAGACCACTTACATTCTCTTAGTTCTCTTTGGAAGAGATTGGGGTTGAAGTGTTTCTCGGTTCTAATTGTCCTAGATATGATTGGATTAGGCAGATTGGTTTTAAGTCTGATGATGTAGGTTAGTGAGTGGCCACTTACATCATCAGGGAGGGTTCCAGATTCATATGTCTGGAGATGATTATTTATGAGAATCCAATCTAAGGTGCTTTCTTTCTTATTAGGCTTGTTTATCCTGGTAGGGGAGGTATTGGTTTGTGAAAAACCAAAAAGGTTAATGTGGCTTGTAGGGTGGGTACTGCCACAACACTTCCAATCAATGTTAAAATCACCTAGGATTATGGTTTCTTGGGGTAAATTTTGGGATAGCCAACAAAGGATATACTCTATTGTAGCAATGTTATTATCGGGAGGAAGATAGGTACAGATGATGTAAATGGATTTAAATTGGTTACGTTTACGCTTAGTAATAAGAATTTCAGCGTTGGAGTTTTGAGGTGGTTTATAGTCGTAGGTAGTCATCTGTAGCCCAGATTTAAAAAGGATAGCTACACCACCACCCTTTTTGGTTGTACGGTCAAGTAGCAAAATATTATAACCGGGTGAGATGACTTCATTGTCTTTAGTTACAGGCTTTAACAAAGTTTCTGTTAAACAAAGAATGTCAAAGGAGTAGTCTTCCAGGAGAGCATGGAGTTGTGCAACTTTGTTATTAATGCTACATATGTTGAGTTGAGCTAATAAGAGTGAGTTAGGTGGTTTGGTAAGGGAATGGATAGTATGGGGGTTGGGTTATGGAGTTGAGTTGTAGTAGCAGTTAGTGGGCCTGGGTTTGGGTAAATGTCTCCATCTTTTAAAGAGAGGAGTAGTGTTTGAAATCTAGGATTTAGGAATTTACTATATAGAGTTAGAGATTTTTTGGGATTGGGAGAGTCATATTTAATGTGGGTTATCCTATGTTATTTTGCTAGTAGATAGCTGGGTGTAGATGTTATGTTAACATGGTTAGTGAGAATAGGTAGAGAAGAAGAGGTAGATAACCTATTGGGGTGGAGAAAGTGTGGATATATTGGGTGTTCATAGGTGTTTAGCAGGTAAACTAAAGTTAGAGGTGGTAGAAGTGTAAGTATGAATAACATCTGTAAGAGGGCTGGGGAGTACAGCTTGTACATCTGGAAGAGTATGTTGTTAGGTTCTTGTTATAGGCTTGGAGGTATGCTAAGTGTGGAAGGAAATAGGTAGAGGGTGTGGTTAGGTAAATTGGGATTGGTAAGTGAAACGAGGGAATTGGAGTTAATTAACAATGGTGAATTGTTTGCAATTGGTGGAAGACGGAAGGGGGTGTGATTAGATGGTATAAGAGTAGGACCCCTGAGGTGGGTGGGAATTGGGGGTAGGGTAGGGGAGCAGGGTGAGCCCGCAGGGCAAACGGAGCAGGTAGAGACAAGTGAAGGAGAATCAAGAGAAGAAACTATCAGCAATGCTGGTAACTGAAGGTGAGTAGGTGAATCAGAAGTGGGAAAGATCAGAGATATATTAGGAGTTTATGAGATAAAAAACAGGTGAGAGTAAACAGTTGAAGTAAAGGGTAAGTGAGAAAATAAGAGCAGGTCTAAGACCTAAGGGGTTTAGTGTAATTACAGAGGAAATTACAGAGGGATAAGCAGGAGATAAGGGTTGGGAAATGGGTGCCACCTAGTGGGCAGATCTAGTATTGCAGGTAAGTATGTAGGGAGCTGGCTAGTTTAGAACCAGGGAAGGAGTGATAGCTATTAAAGGGGGGTTATTATAAAGTAGAAGAGGTTAGTTGGATACAGGGTAGATGGGGGGGGCTGGCTGTTCAGGCTCGTAGCTTACTTTAAAACCCCTGAAGCAAATAGTAGATGGTAGTCAGTTTTACAAACAGGACTTAGACAACCACATACTTTCTTGTTTCCTTGAGAGAGGGTGCAGGGAAAATAAGGCTGTTAGATGAGACCACACATACTTGGGTAGGGTCCTTTGTCACCAGGTAGGTAGGTTCTTAGAGACTAATATCAGGAACAGCACAATGGAGAGTAGGGTACTTTGGGGAGAAAGAGAAGATAAACATAGGGGAGAGAAAAAGAGTTAGCACATAGCAAGTAGATATGGCAATTAACAAACAAGTAGCTTACATGAAGACACAATTATTACAATAGCTTATATACATGCCCTTAGTTTTGAGAGAGGCTATCGGAATCAATTGTAAGCTAGTAGTACTGTAACATTATAAAGTAGCAAGGGCACTGTTAATAGGCTCAGTAGGACAGCATACCATATGATGACTCTAAGTTATAATTCATACGTATAATGCAATAGAATAGATAGATTGTCATGTATCAAAACAATGCATAGTATAAAACAGGAGTCTAGACTATAATCCCCAGCTTTGAGTTGGGGCAAACTAGTAGGCAGGCTCAGAACCCACCATTAAACAATGAACCAGAAGGTGAACATCATATTCTTATTCTAACATAAAGTACACCTTGAACAATGGACCAGAAGGGAAACAATACATTCATATTCTTACGTAGAGTACACCATTCCCACTAATAACACATTAATTAAGGCTTTGCATTTAATCAATTAAATATGCACTCACTAGGTATGTATGCTATACATATGGGCAAAGTGATATCTTAATGTTATTCAGGATAGCACCCTCTAGATACTACTATTTATCACAGCATTGTCATACTTCTGGTCAATAAGACCTATTAGATAAAGTAGGGAGCAGAGTATATTACCTCTGTAGTTATTGGTGAGAGCTGTTCTGGAAAGTTTTAACATTAATTACTTTACTCTTCAATTTCTAGGGCAGACAACTGAAATACAGCTACAGGCAGTACCCTGTTTCCCAGGACCTAATTGTGATTGTGGTAGACTGTAGAAATCATACCTCAGTATAGGTTGGATAAATCATTCAAACAATAAAGAAACCTGAGGCCCACTTACTGATATGTGAAAATATATATAGATTACCGCTAGTGATAGCAGGGAAGAGTTTAGGGCTGTCAGGGAAAAGTTAAAAGAAAGCACCCTGATCTAAAAGCAAATTTGTACTTCCATACATTAAGGCAGTCTATGGCCAACCTTTAATTGCTTTTAACTAGCATCATTACAGCATAAAGAGCTGGGTATTTAGCACAGCTTGTAAACTGTGAAGCAAAAATAGACTCGGTTCCCTAATTTACATGTAGTGGACGTCTGGAGGGCAATAATAGCTTTAGCATGCTCAGACTGTCTCCACGTGGGTGGCGCACTCACAAATAGCTGTTCCCGGCTAAATACAGACAAAAACTAACCTAAGTACACTGAGACTAGCTCCACATGGGTGGCACAGTTGCATATAGCTGTTCCAGGCAGTGAACGGACTATAACAATTTTCAGTGCACTCGGATCAGCTCCACGTGGGTGGTGAAACTGCAAATAGCCGATCTAGGCTCAACGGACAAAAAGGATTTGTAGTATGATAAAAGTAGCTCCACGTGGGTGGACTAATGCTACTTAGCAGTTGTAGGCATACCAGTAATTATAAATATAGCCCTAACAGTGACTGTTTTGGTCCTATCAAAGATAATACAAGCAGCAGCAGTCTAAGGCAGCTGTTTCAGGCTTATAGGGATGGAATAATGCTACTTAACAGTTGTAGGCATACCAGTAATTATAAATATAGCCCTAACAGTGACCGTTTCAGTCCTATCAAAAATAATACAAGCAGCAGCAGTCTAAGGCAGCTGTTTCAGGCTTGTAGGGGTAGAATAATGCTACTTAGCAGTTGTAGTCATACCAGTAACTATAAATATAGCCCTAACAGTGACTGTTTTGGTCCTATCAAAGATAATACAAGCAGCAGCAGTCTAAGGCAGATGTTTAAGGCTTGTAGGCATGTGGCTGAGCAGTGGCAAAAATATACAGGCTCCAAATAGCCGTTCTAGGCTAAATGGACAAAAAGGATCTGTAGTACACTGAAAGTAGCTCCATGTAGGTGAAATAATGCTACTTAGCAGTTGCAGGCATACCAGTAATTATAAATATAACCCTAACAGCGGCATTTTGGTCCTACCAAAGATAATACAAGCAGCAGCAGTCTAAGGCAGACGTTTCAGGCTTGTAGGCATGTGGCTGAGCAATAGCAAACATATACAGGCTCCACGTGGGTGGCGTATTTGCAATAGCCATCACAGGCTTGGAAACAATTTAAGGAAAACACTATCATAGACAGCAGCAGAGCAAATGTAAAATCATTTAGGTACACAGTCACACATACAGCAGCAGGATGCTAGATGGCTTAAAGCATTAAATTCACAGTTGCATAATTTAAGGAAAACAGTGTTGTAGACAGCAGCAGAGCAAAAGAAAGAATAATCATTTAGGTACACAGTCACATATACAGCAGCAGGATGTTAAATGTATTAAAGTATTCAATTCACAGTTGCACCTCAGCATTAGACAAGGCTAAAAAAGAACCGAAAACCACTTACCAGAGGCAAAAAGACGCTGGGGCAGGAGCAGCCAGCAGCCAGGAATTTCTAAAAGTAATTAAAGATGGCACCTCACAGGACTATGGGAAACAGGGAAGGAGTAATAGCTATTAAAGGGGGTTATTATAAAGTAAAAGAGGTTAGTTGGATACAGGGTAGATGGAGGGTAAAGGCTGCTGGCTGTTCAGGCTCATAGCTTACTTTAGAACCCCTGAAGCAAATAGTAGATGTTAGCCAGTTTTACAAACAGGACTTAGACAACAACATACTTTCTTGTTTCCTTGAGAGAGGGTGCAGGGAAAATAAGGCTGTTAGATGAGACAGCAGATACCTGGATAGGGTCCTTTGTCACCAGGTAGGAAGGATCTTAGAGACTAATATCAGGAACAGCACAATGGAGACCAGGGTATTTCTTGTTTCCTTGAGAGAGGGTGCAGGGAAAATAAGGCTGTTAGATGAGACCGCAGATACTTGGATAGGGTCCTTTGCCAGCAGGTAGGTAGGTTCTTAGAGACTAATATCAGGAACAGCACAATGGAGAGCAGGGTACAGAGGCAAAAAGATGCTGGGGCAGGAACAGACAGCAGCCAGGGATTTCTAAAAGTAATTTAAAAATTACATAATAGACAGTATACCTTCAGTCATATATCTGAAAACGCAATAGGGGTGTCTTCTGCTTCATACATATAACTCATATGAGCTTCACTATTTATGATTATGTCTCAAGTGTTATAAGTGAGACTGAATATAAAATGAAATAGAGCAACAGTAAAATGTCTGGAATTTCTGGTATTAGAATATAGGACCATGTGTATGGCAGCCCTACATTTACACTTGTTGCCACATAAATGATGAAATCATACTTGTATATTTTTGTGTTCATTACTATAAACTGGACTATCACAGCAGTAAAAATATATTGTACTTCCTGTATTAGAACCCAGGGCAATCTGTATTACAGCCCTACACTTAACATGTGGTGCCACACAAATAAATGACACCTGCATAATTCCCTACTCATTCTTAAGTTCCATGTTTTACACACAGTGCAATACTGCTTACTGTGTTTGTGCAATGCCCAAGAGAATTAATAGAATGTATCCATTTTAATTTGTTGTCTGTCTGCTTCCTATCTACAATTGTTTGATATCTGCAGGTGGTGGGGTAGCTTTCTAACTGCTGCGAAATGTCACTTAGTGGTGTTGCGTGATGGAAAGCAAAACTGCAACAATGTATCCCTTTTGACCTTTACTCGGTCTACACCCTGGCTGCAGGTGTTCTGTTTGCTTCAAGTGTGGGCCATTAGTCCATGTTTGCACACTGCTAAGCATCATATAAAAAAATAAGCACAGATAAAGCTGACATTCATCGGGTTTCTTTGTTTGCCTTGTTTTCACTAAGCTGCACATTGCTCAAAAACTGGCATTAAAAAAAGGGAAAATTAGCTGAAATGAAGGAACAAAATCTAATAAATAAAAAAAAAAAACTACTGGTACACATGAAATATTTTTAAACAGGTCTAGATTTGATCTTTCACTCCAATTAACCTTCAAAACATAGTGAAGGGTGTCTTATCCCTCTTTGCCACAAAAGCAGCTTTGCATCAGAGATAAGTAGAATAATTTGCATACAAACAACTGCAACATCATCCACAGCATTAACAAAACATATGACAGTTGTTTGCACATGTATTAATTTCAGATGTAGTGCACTGAGTGATCATACAATCAGTTATGACTACTGCTTGCATCAATGCAGCTCTGTCTTATCTCTGTGTTGCTCATTTTGTCTTATCTGACCTGTAATCTGAGAAATGCAGTCTGTACAGCATTCTGTATCATTGTCCATAAAATGTATGAGGATATTAAATGGTTGCAGTGTACAGATGTCAACAAATGAAGGGGAATTCAGTTGTTACTGAACAGAAACTGTGAAATGCGTACTGCTTACTTACATTTAAAACCATAATACAATTACTTCTATGCTTTGTAAGTGTAACCTGGCAAGAAACCCAGGTAAGGGAGTATGAATTGCTTTTGTGTTTTCCTTCACCCTACCAGTAATCATTCACAGTTGCAATCCATTAGTAACAAACATTGAGGGAGTGTCTGCACTATGTTTACATCTGATTAATGGACTGAGTATTTAGGATTTAACAGTTCTAATGAGTTCACATCTCATTTGCATCTTCACTGTGCTCACTGCCAGAATATTTACCATAAAAATGGAACCATGCAGCTAGAGAACCTAAAGGTGAAGAGACTTGTTTATGTGAATAACAAAAGAAGAAGAAATGACATTAGGATTTATCTACACAGAAGACTACTGATGGTATGCTTGCATTTTTCAGCTATATACGGCATATGCTGAAATGTCAGTAAGAACATTGTGTGTGTGTGTGTGTGTGTGTGTGTGTGTGTGTGTGTGTGTGTGTATATATATATATATATATATATATATATATATATATATATATATATATATATATATAATCCAAAAAACCAAATGTGGAAGGAGCTGTTACCACTCAATCGTGGAGGTAAAGAATAACCACAATTGTCCCAACAGCTGATACTGGAAAAAATGATAAAATCTTCTGGTGCAGAGAAAATACCATTAATCCTCTGGTGAACCCGTATCAGGTGATATATCAAAAAGACTATGGCATCAAAAAATAAGTTTATTATGAGCGCTTTCGCGGTGACCCACACCGCTTCTTCAGATATTTAAAAGTAATAACATCAAAACAGTTTATATCACATTACGGATTCAAATGCAGCCAATAAAACATTTCTTAAAAAACATGTGGTAAAAACCATTACTCCTCAAATCAAAATCTGCCCCACAGATTCAAATACAGCCAATAAATCGTTTCTTAAAAAACATGTGGTAGGAACCATTGCCCCTCCCCACTCGGCTCTAATTGACCAGCAATCTAGCAAAGCAGTAATTCTCTGGTTAAAAAACTTATAGTTAAAAAATAATTCAAACATTGTTAGCCTAATATTGTAAAAACTGCATCTCTATCACCATGTTGTTTGCAAAGACAGGGTATAGTCCAACTTGAACGACAAGAGTTGCAAGGACGATGCTTAACACATTTAAAACACATTTATAACTCATTTAACCTCACATGCTGTCACTAGCACTTGAACTCAAAACAACACAGCATCTCTCAGTGTTAAACATTAAACATTAATCACAAGTGTCTCAAGTGCATATAAAGTACTGTCAGTCTTGTTTAGAAAAAGGAATATATCTCAGTATTACCTTAATATGCACCACGCAACAACTGAGAACATTTAAAGCGCCCTTTCATGGATAGCGTCTGAAGAAGTACAAACCCGCTATTATTGATCCCTCAAATCACCAACTGACCACTATACGTAAAGGAAACATGAAAAACTATTCCGATTAGCTCCATTTAAGAAGTACTAAACAGGGGCAGTATCTAATGCAGAAATAGAGAATGGGGGCGTAGGTGCTGCTGCTTTGGAAGGATGAAAGAGCCTAAGTTGGATCTTTTTAGGATTTAGTATTAGCTGGGAGGTTGTTAGCCAGGTTTTGATGGATGTAAAGGCTTCTTGGGTCTTGATTTGAAGTGGTTGGAGGGTGGGGGCACAGCAGATTAAGGTGGAGTCATCAGGGTATTGAAGCAGGTTTGCTAGAGGGGTGGCTTTGTGAAGTTTATTTGCAAATACAGTGAAAAGTAGGGGTCCTTGGATTGATCCTTGGGGTACTCCTAATTTTGCAGGATGGAGACTAGCAATGCAGAGGAACATGACTTACGCGAAAATAATGATACTGGAGAGCTACGGAGTGCTGTAGGTCAGCTAACACAAGTGGTTATGTTATTAAATAATAACATTTCGCAGCTTCTTGGAATCCATAATAGTAGGTTGTTACCTGGCAACCAGGAAGTGTTGATTGACCTGCACAGCGACACGAATGAAGTAGAAGGAAGGAAGTAGGTGTGGCTTAGTAACTGAAACAAGAGAAGTGAACCAACATGGTCGTACGGACGATTCTTTTGAAAGTATACCCAACATTTTTAAAAGCCAAGGGAACATGAATGTCCCAGCTGCAGTTCAGTAGATGGGAGCTAGAACTAAAGACAAACAAATGAACTATCGCAATCAGCCGTTAGAGGCTACACAGGGTAATAATACAGGTAACAAAAGCGGAGATAAAAATAATTACTTTTGTTGGAAAGACTGGCTTATTGAAACTGATAGTTATAATAATTGTAGAGACACTAAAACACTTTATTTTGACCGAGTGAACACGTATAATGAAAATATTTGTTTGTTACATGATGTAATGTTGAAATATAAAACGCTACACTTGGATAATTTGTATTTAAAGCAATACTTATCACTTGAAATTGTGCAAAAAGGGCTTCTGGTTTAAAAATACCCAAATAACACAAAGGAAGCAAGTATTACAGAATTAGTACATATATTTGATACATGTGGTTTTGCTATTATGAGAGTTATTATCAAAGACAATGAGGCTGAGATGCAAGAGTTATTTAAGAAAATTTAAGAAATTAACAATTCTGTTCTGAATGATTTACTGTTTACAGTGGACAATGAAAGGAACAAATACTAAGATATTAAAAAGAAAATTGATGACAAATGTCTTAACATTTCCCGAAGGAAATCTAGGAAAATTGAAAGGGATATCCTTGAATATAAAGAAAATAGAAGTTATCCCAAAACTAAACAAGTGTATGGGAATGGTAGGACCTTTGGGATGGGAAATAAGGACGAATATGGGTATAATAAGAGGCCGAGGTTCAATGAGGTTGGTTTTGTAACTAATGTTGTAAATAGAAATAGATGGAATACTGGAGGGGGGGTGATATGCACAATAATACTAATTATAATAGTAATAGATTTGTTAATGAGGAACAGGAATTTGATAATTTTGAGAATCAATTATATGATATTACTGACCCTTTAGAATTGCCTTTACCGAGACAATCAGAAAGAATCAGGAACAGGCCGATTGTACAATATCACAACAAAGAGGGGAAGGCCTGGAACTGAATGAGGATGATGGGTTAGAAAATGAAGGGGGTATTATTAAAGTTGATGAACATGTGTACAGATTTCATAATTATAATATATTTAATTATAGTAGTGTAGAAATCAATGAATGGCATTTTAGTTTATGAAGGGACTGAAATTTGTTCCAAAACGTAAAAGTGATATCAGTAAGATATTAATAGATTTAAAATTATTTATGAGAAAGAAAAATTTTGAATTATTTGAAAATAACAGTAACTTAAACAACCCTTCCCCACCACTAATAAGGAGCTTAAAAAGAAAAGTATTAGTAACCCTGCTTTACACCCACAGCTTAACAAACTTCAAGGTGGTAGTTGAAAAAGAACTTAGAGAAGTTTTGTGCAAGTCAAAAATAGTGTTGAATATGTCTTGGCAGGAAAGAAGTTTATTGAAAGAGTTAAGTGTTAACAAGAATATAAGAATTTCAAGACCAGATAAAGGTGGGGGAATGGTTATTATGGATAATATCATATATGAAGCTAAAATGCAGGAATTAAGAAATGAGAATAAATATGAAACAATGTCCCTTAATGAGATAAACACTGCACATTCAAAAATAGATTTTGCACTTAAAGAGCTTTTAAAAGATGAA
The DNA here is from genome assembly GCF_019279795.1 of Protopterus annectens. Lineage (NCBI taxonomy): Eukaryota > Metazoa > Chordata > Ceratodontiformes > Protopteridae > Protopterus > Protopterus annectens. The sequence continues at coordinate 456,431,505 of NC_056751.1, forward strand.
CTGATAAACAAACCTTTGATTTTTTTATATGTTGAAAAGCCTTTGATTCCTGTTATTTTTGGAATAGTAAAGTGCACAAAAATACTCAAACCCCCCCAATTAGACCCATTGTTTCGGCTTCTGGTTCAAAAACATACCCCGTAGTGAAATATATAGATTCCAAAATTAAAAAAAGTTTGGATATGCCAAGGTGGTTTTCTAAAAGACTCCTGGGATTTGCTAAGAAAAACTGAACAAAAATTATTTGATAATGACAATATTTTTAACAGTGGACATTACTGATTTATTTTCAGTCATCCCACATAATGTTGGGATGCAGTGGTTTTTAGAAAGCCTCTTGGATACAAAGAAATTTAATTGGAAAGAACTTTGAGTTATAATGGAACTATTAGAATTTGTCCTATTTAATAATTTCATAATGTTTTAAGGAGAATTTTTCAGACAGCTGTAAGGAGTTGCTATGGGGGCCTTGTTCTCAGCACTTGGGAAAATATTTTTTTATTTATTCCACCATATATAAACTACTGGAGCTTTTTAAAAAGATATTTGGATGATTTGTGTTTTTTTTTTGGACTGAGGGGGAAGAAAAATTAACTGAATTTCTACAGTATATTAACACCACCACTAGTTTTCTTAAATTTACATATAATTTTAATAAAGAAATGCTGAACTATTTGGATGTGACTATTTATAAAAATCATGATAGTAAAACCTTAGAGTCAAAGATTTTTAGAAAAGAAACATTTTCTAATTGATATTTATATTTCACTAGCGCCCACCCATTTAATTTGCTGTTGTTTCTGTTCAATAAAGTCATAGTTCATAGTATTGGAAGCTCCAAGTGCTTCATTCTGTTAGTTTTGGTGAAGGTATTCCTGAGGCACTTTTTTCTCACTTGTTTCTTGGTTGGTACTCCTAGTTTTACAGGAAGTAGGGGGGGAGACCGTCTTTCCACTGAATAGCTTGTTGGCATTGGGAGAAATGGCCCTGAAACCATAATAGAGTGGGGGTAGTTAGATTTAATTCTGAGAGTGATGTTATTAAGCTTTGTATGGGAGACTGCATCAAACGCCTTTGATAAGTTGTGGAAATATGCAGACACTAGTAGGCCGTTGCTGTGTTGCATATTTACTAGGTTACTAAAATGGATGAGTGCAGTGGTAGTGCTATGGTTGGGGCAGAATTTGTGCTGAGCTTTGGCAAGAAGATTGTTGGAGAGGAGATGTCTTAGGACCTGGGTGTGGATACATTTTTCCATTATTTTAGCCAGTGGGGAAAGTATAACTATAGGGAGGTAGTTTGAAAGGTCAGTGGAGTTTCCCCTTTGTGAATTGATATAATGTAGATTTTCCAGAGAGGTGGCACCTTTTGTTCTGAGATTGATCTGTTGATCAGAGAGACTGGGTATAAAATGGCTTTGGCGGCTATTTTTAGGAATTTGGCAGGTAGTTTGTCTACTGCTAAGGTGGTGGGGGTTTAAGTTTGGTTAGGTGTCTAAAAATTGTGAAAGTTGGTGCAGGTTGAAGGGTGAAGGAGTTAGCGTTACTTGATGGATTATATAGGATAGTATAGTGGGGGGTTCAGGAGTGTGGGTCTGTTGACAGCTTTAATATAGAGTTGGTAAAGAACTCATTGAATTGGGTGGCTGTGTTTATAGAGGTGGTATCTATGTTTGGATGAGGAGTTGGTGATTTACTTGGAGGGAGAATACTGTTTATAGCAGCCCAGATCTTTTGTGGGTTGGTATTATGCTTATGAAACAGCTTGAAAGAACGGTTGGTGCTCAAAGGCAAACTTGTAATCCAAAACAAAGAGGCACCAAGGATCCACAGGCACAAAACGTTTAAAAATATAGACAGGAACCAGCACGAAAATACAAATGCATCTACATTCTTGTATTTTCGTGCTGGTTCCTGTCTATATTATTAAATGTTTTGTGCCTGTGAATCCTTGGTGCCTCTGTTTTGGTATTATGCCTAGTTTGAAATTCACTACAGTATTTTTATCTAGTCTGATTTGCTTTTTTAGTGTTTCTCAGTTGTAAGAATGTTTGCCTATGAGGAGTAGTTTTGTTTGTGCGGCAAGTGTACCATGCTTTGTCCCTTTGTTTCATAAGTTGACTAGTGCTCTTGGTAAGTCATGGAGCATAGATGGTTTTAGGGCGGATCTGTCTTGGTGGAGCAAGTTGGTTGAGAAGGCCCAAGAAGACAGTGTTGAAATACTCAACTGCCTCATCTAAAGGAAGTGTTAAAAGAGGGGACAAGTTAGAGTGCTTGAGAGATGTATTAAGGTCATTAGCCCTGAAGTTTTTAGCATATCTGATGTGTTTAAGAGAGCTAGTTCTACTGAGTTTAGTTTGGTCTCTAATGAAGAAGATTGGGAGGTGGTCACTTAGAATGTCGTGTAGTGTAACAAAATTATGGATGGAAGATGGGCAATTGGTGAGAATCCAGTCTATTATAGATTCATTTTTTTTTTTTTTTTTTTTTTTTTTTTTTGAGGTTTTGTCTACCCTAGTAGGGTTTGTATAAGCTGTGAGAATACATAAAGGTTAATATGATTTGTGGGGTGGGGTGATTTAAGTGAGATCCAATCAATATTGAAGTTGTCTAGTATAATGGTTTCATGGGGGAGGGTCACTGATGTCCACTGGAAAAGAGATTCTGGGGTTTTGATGTCATCTCCTGGAGGGATATATGATCCTAAGATATTTAGCTGTTTTGTGCATTTAGTCTTACCTTAGAAAGTAGGATCTCTGCATTATTAAATGCAGGGATTTCTACATTAAATAGTTCAACACTGATGTTGCTCTGATATAGGAGAGCAACTCCACCTCTTTTAGCTGTACAGTCTTTTCGTAGTATGCTATAACGGGGGAAGTACTTCTTCATTTTTAATGTGCGTTTTAAGCCACGTTTCTGTGAGGAAGATAATGTCAGATAATTATAATGCTATGGTTGCATGGAGCTCAGTGGTTTTGTTAAGGATGCTTCTTATGTTATGATTTATTATTAGAATATCAGACTTTCTCTTAAGTAGGCTAGTACTGGTTCTAGGTTGATTCTGGTGATTTGGAGTCTTGTTATTGGACCTGGGTTGGGGTTGATATTACCACTGCATAGTAGATGAGACGCAATGTTTATTATGGTTTGTAGGTATTTGGAGAAGGCTAAATCACACTGTATGGATACCCTAGAATTGCTTTGATAATGGAGGAGTTTGTAGGGGTGTTGATCATAGGTGGTCTGGTTAAAAAGAGTGAGGGTGAGATGAGTAAAGGGTAGTTAATGAATGCTGGAACTGAGGACGAGGTGGGGTGAATTAAGTTGGAGGTTATAATGTTGTTCAAGTAGGGTGAGGTTAGATGGGCTGTGATGGTAAGTGCTTGTGTTAGGATTATTTGATTGGAGTACATGTTTGGTTTGTCAGAAGCTGTAGGAGTGCACAGAGATAACCCTGTGGAATGTGTAGGGGGTCCTGACAGTATACAGTTAGGATGGATTGCAACAACTTTGAGAATGGGGAGGTAGTGTGTGTAATATCAGAGCAAAGAACGGGGAGGAGGTGGTGGTGGTTTGTGTGCTTGACTGAGGGATAGGGGTTAGGTGTGGGTGTGGTAAGGTTAGGTATAAAGCAAATGAGCTAGGGGGTGGATGGGAAAGGGGGTAGGGGAGCAGAACGAGCCCAAGCAAAGTGAGGGGGAGTGCAGCAGGCAGAGCCCTACCTAGGAAATAAGAGCTGGAAAAAAGTATCGAGAGTCTTAAGTACTGAAGGTAAGCAGCGTTGTACCGTTAATGGCAGGGATTATGCCAGTTGCTGTATTTCACTATTTATTCACAGTGAATGGAAAAGTAACTGCTTTGAAGGGACTTGGGTGACTTTATAGTAGCTAGTAATACTAGAGAATTTAAATAACTGTAGAACACTGTCCTGCTTACAAGATGAGCTGTTTATCTGGGCCAAGATTCAGTTGTTTGGTGGTGTTCTGCTGCCAGCTAGTGGCAGTCAGCTGCAATGCCAGGGATTGGAAAAAAGGGGAGAACAGACCTTGCAAGTGTGCATGCTAAGTCAATATAGTAAAATTAAGTAAAAGCACTAAGAACTAGTTACAGAAATTAGTTAACAGGGAATACACCTACATTAGAATATTTCAGACAGTAAAAGTTCCAGTAGTGAGTCATTCTCCTTCAGTTGTTTGCAGAATAAATTTCAAAAATTCTTCACCTGGCGGAGGGGGGGGGGGGCAGCCACAACTGCAGTAGACCTAGAGATAAGACTATTTCAGAGAGTAAAAGTCCCAGTAGTGACTCATTTTGCCCTCAGTTGTTTGCAAGATAATTTCCAGAAATTCTTCACGGGGGGGGGGGGGGAGCAGCCACGAGTAAAGTAGAGCTAGAGCTGTATGAAAAAGGAGGGAATCAGACACAAAAAACCTTAAACACCTGAAATCTGGATCTACAGGAACATCTAGACCTACAGGAATGTGATGGTATGCATCTTTTAAATTGAAGGTCACCAGAAAACTCAAAGAATAAACAGCTGAACTAAAAGGGACAAGAGCCGATCTAAACTCTGAGCAAAGCCCAATAAATCACTCTGGTCCAAAGTGACCAAGACAGGAGAAGAAATCTGGCCAAGTATTTGCTTCTTTTTCACAGGAATTTCTGAAGCAGCATACCCACTTTTGTCAGGCTGAGGGGTATGCCCTGTCCTTTCTCAAGACCGATAAAAAGAGTCTCTCCCTTGCCCAACAGAAGCACTCCAACAGCCACAGAGGACGTGAATAACTCCCGGGTCCATGATAGCTGTAGGAACTACCCCAGAGGGAGCAAAGGAAAAAGATGAATAACCTGAGAAAACAAAAGTGGCCATAGAACAGTCACCCACCTGCAGCTGAGGCACTTTAGCAACCTGATATGGTGGCAAAGTCTGTTCAGTAAATTTCTTCTTTTGGAGGCTGGAAGAAGGACAACAGAGGAACCAGTAGGGTACTGCATGGCTAACATTAAAAAATTCCCTGATTCATGGGGAAGCCTGGCAACAATGGTCAATAAAAAACAATAAGTAAAAAAAGTGTAACTTTTTTCCTAGTAAAAACAATTTAAACACTTACCCCAGCCTCAAGAAGTAAAATAACTTTTACTACTTTTTTCCACAAAGGTAAAAAGTAACACTACTGTTTAAAAGTTAATAAAAGTAATGTAAAAGTTGACAAAAACACTTTCTACAACCTAAAAATTAATATTTTCATGGATAAAGTTCAGTTTCTGTTATAAAAAGTAGACGTGAAAGACATCTCTGCCCCCCCAAAGGGGGCTTATCAGTCCAGCAATGGAAAGCACTAGCAGACTATCGATCCTCAACAGCTCACAAGAGGGGCTGCTCTTTGACATCAGGAAATGTCTGAAGGGCTCTGCACCCAGACCTGTCTTTTTAGTCAGCTTAGCTTGAATTAACTAATGGTCAGAGGATACAGAAGGTGCCCAGAAGTTATGTAAGCTGGCCAGCTGTTATACCTTTAGCAGGATACAACCCACATAGCTAATGCTACTGCAGCAGTGACCCTAATGATTAACACCAGTAAGTTAGTGACCATCATTTACATTTTTTTTTATAGTTTGTATATTAATCTATGCAGTACGTCAATGCAGAGTTATAACTGGGGTAATGGGAATCCTGAGCAATGTTCTTCTTTCGGTTTTTCCCGGTTAGGGGTCACCACAGCCAAACTCTGCCCCACTAATGATTGGCAGTAGATTTTTACAGTGCAGAGGTGCCAGCTCAACACCCAACCTTCAACGAAGGCATGCCCATTCACATATGTCTTTCGAAGGCCACTCGACTGTGGGGAGGACATGCAGACTCCACAAAGAAGGCGCTCCAGCAGAGAATCGAACTGGAGAACCTCTTGCTGTGAGGCAACAACACTACCGCTGCACCACTGCAGCTTTTAACGGGAATCCTGAGCAATACCCAAGTTTATTTTTTGTTTCCATTTTTGTTGAGGTTGCTTTAAATTCCTCCAAAAAAAGGGAAAACAAATTCAACCTTGGCAAACAGCTACCACTGTTTTTGATTACAGAAATTGTAGCAAAGAGCTAAACTACCTGCTCACACAGTAGCTAACAAGAAAACAGTATATTAAATCCTCTAAACAACTGCACTGTTAAGGTGTTTAACTTCTTACTGGCACTTGTACCCTCAATAGCACCGACATGCAGGGGATGAATGATACCACTTCAGGTGTACTGTTTGTATCCGAAGCAGCTTCCCCCCTTAGGCCCACCCTAACTACAAATTTGCGGTAACGTTATGAACATATAACAGGTATTCTAAAAACAGAAGTACCCCTGGATGCACTGCTAAATCTATTAGGAAATGACTACTTTCAGATAATTAACTAACAGACACCAAGAGACTGAACACTTTCTGCAAATGAGACTGCATAATGAAAATAAAACTGTATTATGCCTAGCTAAAGGAATGAAATACGGCCGACTGTACAATTCCTTCTACTTGGAGAACCTGTGCTAAGACCATTATAAATCTGGCAATGGACGGTAGGCTACAAATGGTAAAAGCTTCAGACATTGTCAAATCTACTAGAGTAGCAGATGCAAGTCCAATCTGGAGGCAAACAACCTTTGAGAGGAAAAATAGAGAATTTGGAAATCTCAACTGATATTAGAATTAGTTACCTATAACTGTCAGCAAATAATTCATTCATAATTCACAAACCGGAAAGGAAAGTTCACAAGGGTTGTTGAGTAAAAGTATTACAAATGGGTCTACAGCATACCCTGAAAGAATGTAAAGTATAGCAGAGTCAGAAATACTGGTGATAAGTGGAAATAAATTTGAGGCCCATAATATACAGTCTTTCATATTAACATGCAAAGTGAAAGTGAGATGCATACATTTATCTGTGCCTTAGTGCACTTAAAAAGAAACAAGGATAAGGTTGGAGTGCCAGTGGTAAGGAAAAAGAGAAAGCTTCAGCAAAAACCCATATGAAGGCTTAAAAAGTTAAAATAAAATAGTGAGAAGGAAATGGTGATCTGGTCAGGAATTAAGGCAGTGCTCAATGCTCAGCTGGATATGTAAAGGGGACAGTAGACCGTCCTTGACTGGAGACTTCCAGTAGTATATAGTTAAATTCCTAAAGGCAAAATTCAACCATGCTTAGAAAAAGACGCTGCAAAAAGGATTGGTCATAAAAATGCACAAAAAATATATTGCAGACACTCACAAATACACTTCTGCAAATGCACATTTCTGTTTCTCTATTGTTAAGCACCCCCTAGGCACTGTTATGCATCTGTACAGTACTAAGCAGTTACTTGAATTTGTGTGCCATAGCTTTTTCTACTCACCTTTCTTCAGGGAGGAGTATGAAAAAGCTTGCTGGTGTTGGTGGATCATTCTTTAGTCTAGTGGAAGCTAAGACTCAGGAAGAGCAACCAAGCTGTGTGTATTGTTCCTAATCTGACACTGTAGCTAGATAGCACTTGCAAGAACAGTGTCATTTTGTACAGTCAGCCAGAGTGAATGCAGTCATGAATGGAGATGCACATACGACTGTGTTTGAAGTAAGTGAATCAATTAGCTTAAATACAAGTTCTAATAACTGTTCCTGACATGTTTGGGTACAACAAATATCCTGAACCCATACACCACTTTATTATCTCTTTTGAATGCATGAGGCAAGTGACACGGTGCCAGAATGGGATCTGAAGTTGAAGCAACACACAAGCCACGAGGCACTCAGTTAAAAGTAGAGGAATATACTGGAGTGAGCTTGAAAACAGGTCAGCAGTTATTCAAAGGTACATAGATTTGTTTAAATGATTTTTTCAGTCACCACACATTTAACGAAGCATTCAAAATGTTTGACAATTACAGAAATAAACAAAATATCTGAAATTGCAACATACTGATAAAAGCATTCAAAATAAATACAAAAGTGTTTGAAATAACTTCCGAAGTTTAAAAAGTATGAAAAGGCTAGAATGACCGCATTTCTTCACAATGTACTACTTTTTCCCATTAATTAAAGCTGTACAAAGTACCTGAGATTTCTGGAATGTTTGCAGTGTCAAAGTGAAGACTTTTCAAAGTGATCATTGTGTTTTTGAACATAATTCCAAGTATCTGGTCTATGCTTATGTTTAAACATATTCTGATATGGCAGAATGAATTTGCAGACCTGAACCGCTGGTGTTTGATTGCAATAGTGCTGAGAATTGGAGTGTCCTTGAACATACAAAAACATTCACACATTTTAATTTAGCAGGCTTGGAAGCCATTGAGAGGGAATGCTCATTTGTGTATGCACAGGAGAGGGAAAACTGCCATACTGTGATATAGGCTGAAACGCTGGAAGACCCCCCCCCCCCCCGAGTGCTTAAATAGTAAATTCAGTGAAATGTGTAACCCTCAAACAAATATTACAATGGAAAGACACAGATTTTACACAAGAAATCAAAAGCCTGCTGAAACTACAGCAGCATACATTACTGACTTGAGAAATAAAGCAAAAACATTCAGATTTGGTGATTTGCAAGATGAGTTAATAAAGGACAGACGTGTGTGGTGTTAATGATGCAGTCAGAAAGATTTCGCTTTGAAATAGTGATTTAATGTTGAGCAAAGATAGATTTGTCAACTATATGAGCTTACAGAAAAGCACACATTCTTATGAATGAGAAATATTTGCATGCAGTAACAGTGCAAATGTTGACAGTATGCAACATAAGGTTGGGTGCAAATGGCAATATAAGCCAAGACTGTGGTAGCTTCCAACTCTAACCATAAACTGAATGCAGCTGCAACAAACAACCTTATTGTTAACTGTCATATTTGTGAAGGCAACCATGAACCTAAACGAGAAAAGTGCTAAGCTTTTGGTCAACAATGTCACAAATGTAAAAAATGGAATTGTTTCAAAAGGCTTTGCAAGTCTAAAGTGACACATACTTTTATTAAAAGAAAACATCCAAAGAAACAATTAGATCAGATAGAAAGCCATGAGCAAACTTTCTATGTTGATGGCATCTCTGTGATTGAGGAGACTGTTAATGCAATATATTATAAATTGGCTGCAAAGGGTGAAATATTTTGCACTGTTCGGATTAATGGGAAACCTATAGAGCTTAAAGTACACACTGGGTCCAAGTGCAATGTTTTATCAGCACAAATGTTTGCCAAAGTAAAAGCTGGTGAGAAACTTGATTCAGCAAAGTGTGCAAAACTTGTTTATGGTGGTGAAGAGATCCAACTTGATGGCGCATTAGTTCTCAAATGCCATTCTGCTGGGAACAGCTATGACTTGCAGTTGTATGTAGTCAAAAGACACGTGCAGTCATGGTTAGGCCTTAAAGACAGTTTGAGAATGGGACTGATTTAATTTAATAATTAACCATACAAGTCTGAGCAACCACAATAGTTTTATACAAAATATTTTTTGTGAATATGCGGATATTTTCATAGACAAGCTTGGGAGCACATCAAGGGAGGGGCATGAATGAGATGATATCTCTTAAACCTCATCTCAAAGGGTTAAGGTTACGTTGACTCTAGGACAGGTCATCTCCATTCTATCTATGTCTCCCCCTTGTTTGGATCATGGCTCCCCCTTTGTTCCTTACACCCTCACAGAATTGGTCTTCAGATCCATTCTCAGACCCTGTTTATTTTTCAACAGAGTAGTCCCCATTTATCTTCTGACTATATTTTTATCTTCTTCACACCCACACATCTTTACAAGTATTTTCACATATCTTCTATCCATTATACATCTACCAGACTTTGCTGGTCACAATGGTGACCTTGTCCGGTTGCTCCCTTTCAGCGATGTACATGTTTGTCCGGCTCAGTGGTTGCACCCTGGAGTCAGCGTGAGGATTTGGTGGTTTGGAGGCATCAGATGAACTGTTTGGAGCAGGTGGTGATTGTTGACCAGATTGTGGGGTCATGTTGGTTGTGGTGCATGTGTGTTTTGTGTGCTTCTGGTGAGGGTCAGCAAGAGATGTGTTTGCTGCCTTGTATTTGTTCTGCTGCCATGGCCATGCTTGTTGATTGGAGGGGGCATATGTTTTGCTGTCTGGTTGCCGTAAGCTTGTGTATACCCTGCCGTTTAGCGGATTATGATATGTCGTGCCCGCTACTTGCCTGGTGTATTTTTGGAGTCCTATTTTGAGGATGCCTTGTTTTGGTCCATTGTACACACCTGTACAAACATTTTGTATGCTATGTTGCATTTAGGCTCAATGCGCCGCTTTGACGCATGTGTAAACAGCGCCTGTTACATAATTTACGCATGGGCGCGGAGGGAGCATGGTGTTTCCCTTGAATTCACCGCTGGTAGCGGCGGTTGGAGCTTTGGCTGTTTTGTTTTTGTTTTTGCTTTTAGTATTTCTTAAATGGAGCTAATCGGAATAGTTTTTCATCTTTCTTTTACGTATAGTGGTCAGTTTGTGACTTGAGGGATCAATAATAGTGAGTTTGTACTTCTTGAGACGCTATCCATGAAAGGGTGCTTCAGATGTTCTCAGTTGTTGCGTGGTGCTTATCAAGGTAATACTGAGGCATATTCCTTTTTTAAACAAGATTGACAGTATTTTTTATGCATTTGAGACATTTGTGATTAATGTTTAATGTTCAACACTGGGAGATGCTGTGATGTTTTGAATTTAAGTGCTCATGACAGTATGTGAGGTTAATTGAGCTATAAATGTGTTATAAATGTGTTAAGCATCGTCCCTGTAACTCTTGTCATTTAAGTTGGACTATATCTTGCCTTTGCAAACAGTATGGTGATAGAGATGCAGCTTTTATAATATTAGGCTAATAATGTTTGAATTATTTTTTAACTATAAGTTTTTTAACCAGAGGATTACTGCTTGGCTAGATTGCTTGTCAATTAGAGCCGAGTGGGGAGGGGCAATGGTTCTTACCACATGTTTTTAGAAACGATTTATTGGCTGTATTCGAATCTGTGGGGCAGATTTTGATTTGAGGAGCAATGGCTCTTACCACATGTTTTTTAAGAAATGTTTTATTGGCTGCATTTGAATCTGTAGTATGATATAAACTGTTTTGATGTTATTATTTTTAAATATCTGAAGAAGCGGTGTGGGTCACCGCGAAAGCGCTCATAATAAACTTGTTTTTTTGATGCTACAGTCTTCTTGATATATTATCTGATACGGGCTCACCAGAGGATTAATGGTATTTTCTCTGCACCAGAACATTTCATTATATTTTTCAGCATCAGCTGTTGGGACAACTGTGGTTATTTTTCACCTCCACGATTGAGTGGGAACAGCTCCTTCCACATTTGTTTTTTTGGTTTATCTTTATACTTACTCACGGTTTTTGGGTGTTTTTCGATATATATATATATATATATATATATATATATATATATATATATATATATATATATATATACACACACACACACAAACACACACACACACACACACACATATATATATATATATATATATATATATATATATATATATGTGTGTGTGTATACATATATATGTATCTGTATTCATGTCTTAGTATATTGGTAGTATGGGTACATTTGTCAGGGCATTTTACTTTCCCAGATGCACAGCTTTATTAACTGTCATCTCAAGTGCTAATGTTACACATATTTTTCTCTGTACACCCTTCTATTGTTATTTCCATAAAATGTAAATGTTCTATATGGTCAATGACACAGGGGAGTTAGCCTTCTAGGATGGCCCATACACACTTCTAGGGTAATGCTGGCCATAGGTAGACATGACTGGCAATAGCTTAAAATAGAATGTTCTGTGTTAAATTTATACATGTGTTTCAGGGACAGTTTATTTGAGAGCACTTTTGTCATTTCACTGATGGTCTGTTAGCAAACTACCATTTACCTGTTGTTTTAGGGTTAGGGTGCAAAGTTGCATTTCTGTTTTGGCACAAGCAAGAATTTTGCTCTTATTACTCTGCTTGTTTTGGATCCAACCTTGCTTTGTGTGTGATTGTAATATGATATGACCAAACAATGTTTTCTATATTTGAATATCTTGAATGTTTTATGCTTCTCCAGTGGGTAATAGTGAAATGATACCTTTTATGTGTTATATCCAAACAGGACTTTTATTTATGTGATACTTATGTGTATAATCACTTTTCTATTTGTTTTATGTCACCTAGGACAATGGCACCAGGCATACCATTCCCCGAAAACCACCCTTCAGTTACCCTAAAAATTAAGTCATTCTGGAAGGTTTTAGACATTATGGTGCTTTTCTGCTTGAGAGGGGATATGACACGCAGAATGTAAATTTGACAGAGGATAGTTGCTGATGTGAACACAGTAGGTTTCTAGAGCAGGACATATGATCAGGTGCACCATACGGCCACTGAAATGATTTCATCTGCATGGAGGAGAGCAGCTGCAGTGGCCTGCAAATGGGGTGCCTGCTACACAGCGACCACTAACAGCAAATGAAGGGTTCCTGTCTACTTTCAGGGATACAGACAGCTTACTGGAAAGTGCACAACAGCATGTCATTCACATCGCTGTTACTTTTTCAGGGAGGACAAGTATGTCCCAAGAGGAACTTCCTATCTCAGTTGCTAAACACTTGTATAGTAAAATACTGACAGGAATACGTATGTTCTGTTTAACATTACATTATTTCAGGGGGATAGCTGCAGACCGATGCAGTTAACAACACATTCATCCAAGTTCTTGTCAAAAGTATCATTAATGGACATATAAAAGGGAAAAAGTTTTAACCTCCTGTGTTATTGTTAATTGTGGCCTTACCTTTTCTTAACTTCTTCCATGACCATCATCCATAGGAAACATAGCATCATCTGCACATGGTAAACCAAATATTTTTATGTTGGTACTGATGAGCAGTTCATAGTAATATTTATTCTATCCATAAGTGTGATGCAGGTGTCAGGACTGTTGTGTGCATTATTGTACTGTCTGTAGTAGTGGCACCATGCTTAGTTTGATAGCATATATTTGACTACAGTAGTGTAGGTATTAATGTATTTCTTGGGTTTGTTGCTTATTATCACAGGTGATCCTGACAGTGGAAGTGTAGGACTCTTACCACCTGATGTCAGAGTGTCGGCAGACTGATAATCATGGTGGCCAAACAGAGGCACAGTTTGGGGGTGCAGAGGTTGAATTTGGCACTGAGGTGGACATTCAGGAATCCCCTGTAATTCCATTGGACACAGTCAGTAGGGCAATGAGAGCACTGTAAACCAAATAACCAAAAGGATTCCGGACAGGCTGAAGTAAAATAGCTGTTTATTATGTTCCAAATCACACCAAAAACTTATAAAATGACAAGAAATCCAAGTGCAGAGAAATTTTTCGTAAAGAAACATACAGCAACACTTTTTTACATTTTGATAGCAATCACCCCTATACTCAAAAGAGCGCTGTTCTAAAGGCAAAATTTGTTAGAGCAGCTAGAATGGTCAGCAAATGGGATGATTTTGTTTCAGAATGTAATTTATTGAAAAATATGCTTACACACAGAGGTTATTCCAACACGATGATAGACAATATAATAAATGAAGTAATGATGAATTAAGACAATGGATACTTTACACCTTTATTAGGTAGGACATCAGTCGAATCAATTGATTCTTCAACCAACACTGACACACATGATGTCACATGTATTCTTTCAAGTGATCTTGAGAGGAATGAACCTAATGAATTTCACTGTACAAGTAAGAATAAAGGTAATGATTGTAGTAACAAGAATAATTTTACTAGAAGTTTTATTACAACTTTTAGTACTGATAGTTACACTATACAGAATATTCTTTTTAAAAATTGAAGTTTATTGACAAATGACCCTTCCTTACATAACAAGTTTGATTACACTCTGACTACAGTTTACAAAAGAAGATTCAATTTAAAAAAATGTTTTGAAATCCCAAGAAACACTCAGTGCAGTATTATGCACAAGTGAGGTAGGTGTAAATACTGCAGGTATGTGTTAGAAACTAGTTTTTGTATCTATTAATGGGTATGGTATGGTGGTGCTGCGGTAGAATTGTTGCCTCACAGTTAGACGTTGCCCGTTTGATTCTCATTTAGAGCGTCTTCTGTGTGGCGACATGCATGAACGGGCATTCCTTCATTGAAGGTTGTGCATTAGGCCTGGCAAGCCAGCACGTAAAACTCTACTGCCAATCATTAGTGGACCGGAGTTCCGCTGTGGTGACCCCTAACTGGGAAAAGCCGAAAGACACAAACAAACAAACAATGGGTATGGTATTAGAGTTTTGGGGAAACTTAATTGTAACACTGACAAAATAGTCTATTGTGCAATATGTACATCTTGTTCCAATTTTTATGTTGGGAAAACTGAGAGTAAACTAAAAGATCATATGGGTGAACATATTTGGGCAATTTGTGATAAAACCAAAACAAATGCCTTAGCAAAACATGTTAACACACATCCTTCACGTTCATTTAAATTTGTAATCTTGGACACCTTAAAATTAGATAAGGGGGGGAGCATGGCAAGCCTTTTTGGAAAAAATGGAATTACAATGGCAGATTAGACTTAATGCACACTGTTGGCCAGGATTAAATGGTGTACTTTCTGTTGGAAGTATCCTTAGATTAAAGTCCCTTGACAGATAGCATTTACAACAGCACTAGGTAATGCTCAATCAATGTTATATATATTACTATTTACATATTATTAGTTTCACACCTGTACACTATTAATTTATTTTTATTTTTTATATTGGATATGCATTTGAGGTATTGTATATATATTTTTAAATGAATTATATTCAATAGAATGTATACAGGTTTATATAGACATTCATCAGAATAAAATAATTGTCATAAACAGAATGTAATCAACTTTTAAAAAAAATGTTCCATTATACATTTTATACATTGTAATTTATTCATTTAGGGGTTTATTGTGTATCAGAGGGGAATTGATTGATGTAATAATTTAACAAGCCATCTTGAATCTATTTAAACAACAGGAAATTACGGCTCTTTTGTCAGAGTAAGTTTGGCATAGCCAAACGAAAGTGCTTACTGCACTTGGATTTCTCATCATTTTATAAGTTTTTGGAGTGATTTGGAACGTAATAAACAGCTATTTTACTTCAGCCTGTCTGGATTCCTTTTGGTTATTTGGGACACAGTCAGTAGGCCTACACCAACCCATTCCAGTGAGCCCTCAGATATAGGACAGGTAAAAGGTGAGATACTTGATCAGGGAAGTATGATTACTGTGGCTTCAGTGCTTGTTGACTCTGGCCATAGCCAAAGTGTGGGTGAATAGCCATGCGGGAGGGTTGTTAGGGGTGTTCTGTGGAGGCCTGCTGTCCATCCTCTACCTGATCCAGCTGTGTCGTCCCATGCCACCTGATGTATGTTTAGGGATGGAGGTGCAAGCACATTCTTATATGTCCTCCAGAGAAATGCTTAGGGTTGTAGATGTGGCACAGGCTGACATGCATAACTGCTTCTACCATGCTGCCAATTCAAAGGGTTGGATTAATTACACATCGGAATGGATGATGTCAGTGATGGAACATCTGCTAGCAGGGGGTCAGTATCCACATAGTCATAGGTCAGCCACATCATCTGATGTTAGCCGACATGGCCATGCCAGATCACGCTCCCATAGTGGCAATACTTCTGCTGCTCTGTCAGTTACTGATGTGTCCACATCCAGATGTGGCATGCCATGGGGTCATGGTACTGGGCACCCTCATGAGGGGAGCTCATCCAGCAGACTTCAGTCACATTCAGGTAGTAGCAATGCATCTAACCATGGGCATGGACGTGCCATTGCAACTTCTGGCACAGCCAGTTCTCATGGTCAGGTACAGCAGTGATGAATTGCCATCTCTACCATGCATGGTTCACACCTGTTCGACATACCAAGACATAGATCTAGCACAGGGTCTGGCTGTGTTCCTGCAGACACTCACACATCAATTTCACCTGAAGGACCCAGACAGACACATACACAACAGTTACATGGCACAGCCATGAAGCTTAAAGCTCATTTTATCTCAATGTCCATTTGTCACTTTATCTGAGTGTCTGCCTGCTTCTCTTTCTTGCTCACACACACTCACCAACTTTTTCTGTTAGCCTAGGCTTCCTGCCCCCCCACCCCCACACACACCCACACACACAACACCCTGTGCAAGTGATGATAGCTGTGCCATATCCTTGTTTTCTAGCTTTTAGATTCAGGGATACATAAGATTTGTGCCTTATGCTCAGGGAGCATAGCTGACTTAGTGCTCAGTATATCTGCATTTATGATGTCATTTTGCTACTGTTATTTTTGACATATTTTGGTCTATCAAAGTTAGACAGTTGATAGAATGAAAACTTTTTTCTTTGCATAAGCATTTTAATAATCTTTTGTGGGTTGTGAAGTCTGAAACTGAAATGTGTTTCATTACTTTCTAACTTCTCTACTTAAAGATTTTCTAGTGCAAATGTATGAGGCCTGACTGAGGACATTCGGTGACCATAAGTGCTTTTGATAGGTATTAATGTGCGAATCTTTGATGCCTGTGGCCTACTACTTGACAAAGGACACATGTATTCACACAAGTCTCTGCTGTCACATCTTAGTCATTTCTGCACAAATCACCGATCTTTTACTTGCTTACAATTCCAAGTAACAACATAAAAGGAGAGAGCAGCTGCAGTGGCCTGCAAATGAGGTGCCTGCTACACAGCGACCACTAACAGCAAATGAAGGGTTCCTGTTTACTGTCAGGGATCCAGACAGCTTACTGGAAAGTGCACAACAGCATGTCATTCACATCGCTGTTACTTTTTCAGGGAGGACAAGTATGTCCCAGGAGGAACTTCCTATCTTAGTTGCTAAACACTTGTATAGTAAAATACTGACAGGAATACGTATGTTCTGTTTTTTTTTTTTTTTCCAATAATTTTATTTTTATTTTTACATTAATAAATGTCACAAATAAAAAACATCTTACAACATGACCGTGTGCATATATATATATATATATATATATATATATATATATATATATATATATATATATATATATACATACACATACATACATACATACATATACACACATATACATATGTTATACATTGATGTCAAATACCACAGGATATAGGTCATACAACATATCTATTTACACTATGTACATAGATGCTTTCATTGTTAATTCCACAGTTATATACACAGTATATACATTTGTATTATCCAAGTTATTATTTAATATCTGAACTTGTATGTGTTCTTTGGTTCCATTATAGTGTATTTCTAAGTTGCTGTGTGATGAATTATGCTAATATGATGTTAAAGGTTTGTTCCCAAATTTCTCTGGATTTCATGTTTTTGTTTCTTTTATCTATTACTATTTTATGAGGTAAAAGGTGTTGTATAGCTACTTGTTTAAAACCCTCCTAAGAGATATTTATCGTATCTAGCCATTTAAAAGCTATATACAGTTTCATTAGTAGGAAAATTGTTAAAAGTGTATTTGCTTGTTTAAGTATGTTCTGTTTAACATTACATTATTTTGGGGGGATAGCTGCAGACCGATGCAGTTAACAACACATTCATCCAAGTTCTTGTCAAAAGTATCATTAATGGACATATAAAAGGCAAAAAGTTTTAACCTCCTGTGTTATTCTTAATTGTGGCCTTACCTTTTCTTAACTTCTTCCATGACCATCATCCATAGGAAACATAGCATCATCTGCACATGGTAAGCCTAATATTTTTATGTTGGTACTGATGAGCAGTTCATAGTAATATTTATTCTATCCATAAGTGTGATGCAGGTGTTAGGACTGTTGTGTGCAATATTGTACTGTCTGTAGTAGTGGCACCATGGTTAGTTTGATAGCATATATTTGACTACAGAAGTGTAGGTATCAATGTCTTTCCTGTGTTTGTTATCACAGGTGACCCTGACATTGAAAGTGTAGGACTCTTACCACCTGATGTCAGAGTGTCGGCAGACTGATAATTATGGTGGCCAAACAGAGGCACAGTTTGGGGGTGCAGAGGTTGAATTTGGCACTGAGGTGGACATTCAGGAATCCCCTGTAATTCCATTGGACACAGTCAGTAGGGCAATGAGAGCACTGTAAACCAAATAACCAAAAGGATTCCGGACAGGCTGAAGTAAAATAGCTGTTTATTATGTTCCAAATCACACCAAAAACTTATAAAATTACAAGAAATCCAAGTGCAGAGAAATTTTTCGTAAAGAAACATACAGCAACACTTTTTTACATTTTGATAGCAATCACCCCTATACTCAAAAGAGCGCTGTTCTAAAGGGACAATTTGTTAGAGCAGCTAGAATGGTCAGCAAATGGGATGCTTTTGTTTCAGAATGTAATTTATTGAAGAATATGTTTACACATAGAGGTTATCGCAACATGATGATAGACAATATAATGAATGACGTAATGATGAAACGAGACAATGGATACTTTACACCTTTATTAGGTAGGACATCAGTCTAATCAATTGATTCTTCAACCAACACTGACATACATGATGTCACATGTATTCTTTCGAGTGATCTTGAGAGGAATGAACCTAATGAATTTTACTGTACAAGTAAGAATAAGGGCAATAATTGTAGTAATAAGAATAATTTTACTAGAAGTGTTATTACAACTTTTAGTACTGATAGTTACAATATACAGAATATTCTTTTTAAAAATTGGAGTTTATTGACAAATGACCCTTACTTACATAACAAGTTTGATTACACTCTGACTACAGTTTACAAAAGAAGATTCAATTTAAAAAAAATGTTTTGAAATCCCAAGAAACACTAGGTGTGGTATTATGCACAAGTGAGGTAGGTGTAAATACTGCAGGTATGTGTTAGAAACTAGTTTTGTATCTATTAATGGGTATGGTATGGTAGTGCTGCGGTAGCGTTGTTGCCTCACAGTTAGACGTTGCCCGTTTGATTCTCAGTTAGAGCGTCTTCTGTGTGGCGACATGCATGAATGGGCATTCCTTCGTTGAAGGTTGTGCGTTAGGCCTGGCAAGCCAGCACGTAAAACTCTACTGCCAATCATTAGCGGACCGGAGTTCCACTGTGGCGACCCCTAACCGGGAAAAGCCGAAAGACACAAACAAACAAACAATGGGTATGGTATTAGAGTTTTGGGGAAACTTAATTGTAACACAGACAAAATAGTCTATTGTGCAATATGTTCATCTTGTTCCAATTTTTATGTCGGGAAAGTTGAGAGTAAACTAAAAGATCATATGGGTGAACATATTTGGGCAATTCGTGACAAAACCAAAACAAATGCCTTAGCAAAACATGTTAACACACATCCTTCACGTTCATTTAAATTTGTAATCTTGGACACCTTAAAATTAGATAAGGGGGGAGCATGGCAAGCCTTTTTGGAAACATATGGAATTACAATGGCAGATTAGATGTAGTGCACACTGTTGGCCAGGATTAAATGGTGTACTTTCTTTAGAAAGCATCCTTAGATTAAAGTCCCTTGACAGATAGCATTCACAACAGTACTAGGTAATGCTCAATCAATGTTATATATATTACTATTTACATATTATTAGTTTCACACCTACACACTATTAATTTATTTTTATTTTTTATATTGGATATGAATTTGAGGTATTGTATATATATTTTTAAATGAATTATATTTAATAGAATGTATACAGCTTTGTATAGACATCCATCAGAACAAAATAATTGTTATAAATAGAATGTAATCAAATTAAAAAAAAAAATGTTCCATTATACATTTTATACATTGTATTTTATTCATCTAGGTGTTTACTGTGTATCACAGGGGAATTGATTGATGTAATAATGTAACAAGCCATCTTGCATCTATTTAAACAACAGGAAATGATGGCTGTTTTGTCAGAGGAAGTTTGGCATAGCCAAATGAAAGCACTTACTGCACTTGGATTTCTCATCATTTTATAAGTTTTTGGAGTGATTTGGAATGTAATAGACAGCTATTTTACTTCAGCCTGTTTGGATTGCTTTTGGTTATTTGGGACACAGTCAGTAGGCCTACGCCAACCCATTTCAGTAAGCCCTCAGATATTGAACAGGTAGAAAGTGAGATACTTGATCAGGAAAGTATGATTACTGTGGCTTTAGTGCTTGTTGACTCTGGCCATAGCCAAAGTGTGGGTGAGTAGCCATGCGGGCGGGTTGTTAGGGATGTTCTGTGGAGGCCTGCTGTCCATCCTCCACCTGATCCAGGAGTGTCTTCCCATGCCACCTGATGTATGTTTAGGGATGGAGGTGCAAGCACATTCTTATAAGTCCTCCAGAGAAATGCTTAGGTTTGTAGATGTGGCACAGGCTGACATGCATAACTGCTTCTACCAAGCTGCCAATTCAATGGGTAGGATTAATTACACATCGGAATGGATGGTGTCAGTGATGGAACATCTGCTAAGAGGGGGTCAGTATCCACATAGGCACAGGTCAGCCACATCATCTGATGTTAGCCGACATGGCCATGCCAGATCATGCTCCCACATTGGCAATACTTCTGCTGCTCTGTCAGTGACTGAGGTGTCCACATCCAGATGTGGCAGGCTATGGGGTCATGGTACTAGGCACCCTTGTGAGGGGAGCTCATTCAGCAGACATCAGTCACATTCAGGTAGTAGCAATGCATCTAACCATGGGCATGGATGTGCCAGTGCAACTTCTGCTAGAGCCAGTTCTCATGGTCAAGTACAGCAGTGATGAACTGCCACCTCTACCATGCATAGTTGACACCTGTCCGACATACCAAGACATAGATCTAGGACAGGATCTGGCTGTGTTCCTGCAGACACTCACACATCAGTTTCACCTGGAGGACCCAGACAGACACATACACAACAGTTACATGGTACAGCCATGAAGCTTAAAGCTCATTTTATCTCAATGTCCATTTGTCACTTTATCTGAGTGTCTGCCTGCTTCTCTTTCTTGCTCACACACACTCACCAACTTTTTCTGTCAGCCTAGGCTTCCTGCCCCCCCACCCCCACACACACCCACACACACAACACCCTGTGCAAGTGATGATAGCTGTGCCATATCCTTGTTTTCTGGCTTTTAGATTCAGGGATACATAAGATTTGTGCCTGATGCTCAGGGAGCATAGCTGACTTAGTGCTTAGTATATCTGCATTTATGATGTCATTTTGCTACTGTTAGTTTTGACATATTTTGGTCTTGTAAAGTTAGACAGTTGATAGAATCAAAACTTTTTTCTTTGCATAAGTATTTTTAATAATATTTTGTGGATTATGAAGTCTGAAACTGAAATGTGTTTAATTACTTTCTAACTTCTCTACTTAAAGATTTTCCAATGCAAATGTATGAGGCCTAACTGAGGACATTCGGTGACCATAAGTGCTTTTGTTAGGTATTAATGTGCAAATCTTTGATGCCTGAGGCCTACTACTTGATAAAGGGCACATGCATTCACACAAGTCTCTGCTGTCACATCTTAAAGTCATTTCTGCACAAATCACCCACCTTTTACTTGCTTACATTTCCAAGTAACAACATAAAAGCATTCATCATTCATTCACATTATTGCACAATAAACTTCAGGTTCAACACTGACCTTGTAAATCCAGCAGTTACAGCAGTTTTAGTTCAGGGCTTACTCTGTCCTATGCTAGCATTACACAGCCATTACATGGGTAATTAAACGTTGTGTTTCCTGGCATCAATGTTACTATATGCATCTGCATAGGATGAAGGGTTTTAGCCCATTAGGTGGTGAGTGAATATGCTATGGGCTGCCTCTTAGCAAATGCAAGGGCATATTAAGCATGCCTACATCTGCCTACACCCACAGCAGCTGCTAGTTCCCCCTCTGACTCCTCACCTGTATGTGGCTGTGGTGACCTTGCCATTGGTGGTGGGATGTTTTCCCCTTCGCCTTGCTGATCCTGCTAAAGCTGCTTTCTCAGGATGATGTTGTTAAGCATGGCACAGATGGTCAATATTTCAGTGCATGTATGTGGACTGTAATGCAAGTTTCCCCAGAAGTATATAGGCACCAGAACTGCGACTTCTGCACCAGAAACTTATGGTCTATGATATTTCTGGTTTGATTGTGTGCCTCATTATGATGTTCTTCACTGGGTGTGTTTGCATTTCTGATGGGCATATTCAGCAATGGTTTGAGTGCATAACCTGCATCCCCCAGTAAATGAACCTGTGGGATATCATGCCTTGTGAACATCTGATACATTTGGGAGGTGTGCCGGATATGTGAGCTGTGAAACTGCCTGGGTTGCCAGCATACATTAAAGTTGATTCCCTTAGCATTACACACAACTTGTCAGTTAATAGAGTGGAAGTCCTTTCTATTTATGAAGACCCTTCTCTGTTCCCCGGGTGGTGCCTTTATTTCTAAATGTGTACACTCTATGGCACCCAGTACTTCAAGGTAGTGTGTTACAGGGTAGAACTCAATACTTGTAGCCCTGTCCTCAAGTGTACAGGAAAATATATGCAGTCAATGGCATGTTGGAGCATAGCATTCAGAAATTGATAGAGGATCCTGGATGGTGATGCCTGTGACAACTCCAGCATGTCCCCTGTTTGTCTCTGAAAGGTTCCTGTAGCTAAAATTGTAAGTGCTACACGTACCTCTATTTCCACTGGTATGGGTTCACCTTGGTTTTCCCTGGGTCTGAGTTGAGGATGACAGAGGTTGCAGAGTTCCTATACTTTGTCTCTATCTACCCTGTAGTGCTCTACAATTTCCACATCATGCAGATTGAGATTAGTTAACTGGAGTCTGAAAACCCCTCTCCTTCTTGGCCACAGTGTATTAGCAGCAGCATAGACTTCACCCTGTTGCACATATACATTAATTAAAGCAACTGCAGCTCCTAACATTTTTTCGGTGTAGACTCCTTTCCATGGCTGTATTCCAAAAGATTTTGGAATTGGCAGAGGAAACCATCATTGAGTCTACACGGTTGCTTTATAGCTTTTTGAATAGCTCCTCCATCTTAGATGGGTTGATTAGCATACAATTCAGATGCTTATGCTGTAATTAGAATGCCACAGTGTTTACCATAGTTGTGGTATATGTAGAGTAGAACCATTTACTGAATGCAACACTGTGCACTGCAATGTGTGCATCGCAGAGAGACATACACACCGTGTAAGCAGACCATGTAGATTTGATTGAATCTACCCTATCCTTTTTCACACAGCCTTCCAGTCATCAGAAAGATCTATATTTATGAATTGTTCTACAAGACTAATGTATACTAATAAATATAATACCCAGTAGGCAGCGACATAATATTTGGTCATATATAACATCAGAGACATATGACATCAAAGTTACCACACACAATTTTGAGAAACCCATTTTAGACAGATATTCTCTCACAGATTAAGCACGAGTAAATGTATATTTTAAGTAATTTTTCAAGTAGCCTGCACTCATGCTTTCACAGGTCTAGGGTAAAACACTTCAGTTGAATTATGTGTATCCAGGAGTAGCATCTTCTATATGACAAGTAGAGTTCCTTGAACAATGAAAGTACTATTTTAGTAGGTACGATAAAGGCATTGCAGTAGACCTTCACTAATCTGCTTCCTTATAATCCAGTTCTTTCAATAATCTGGCTTTGATTTCAAAACTCCACCTACTAACTGTGCTGTGTTTTTGGTTGCACTACATCTGCCTACGTGTTGTCATGATGGCCTCAGTAAATAAAGGAAGTGCATCTCATGCTGTAAAGTGAAAACACCACACATTATCCATCAAAGATAAAGTTGACATCTTGAAAAAATGGACAGTGGTCAATCTGTGAAGAACTTGTGCAAGTGTTACATCACTGGCTTTTCTACAGTTTATGATATAAAAAAAACAGAAAAACTGCTACATTTTTTTTTTGCTGATAGTGAATCAGAGACAGATGTGCATAAAAAAAACAATGAAAGGCGGGAAGAGATCGGAACTTGATAAAGTGGTTTAAGCTTTGTGTGAGTGAGGGTGTTGAAGTGTCCTGAGATATGGCAAAGGAGCACCCAAGAGTATTTCTTGAAGAACTAGTTCTAGTAGTGACTATAGTGAAGGCTGGCTTCATTGGTTCAAGCATCGTCATGTGGTTTATAGTATCGAGCAGCATGTGGTGAAAAACGTTCAACAGACAAAGAAGCAGCAGCCGAGTTTGTTAGTAAGTTTTCAATGAAAAACTAAGCCCTGAGTAAGTGTATAATGCTGATGAGACTGCCTTGTATTGGTGATGTACACCAAGTAGAACACTAACAACACCTGATGCAAAACGGCCAACCGGTCTTAAGGCATCTAAAGATCATGTGACTGTGCTTGGCTGCTCTAATGCTGCAGGAGCCCACAGGTGTAAGTTACTGGTCACTGGCAAATGGTTATGTCCCAGGGTGTTTAATGATATGAAGCAATTTCCTGTAATTTACTGTGCTAACAAAAAAAGGATGGATTACAACTAGCATCACAATAGAATGGTTTGAAGATTATTTGTAAGATAATGCTTATTTTAGACAACTGATCAGGATACCCAAAAGCAGAACTGCTGGTAAAAAAACAGTGTTTTAAGTATCTACCTGCCACCTAACTGTACATCATAAATTCAACCTCTGGACAATGGCATATTACGTTCCTTCAAGTTGAAGTATCGTTTCCTGTTTATGAGGTATCTACTGAGTGCAATTAATGCTGGTTTTCAAAAATTCCAAATTTCAAAGATTGAACGTAAACTTTATTGTCATTTAGGACTACACGTGTAAATTTAAACAAAATTATGAGTATCAGCTCACCCTGAGAGTACAGAAGAAGCACAGGATACAAATACAACATTAAGACATATCAAGTAAAGCAATTAGACACTAATGACTATTCCATAAAAACATAAGAAAAAAAGCTAACCCCCCCATTTAGTCATACAAATACTGTACAGTAACAGCATGAATGGTAAGACTGGTTATTGCATATGAACTATAATTGTCACTCTTTATGTATTATTGCACAAGTAAGTAACAGGCAATTGCACTTGCATGTAAATATATAACTAAGTAAATAAATAAATATTGCACATTCCAAAAATAAAAAAAACACTGTTGTTAAATTAATTTATGGTGGCTTCACTAGGGCTGGTGTCTGAGTTAATAAGTCTCATCACCACTGGATGTTAATCAATCTGGAGGTCTTACAGTGAATACTGCCATACCTGCTGACAGAAGGCAGTTGAATAAACCAACAGTGTAGAGAGTGTGAAGAGACATTGCATGTCATTACATTATATTATAGTAAGCAAGTCTAGGAATTTCTAAAGGAATTTCATATAAAAGAGATGGTTTACTGAGCTGCTAAAGCATGGCAGTCTGTGGAGCCATTGACACTGAAGAATGGTAGGCAGAAATTATGGCTAGGTTTAATATTCGAGTCTGCACCTGGTGAGGAGACTGAAAATGAGTTTTCAGATGCTAGGGTTTTTAATGGAAAACAGATGATATGTGCACTGCTTTATTTTGCTCAAGAGCTAACTAATCCTGTTGCCAGGGATCTTGCATTGAGATTGGATGATGACGATGTCAAAGATTGGATGAATGTAGATGAGGATGAGCCCACTGTTTCTTATTATACTGACTCAGACATTGTGCAGATGGTTATACATCTGGAGAAAAAAGGTAGTGAAGGAGAAAGCAGTGATGAAGATGAGGAAGTTGTAGAAGAGAGATTTTCTATCAAAAGGTTAATTGACTTAACAGGTGAGCTACTGAAAGGATTAGAGCAACCAAATTTTATTACTGAACAAGAAATAATGAGTGTTTATATGCTGTAAGATAAGCTAATCAGAGAAAGACCAAAATATATGAAACATCTAACCTTGCAAAATATGTTCAAAAAATTTCCGTTTGTTTGAAGTGTGCATATAAATTAGTTCTTATTCATTTCTAAATCTTCATGCAAAGATTTTAATAATGTTAGCCAGAAGTTAGGTACTGCATCTGGGCCTGGAGTTTTCCACTTAGAGGCTTTTCTTATCTTTGTTTCCATCTCTCTGACTGTTACTTCATTCCATTTCATATCCTGTACATTTGAGCTGCTTATTCTTTCTTTTACTTCTTCTATCCAGTTAGCATCTTTGTTATGTTCAGCAGGAGCTTTACAAATTTTTCTTCAAAATGTATCTATTTCTTCTTTTTTTTTTTTTGTGGTCTTTCAATTCCTTTTGCCTTGTTTCCCAATGTTCTATAAAACTTTATGGGATCATCAATAATGTGCTTATTTTGCACTTTTCCTTTATATTTATCTATATATCTTCTAAATCTTTCTGCTTATGCTGATATTTTTAGTTTATTATATATGATAGTAGACAATAGATCCTTATAATACTCTGTGTTGCTTTTATAACATCTATCTTTCTGAGTATTTTTCTTGATCTGTTCCCTCTTCTATACTTTTTTTTAACAGTGACATTTCTTGTTTTAATTGCTTTATAATTTTCTCTATTTGATACTTCCATGATGACATTCAATTTTTCCCTTTCCTTTCCCTTACTACCATATGTTCTTGTGGTAAGACTTTATTTGTTATTAATTTAGCTGCACAGTAATATATCCTGTTCACTTCTGTTATATCACATAAATCTGTATGGATATTCCTAATTACTATGGTCATTTGTTTTATAAAACATCTAACTTTCTGTTTTTTTTGGCCTTCTGTAGTCTATTTCTTTCATTGATCGTAATATGTCTGTCCATCTCTATTAAATCAAACAATTCTTCTCATAGATCATTTTCTTCTAAACTGAGGGAATATTCTTTATTCTTGATTTCCTGCAGGCATTCTAAAGAATGTTTCATAGCATCTTCCAGTGCCAAGTTCTTTTCAGTTTCATCCTGTGTCATCTGTTTCTTTTCATATGGGAACTCACTGACCAATCATTCTTCAACACTGACTGCATTAAACTTGCCATGGTTTCCTGTTCCTTCCCTTGCTGTACAACTCCAACTGAATATTTGTACTGTTTTCCTATGGAAGGCTTCAAAGTATCTTCATATGGCAACTGATCAGATGTTTCTCGTTCCACTGGTTTCTCCTTAATTTGGGGATCCTTTGCTCTATCCTGCTGTGATGTTATTCAAGTTAAATTATCCACACTAAATCCTTCACTTCACCGGTAATCCATACCCTCAATTTATTTTTCTTTAACTTCTCCATTAATAATCCTCATTTCTACTTTTCCTCTTTGTTTTCTTATTTTTTGTATTGTAAAATGTTTCATGTCTAGATCCCTTTGCCTGTATTTCTTTCAAAATATTGTTGGTGCTGCTCTTTTTGTACTGATAAGTTTTACTTTCTTCTTTGTATAGATATTGCACTATATTAAATCTCATGTCCATCTTCAGATATCTCCTTTTATTCCTGTTTCTCCTTACTTTGGGGATGCGTTGTTCCATAATTCTATGATATAGGTTGTATTAGACTTTCCATACTAAGTCCTTCACTTAGCAACTGTTCCATAACTTCAACTTCTAGTTTTTAACTTCTACTTTATTAGTCTTCTGTTCTGTTTCCTCTTTGCTATCTTATGTTTTTTTTTTTTTTTTTTATTGTGAAATTTTCCACATCTGGATGCCTTTGCCTGTATTTCTCTTCAAATATCTTTGGGGCTGCCTTTTTTGTATTGATTAATTTGGCTTTCTCCTTTTCATATATTTTGCACCATATCAGATCTCTCTTTCTTTCTCGTGTCCATATTTCTTTTTTATAACTTTCAAACGTCTATATATTTTGTTCTTTAGATTTTCACACTTCCTTAGTTGCTTCTTTTTCCAAACATCCCAAGGTTTCTTGGTCTATATAGTGGTTTTATGGATCTGTTTTATTAATGAACATAAATCTGCATTTGAAGCTTCTGACAGTTTTTCTTGTGGAAGTATTTTTCTTTCCTCTAATTTCCTTCTTAATCTTTTTGTCTATCTTCTATCTGGAAATTCTGGGCATTTTGCATAATAGCAATAGTACATCATTTCTTTCCAGTCCTTAATATTCCACTCTGTCATCTGTAGGACTCTGTTTTGGCTATCTGTTTTTGTGATTTTTGTGGACTGCTACTTCCTTCTACAACAGGGGTGCCATCCTCCCCCTGGGCTTGGCCTAGCTCCATTGTAGGAATGTTTCCATGTCTTGAGGATTCTATACTGTCATTTTCCCCACTCCTGGCACCAGTGCATCTACCAAGATTTGGCACATTTTATCCTGGGTCTTATGTAACTAGCTATCTTTTTTTATTTTTTAACCTACTTTTGTCCATAATATATGCTATATAAAATATAGTCTATATAGCAGTGTTGACAGGGTTGGATTTTGTGAAAAACAGGGTCCACCTCATGAAGGTACTCATCTAGACTTGAGGATGAATTTAATTCCAGGAATACTACCCTCCTTTGCTTGCTGATTTATCATCTCTTCATTCGGACACAGGTCCATATGTATAGGCCAATGCAGTAGTAGATGTTGGGCAAGTAAGGGAGGAATGCGAGAGGCTTACCTAAGTAATGGTTACTATTATTTTCAAACAGGAATAATCCTAGTCAATTAACTGGCCTAGCCTTTATATTCATTATGATAGGTGTCAGAAAAATATGTATTAATGTGTGTGCTTAATGCTAATTAGAAACTGAATAAGTTAACACGTTTTTCATTCTATTTTATATGCATTGTTTTATATACAGTTGAGTTTCATATGAGACTAAAAGATGCTTTTTGAAACTGCAGTGTGCTTTCTGAAACTTGCAAGATGCCCTCTGACCTAGTAATTGCTAGCACAGCAATATTCATGTTTATGCCTTTTGGAAATGTACTTGAGAAGCAGGTGATTATCTGCTAGGTCAGGAAGAAATGAATGAACAATGCAATATTCTGTAATGTAATGATTTTAAACAATCAGCTCTGTTCGAAGTATGAGAACATGCACAGCTGCAGAAGTTAGAGATAACATAGACAAAGGACTGTTAGAAAAATGAACTGCAATCTATACTTGCTTTGTGCTCGAATTAGCCATAGTACCTTGAATGGTAACATTGCATATATCTAACCGGTGGTAGCCAAGGCCACGTTGTTTTTCTTAGGAAGTTTCTCACAAAAATTGATAGTACCAGCAGAATATTGTAAAAACAATCACTACAAAATGATGATGACAAAACTTGTGATTTACTATGTCAGCTTGGTAGGCAATGTCTTATTAGAAAATGTATAAAAATGCTTGCATTTCCTGATTCTAGTTAGACAAACTCTGTATTAGCATGTTTTTGTCTCCTTGCTGCAAGATTAAAGTGCCTTAACCTGAACCTATCGTGTTTTGATCATTTTTAAAGTATATTTTTCCTTTGACAGTTTGGTCCTTCGGACCGGAAAGTATCTCTCACTCTAGGCTCAGGTCAGAATTGGGCCCGGTGGCATGTACCCATACGGAGAAGTGGCCACATTGGCTCTTCTGTTTTGAAAGACCTCCGACTGAATTGTCATTCGAAAGAGGCCAGCCACTGTTTCTGATCTGGGATTGGAGGACGAGTCAATGTTCCGGTGGATCAACACACGGAGGGTCAGGTAAGGAGGAATTTACCTTATTTCTGTTTTAGATCAAGGACTTGTTACAGTATTGTTTTGTCAGGGAGATTTGCATGTGCAGATCAGGGACAAAAAGATTGCTGTCTTGTCACAGATCAGGGAAACAGAATAGGTAGGCAGTTATTCTAGATAAACTGTGAAAAGGTGTAAAATCATGGTACCACATGATAGAAAGGGTTACATAACAATTTCTGACTTAGCTAAGGCAACATGAGAAATCAGTGCATGGAAAGTCCCCAAGACCCGCCCTTAACCGAAGACGTGAAATATATGCAATTACAGCGTGCCGATAATGTTAAATATTATACAAAATGGGTTGTTAAATACAAATTTGATGGTAATTTAGATAAACCTTCACTTATTAAACTTGTTAGACAACTTAAAACAGATGCGAAAGGTCAGCTAAAAAAGCAGCGACAATTAGGAGTCCCTCAGGCACACAGGTGGCTTGAGGAAGCAAACCGCAGGGAATAAAAGATTAAAAACTCAAATGCAATGTTCTTAGACAAAGAAGACAATAACTTGGTAATAGCGACAGCCCCTCCTCTGCCCCCTCCGCTTCTCTTACCAGAATATGAAGCGAGTGGACAAGCTGATCCACCTCCACTATACCCAGCTTATCTGCAAAGCCAAAACCGTTTGTCAGAGATCCTATCGAGACCAGGTCTCGAACACGCAACTTAAGAGGGGATATTGAATTGTATGAAATGAATAAAAATTCACAAGCTATGAGTGAAGAAGAGATATGTCCACTCATAGAAGTACCAAATCCACAGGCAGGACAGGATCCAACTCTTCTAGTATATAGACCGTGGACACTGGAAGACATCCGGGAAGCCACAGAGGGAATTCCCCATCCAAAAGTTAATTTTAGAAAATTCTTAGAAGACATACAGGGCATGCGGTTAAGTTACCATTTAAATGGAGAGGAAGTAGAGAAAGTAGTTAGACAAATCGTAGGTCCAGATTGGCACATGATCAGTGGCAACTGGAATCCCCGTGATGCAGAGCTTAGACCACTCCCACATAGTAACGCAGAACTGGACAACAGAGTGAAAGGTCTGACAGACTGAATCTCTGAGAAATGGAAGCCTAGGGCTGATTGGACTTGCATTAATCAGTGCATACAAGAAGAAGGTGAAACTGTTGATAGATATTATGCCAGATTATTAGAATGTTTTAATAACCATTGTGGGATGCAGGTACCTGAAGACCAAACACATGATTCCCCATATGAGCAACAGTTAAAGAATGCATTTTTAAAAGGCAGTATTGCACCCATTAGCAGCTTTATTACAAAGCACATGGTAGACCATCATACAAGTAGATTACAGTCACTACTTGAATATGCAAGACATGCCGAAAGGCATTTTAATAGCAAAAAGAAAAAGAAAACTCAAGTATTTGCAGTAGAAGACGGATCAGAAGTTTTTGTAGTACAAACTAGGAAGAAGGGTAAGAAAAATACCTAGGGAAACAAACAATCTGATAAACGATCAGAGGACTTTGAGGGGCAAATGTTTCAAATGTGGGAAAAAGGGACATTTAGCAAGGGATTGCAGGCAAAATAAGAAGGTAACCACAGAAGATAAGGAGGGTGAGGAATGACTATATGATAGTCAAGAATCACTGGATAGGAATAAACAAGAAAAGACAGATGCAAATGTGGTAGAAAGGGTAGAGGATGTGACGGAAGAAATAGAGGATGTAAATGAAATCACAGATAATGAAGAAAATGAAATTTTGGACTTAGCATTACTGAGCTTAGAGCTCTAGTTAGCAGACACAAAACCGGAAGTTACACTTCTGGTAGAGGGGAGGGAAGTTAAATTCCTGTGTGACTCAGGGGCATCACGGACCCTGATACATCCTTCCAAACTACCAGACAATTCAGAATCACTTGACTACATATTAGTGAAAGCAGCTAATGGACAGCTGTATCGGGAGCCACTTTCCCACACATAGCAATAACTGACCCAGTTTCAGGGATGACCCAGAAAAGCAAAATTGTTGTTTCTGCAAAATGCCCAGTGAATCTCTTGGGCAGAGACCTAATGCAGATATTTGGCATAGCCGTAGTTCCAACTATGCAGGGTATGGAGGCACAGCTTCAAATGGATACTTTTGTAGTGCGACCAGAGAGTGACACATTTTATTGGTACAGCCAGGACTTAGTTACGACTGGTCCAGGGGCAGTAACCGAAGGACTGATGAATATAGCCATCAGTAAATCCCCTCCCTTGACACTGATAAACAGCATTTGTTGCATTGTACTCTATATTACTGTAACAGACCAGGACCTGATAAAGAATATGAGCAAGAACTGTTTAGAAACCATGCCAACAGATTAATATTACGAAATTTGTACTGGGACACAGAAGGAAACAGTGTAGTAAGCTGTTCATTGCCCCAGGAATTCCTAGCACTTTACAAATCTAATCGATTACCACATGTAAGTTTAACTAAAGATAGAAATTTGAAGTGGGGAGACCTAGGAGAAAAAGTCACAAGGTGGGAAAAGCAGACAGAGTTAGAACTTTCCAAACAGGGAGTACAAAAGCAGAAATTAAATTGGATAACGCAGACACACCCAGCTGTACACTCACAGGCAAGTGAGGATAGCTGAGTAGCACTCTTACTAGAGGAAGAGGAAAAAGCCTTACGAGACATAACAGAGACCCTCTGGTCAACAGGGAAATCAGATGTAGGACTTATTCGTACAGCAGGACCAGTTATTATCACACCAAAATCAGCATTTAGACCTCAAAAGAGACAATATCCCTTAAGAAAGGATGCAGAAATAGGAATCAAACCTATAATAGCAGCCTTACTTAAGGAAGGAGTCTTAATAGAATCTCCTGATTCACCATGTAATACACCCTTATTTCCTGTTAGGAAAGCAAATGGGGAATGGCGTATGATCCAAGATTTACAAGCTGTAAATGACGCAATTATACCCAGGGCACCTACGGTGCCAGATCCACACACTTTATTGAATGATTTGAAACCTCAACAAAAGTATTTTTCTGTGGTAGATATTAGCAATGCATTTTTTTCAATACCAATACACCCTGACAGCCAACATTGGTTTGCATTTACATTTCAGGGGAAATGGTATACATATACGAGACTACCACAGGGATATTGTGAAAGTCCAACAATATTCGCACAAGAAATGGCAAGTAACCTGGCAGGATTTATCCCACTGAAAGGCAATCAGATTTTACTTTATGTAGACAACATTCTGCTGGCAGCTCCCACCCAGCAAGAATGCAGAGAGGATACCTTAGCATTATTACAATTTTTAGCCACTCAAGGACACAAGGTAAACAAAAACAAACTGCAACTTTGGAAAAAACAGGTCAAATACATGGGATATGTAATATCCAAAGAATGCAGAATATTAGATGAAGACAGAAAAACAGCAATATTACAAGCACCTAAACCAACTACCAAGAAGGAAATGATGTCCTTCCTGGGTACTACTAACTTTTGTCGGAGTTGGATTCCAAACTATGCTTTGGAATCTGCTCCGCTGAGTAACCTGATATTCAAAAAGCCGATGGCAACACAAGATTTATTACATTGGACACCAGAAGCAGAATTAGCTTTCTGCAAACTGAAACAACTGATAGCTTCTTCCTTAGTTTTAGGATTACCAAGATTCTTCCAAACTGTAGATTGTAAGCAAGGTTATATGACATCAGTATTAACACAACAGTATGGGGACAAACAACGCCCCATAGCTTACTATTCATCACAGCTAGAACCAGTGGCGCGATCCTTGCCCCACTGGGTACAAGCAGTAGTTGCAGCTGCAATGGCAGTGCAGGCTTCAGCCTCAGTAGTATTGTTCCACCCTCTCACATTGATAGTGCCTCATGCAGTCATGATTATTTTACTGCAAGAAAAAGTAGCATATCTTTCTCCTGCTAGACATCTTTCCTGTATGACTATACTGTTGAGTCAACCTCATATGACAATTGAATGATGTACAACTTTGAATCCGTCAACTTTGCTCCCAAACCCTGCAGATGGCAAACCACACTGCTGCCTGCAGGAGATTGAGCAAAAGACACTACCTAGAAAAGATCTCACAGATGTTCCCTTGGATGATGCTGAGGTGACATACTATGTGGACGGCTCGTGCAGGAGGGGTCCTACAGGACAGAATCTAGTGGAGTATGCAGTAGTTTCTGATACCGAGATTTTAGAAGCAAAGTCTTTACCACACAACTTATCTGCACAAGCAGCAGAATTGATTGCTTTGACAAGGGCATGTATCTTGGCAAAAGGTAAGAGAGTGAACATTTTTACTGACAATCAGTATGCTTTTTCTACTGTACATGTTTTTGCGCAGCAGTGGAAAAATAGAGGAATGATAACATCTACTGGTAAGCCAATTAACCATGCGCAATTTATTTTAGACTTGTTAGACTCTATTCAGTTACCTCAGAAAGTAGCTATTTGTAAATGTGTAGCTCATACCAAGCAACAGGATAGGATTTCAAAAGGTAATGCAAGGGCTGATACAGCTGCAAAACAAGCAGCTTCAGCCACAGAAGTATTTCTTTTGAGTGAGGAATTACAACCATCTGGGATCTTAGACCTAGAAATGTTAAAAACAATGCAGACACTTACTACAAATGTAGAAAAACAGAAGTGGATAAAATGAGGAGCAATCCTTGAGAAGGGACTGTACATCTCCAAAGAAAAGAAACCGATTTTACCATCTAACTTGTTTAGATATGCAGCTTTGTTGAGCCATGGGCAGTGCCATGTCTCAACAGGGGGATGGTACAGTTAGTGAATTGAGTGTTTACGACATATGGATTTACAAACTACACAAAAAATGTTTGTGCAGCATGTCATGTTTGTAACAAGCATCATGCACAAGGGGCACTGAAACCTAAGCAAGGGAGTTTCCCTATACCACCGTATCCGTTCATAGGTTCATAGGTTCATAGGTTCATACTAGGCTATCTGCCCGAGGGCATTTACAAGCCTAGCCCATCGTTTTGTGGCTTACGCCACCCCTTTAGTATGGGGAACTATACCCATTATTTTGCTGTGTCTCTGTCGAGCAGTGACACTGAGGTAATCCCTGGGGTATATCTGCGATCTCCCATCCATTGGTCAAGATTTCTCTTGAACAAGGCCAGCGAGGTGCTCTGCCTCACATGTACCGGGATTTTGTTCCACAGCATAGGGGTGATGAATCTATCCCTCCAGCACGTCCTATTAATAGCCGTGTCAAGGTTTAAGTCTCCGCCCTTGTGGCTCTGATGGATCTAGATTTTTGAGGTGAAGCATATTCATCAAATCTGGGTTTGACATGGCCTTGTATGTTAGGCAAAGGTCACCTCTGAGCAAGCGTGGCGACTGAATAGAGCTGGAGTTCTTTCAGTCGGGCAGCATAGGACAGATTTTGAGACCCTTTATCCTTTTGGTGAGGAACTTTTGTGGCCTCTCCAGCTGCTGCAAGTGTCAGGTCAGATACATTCCGAATGGGGCATTGTACTCAATCATTGGTCTGATGAGTGATGAGTAAAGGGAGACTATGACCTCCCTTGATCTAGATGAGAATCCCTTCATGATAAGGTGGGCAATGTAGAAGGTTTTCCTAACTACTTTAGCTACATGGGTGTCGAATGACAGACTACTATCAACCTGGGTCCCCAGGTCCCTGATAACTTCTTCTGTGCTCAGTGGATTGCCACCTATTTGGTAGCTAGGGGTAACCTTGTTTTTCCCGAAGGGTATGACTATGCATTTTTGGCATTTAACTTTAGGCCGTGGCTCTGGCACCAGTTATCCGTTTCTGTGAGACCCTTCTGAAGGATATCTGTGTCAGATGTGTTTTCTACTATGGCCCAGTTTGCAGTCATCTGCAAACTTTGTCAGCCATAACCCTCCTGTGTTTGCTTGTACTTCGGAAAAGTAGATGCCAAACAAGAGTGGGCCCAGGACTGAGCCCTGTGGGACACCACTTGTGACAGGCTTTGAGTCTGACATGGCGCCAGCAACTCTGACCCTGTGGGTTCTGTCACTCAGCCAGTTTGCAACCCATCTTGTGATGTATGGGTTGACATTTAAGCTGATGAGTTTTTCAATGATACCAGTGGGGTATTGTATCGAAGGCCTTAGCCAGATCGAGGTAGGCTGTATGGACTGCCTTTCCCTCATCAATGGCTTTGGTGACTGTTTGAAAAAGTCAACCAAGTTTAAAAGGCATGATCTGCCTTTGACAAAGCCAAACTGGGTTGGATCCAAAGTCTGCAAATTCCTATGTCTTTATTTATGAGGTCCATTATGATCCTCTCCATGGCTTTGCAGATAAGGCTTGTCAAGCTAATGGGCGGTAATTTCCAGGGTCGGTGGAGGCACCGCCTTTGTGAAGTGGTACCACAGTTGCAGTGCGCCACTCCCTGGGTACGTATCCAGAGGTAAGACTTTGATTAAACAGCTGTCCTAGCTGTGGGTTTAATTCCTCATTGAGTTCATGGAGCACACAGCCGGGGACACCATCAGGTCCCATGGATGCTGTGTTTTTGCTTTGGAGAGCAGTTCTCACTTGGGCGCTGGAGATGTTTGGGGGCTGCAATCGTTTGGTATAGATATCTCTCCTTTTGGGGGCGAGGGGGGGGGAGAAGTTTGCACTGAACCTGTCAGCCAGTATGTTGGCAATGTCTGTAGGATCAGTAATCTTCACATCATTTTGAACTAGCTCTGAGCATATCTGGGAGTTTCCTCCCAGGTTTCTAACATAGCTAAAGAAGGCCTTATGATCCAAACTATTTGTATGGATTTTATAGAGCTGAACAAATGCGAAAATAAGAAGTACTGCCTTGTCATTATAGATATGTTTTCTAAATGGATGGAAGCTTTTCCAACTAAAAATCCAGATGCAGCTACAGTTGCAAAAGTCCTCGTTAAAAAAATTATTCCTAGATTTGGCATACCAGAAAAGATTTATAGTGACAATGGCACACACTTTGTAAATCAAACTATACAACAACTTAGCCGTTATTTCGGGATTTCTCTGAAAAATCATTGCGCATACCACCCCCAATCTGCAGGATTAGTAGAGAGGCATAATGGGGTTTTGAAAAATAAGCTTAGAAAATTAATTAGTGAGACACAAAAGAACTGGGTGCATTGTATACCTCTGGCACTGTTGAGCATGAGAACTGTTCCAAATGCAAAAGGGTTAACTCCTTTTAAAGTTCTGTTTGGGAGGGCATATTATACACCTCAATGGAAACCTCTCATGCCTGCAGAGCAGGAGGCTGACAGTTCACTTGCAGGGTATATGAGGTGATTTTTGAATAACAAACTTTTGCAGTTAAATTCTGTTTCAGATAAAGAGCAAACCAGACCATCGGAAGCATCAGTAGCCCCAGGCGCATGGGTCTGGGTGAAGGTGATGAAGAGAAAAAACTAGAGTTCTCCGAAGTGGGAAGGGCCATACCAGGTACTACTGTCGACACCCACTGCAGTCAAGATCGCGGAGCGTGTGTCCTGGATTCATTTGACACACTGTAAACTGGTTAAGAACTTTGAACTGGACAAAAACCTTGTTACTGTTGTACAATGAGAACAAAATGACCAGGTATAGAGTAAAGAGAGATGCAGAACAACCTCAGAAAACTTGCATAATTATTCTGATAGCTATACTGATAACATTGATCTTTTTGTTGTGGCCTTTCCTTTTCCCAACCACAAAAGTTGAACTGATTAAACGTGATGAGCCGACCATAGACTGGCACCCGAACTTTAACACTTATCAGGCAATTACACCTGTGTATGCTGAGACTTTTAATGTTTTGAATTGCTGGATTTGCACAGCCATACCAACAGCAAACAGGGGGATATTAATGACTGCAGTCCCCCTAGGGTCAATGAGACCTGGGAAAATTTGGTTTATGACACTGTAGCTATCAAAGCATATGATAAAGTAGCACTGTATTTGCCTGTAACACAAAAGGGAATTGTATGTTTTTATAAGAATGACACAATTCAAGTGGGTTGGAGCAGGTGCAATGTAACTGTACATTACAAATGTTATACCAAAGCAAACAAAATGGGTACAGTTTGTAATTTGAATTATGACTCATTTCTTGAGTCCATGCATAAGACTGTTGATCAAGTGCAACATAATCCTGTACTTTTTAAACAACTATCTGTAATAGATAGGAAAATGTTTCATGCAGGGCAGCCATTTTGTAGCAAAGTAACTATTAAGGTAGAGGATTGTTATTTTGTGTGTGGTAAGAAAGCATATAAATGGTTACCTGAGAATTGGTCCGGCAGTTGATTTTTGGGGTACCTGGTCCCGGCCATATGACACACTGCAGTTTTGCCTCAGGGAAATATTCAAAATACCTGAGATGTAGCCAAGAAAGCTGTCAGGAAGCCTGAAAATCCAGTGGGACAGATCAAGGTGGGCTGGAAAGACCATCATACCGTGGGTACCAAGCTGACGCACATGGACTTGAGTGATGCTGTCATATCGTGGGCAGGCATATTACCTGCATATGGTACAGTAAAATCAATTTGGGAGCTGCGAAAACTGTCTAAACTTCTCGAAGTAATGAGTAATGCAACTTTTTCTGCTCTTGAATTGATAACTGATGAACTGAATGCTATGAGAACTGTATTGCTCCAGAACCAAATAGTTCTTGACTTCACCCTAGTGGCAAGAGGTGGTACGTGTGCTTTAATCAAAGAAGAGTGCTGTGCGTATATACCTGATCATCAACATGAGATAAATGACCACCTTGAGGTGATACAGCAAGTGTCGGCTATGACCAAACCAGGCCCAAACCCTCTGACAGACTTTTTCCAGAATTTGTTTGGGGGGTGGGGTTCCATCCTAATGAACATCATGATTGCCATTTGTGTGGGATTACTCCTATTAGGAGCATGTATTTGTTGTGGTATTCCCTGCATGAAAAAGTTAATCAAAGAATTTATAGATATATCGGTTTCTGAGACTTTGTATCAAAAGTACTGAAATTGAAGAATTGTTAGAATGTGAAACACTTTCATAAGTTTAAACTGAATGACTCTCTTAACTGCAAATCCTGAATGGAAGAGGTTAGGAGAAGAAGCAAACTGTTTATTCTTTTGAAAATAGAATTAAAAAGTATTAACAGGGGAGAAATGTCAGAAAAATATGTATTAATGTGTGTGCTTAATGCTAATTTGAAACTGAATAAGTTAACACGTTTTTCATTCTATTTTATATGCACTGTTTTATATACAGTTGAGTTTCATATGAAACTAAAAGATGCTTTTTGAAACTGCAGTGTGCTTTCTGAAACTTGCAAGATGCCCTCTGACCTAGTAATTGCTAGCACAGCAATATTCATGTTTATGCCTTTTGGAAATGTACTTGAGAAGCAGGTGATTATCTGCTAGGTCAAGAAGAAATGAATGAACAATGCAATATTCTGTAATGTAATGATTTTAAACAATCAGCTCTGTTCGAAGTATGAGAACATGCACAGCTGCAATAGTTAGAGATAACATAGACAAAGGACTGTTAGAAAAATGAACTGCAATCTATACTTGCTTTGTGCTCAAATTAGCCATAGTACCTTGAATGGTAACATTGCATATATCTAACCGGTGGTAGCCAAGGCCACGTTGTTTTTCTTAGGAAGTTTCTCACAAAAATTGATAGTACCAGCAGAATATTGTAAAAACAATCACTACAAAATGATGATGACAAAACTTGTGATTTACTACGTCAGCTTGGTAGGCAATGTCTTATTAGAAAATGTATAAAAATGCTTGCATTTCCTGATTCTAGTTAGACAAACTCTGTATTAGCACGTTTTTGTCTCCTTGCTGCAAGATGAAAGTGCCTTAACCTGAACCTACCGTGTTTTGATCATTTTTAAAGTATATTTTTCCTTTGACAATAGGTCATTCAAACTCATGCTTACTCAGGATTATGTTTTTGTGCAATTGCTGATATGACAGCATGCCTGAGTTACCATGTGTAGCTCTGATCTTCACAGTATTAACACATAAACCTTACCATATTAAAAAAGCAGCATAACTGTCTTTGAATTACTTTTAACATGATATACAGATGTTGTTTCTTTGCATATTGCCAGTACAAAACATTACCAACAGTGCCCACAATACATATCAGCAAGAGAGCAGGGATCAGGGCTTGCCTCTAAATATCATGTAGCCCTTCACTATGCCTAATCCTGCATAATTGCCCTGGAAAATACAAATGAAAACCATATCTCTGAATTAAAGTGTTGATACTTTCCTTAATTTCTTTTCTAAATTTCTGAAAATCCATTTCATGTACTGCACAACATCTGCCACCTCATGGGAAAAAATATTAAAAATATCTTCTCACACATCATTGTATTTTCTTAACATTATTCAATTTTTCCTATGTTCATCTATAAATTTCTTAAACTAACTTCACTGGCCTACCTTAGTGGTATAGTGGGATAAAGTCCAGACTTTGATGCAAATAATCTGATTCTGATTAGTGGAATGGGTACTGCAAGAGTCAGGCAGGGGATTATAAGACTGATTTGCAAAATACTGACTTGCTTTTCCTTAGGAGATGGACTAGTTGTGTGGTAGCTGGACTGACAAATGCAAGAGGAAGCCTGAAAGCAAGACAACTGTAACCAGAGATGTGGGCATGGATTGCTAGTCTAATGACAGTAGTCCTCATTGGCACATGGATATGAGAAGCCACATGCAGTAGCACATTACAGTATGCCCTTACGGTGGCACAGGTCCCCATGTTAGCCACCAAGGGGTGGACTAAGGGTCTAAACAGAAAAAATAACCCTGATGGATGAGATACAGGGAATGTATAGGCCCAATGGATCATGAAGGGTTTATCATTAGCAGGCAGCTGCAGACAGAAAGGATATTGTTGGAGTTTTGAGTTGTTTCCACATCTAAAGAGCAGAAAATTGTTTTCTGTTTCATTTACAGTCTCCCAGTGGTTTACCCAGTTTAAGTAAGATTTTATTCAGTTTCACTACAATTCTTTTGTTTAAACAACAACAAAAGTTCTGCTGTATTTATACTAGTTGTTACTACATTGCTAAAGTGCTTCTGGTATCTAATTTAGCATTTTACTCCAAATTTACTTAATTTTGTTGCAGTTTTATAAATGTTTCAGATTGTTATAATCGTATAATTATTATGTATCTGTGGGGGTGGGCAGGATATGGAAAGGGAGATACTGCCAGCACAGCTATCTGGAATTTTGTAAATAATTATATGTCATTTGTGAGAACTGTATGTAATGTGTATATCAAACTTGATTATACAGACGTGTATTGAAAAAGGTTTTTACAACGTGCTTGAAATGTATTTACAGTGTGCCTTACTGGAATTAAACAGAAATGTGCATGCACTATTGTAACTGTTTAAATGTATATATTGTAACAGTGGAAACTGGAACACCAGTAGGTTAACTTCAGTCAAGCACAACATCAGAAAAATAGCTGAAATTAAATTACTTTATGACTACACAATAAAAGATGATATTTTTCAGTTTCGATGCAGCAAGGAGACAAAAATGTCTAAAACTAGGGAGCTTTCTGTATTATCTCTAAGGTGAAATAGTTACTAGTCTTGAAACATGAAGAAGGTAATTGTTTTATGACTTCCAGCATATGTCAAAGATCTGAGGTCTATGTATTTTCACAGGTAGATGCTAAATACTGCTAGCTTCCTGCAGTGGAGGTTTCACCAGGGATAGAATCAGATGACGAGAAATGGTGTCATTCTGCAAGCTATCCCAGCAGTAATATTTGAGATATTAACATGAGAACTCTCTGAGTCAGACACAGCATTCTGTCTTGGACCTGACAACTAGACAATCCATTCACCACATCTGCCTTGCTCTGTAGTAAGTAAGTTCTTAGGTTACAGTATAACTCTCTTAGATATAGTCAGGAATATAGCAAAGCACAGTTAAGATATTATCCTTTATTTATTGGAGCCTGTCCTGCAATGTTGTTTTAAATATTTCCTGTGGTTTTGAACTCTGATGTCACTGTGAATATATACTGAATATTTTCTTGCTCTTTTATTATTTATTATGAAATATATTTAAACCTTTCATTGTGGCTGATCTTTGTGAGTCATATTTATGTTCTGACAGTACTTGCATATTTATTTGGTGACACTGTGTAGGCCACACCGAATAGTCTTGCTGTTGGTCAAACTACCATTTGTATTAATAGTAACATTACACAGTAAGATTGGACACCCTTTGTTAAGGGCCTTGAAGTAGCCGAGAAGAGTTGGTTGGTGGCAGTGAAAACTACCTTACTGTCTGGGTAAAAGGGGGCATAGCTAGTAAACCTGTGCCAGACTTTCCCAGGTGTGTTTGTGTGTGTGTGTGTGTGTGTGTGTGTGTGTGTGTGTGTGTGTGTGTGTGTAAATCAATCCTTGAAGAGTGTATGTACGTCAGCTACTTGGGCAAGGACAAGAAGGACTGGTTGGACAGAGGGGGATGGAGGTCTTGGCTTGGCCACTCAGCTGAGATCCAACTCTATAGCTGTGCCAGTGGGGAGTCTTATTGGGGATCTGGAGAAAGAGGGAGAAACCAGCCTTGGACTGACTGTGGTCTCTTGTGTGCTCTTAAGGGAAATTTCACTTGTTGCAGAAAGCTGCATCTGGGAACACTGTATGTGTACTTGTCATCCTTCCAGTGTACATCCCCCACTGTTGCCAGTGATGAGGATTGAGGGTCCTTCATTACTTGTCCAGTGATGTGGCGTCACACAGGGAACTAATCTTCTGCTTTATTATGGGTTTCTTGTTGATCGACTGATAGCAGATTCTTCATCTGTCAATAAAGTGCAAAAAGTATGTCAGTTTGCCTTTCAGCAGTCCTTAAATACTTTTTCTTCAGAGGCAGGCCTCCATGAAGCCCCATTGTGTGGTGAGTGGCAAGCCTCACACACCATAAAATTATATATACCTTTTCTGAGGTCAAACAGCAGTGGAGAAAAGGGAATACTGTACCATTTC
The DNA here is from genome assembly GCF_019279795.1 of Protopterus annectens. Classification (NCBI taxonomy): domain Eukaryota; kingdom Metazoa; phylum Chordata; order Ceratodontiformes; family Protopteridae; genus Protopterus; species Protopterus annectens. The sequence goes on from NC_056751.1 coordinate 456,474,238, forward strand.
CAAAATGTGTTTGGGTATAATTTCTCTAATCTACTGGCTTCTGAAGAAATCACTGTCAAAAGAGTGACTGCATCCTGTGTCCTAGAAGTAGACATATGTGTCTGAATTTCTAGCTATTGGTACTTGTGTTTTCTCTTCTGGGAAAAGCAGTGCCAAGAACCACTCCACACAACACTGTACTAGACTGATGCAGGCTCTTCCATTGTGAAGTGTTCTACAAATTAACCTATTAATTTTCCCGGCTAGCTATAGAAATGTGGAGACTCAGTTTGCTGAGTCCCAAGTACTGAAAAAAGTCTGAAAATACAGGATAATAGTGATCATTAAACATTGTTCTTGTCCTTTAAACTTTATTTGGGGGGGGGGGGCATTCCAAGAAATGGACAGTTTACCATACCTCAGGGAAAACTGAATATTCTGAGAAATGGCAATATTGGACTTAATATACATAAGTTCAGATTTTTAATCATTCAGTCACCACATTTTTGGACTTGGTGTCTGAGTCCTGACATTCTAAATGGTTACCAGTTCTCACATCCATTGAGATAGTGTAGCTGTACTTCCATACTGTCTACTACTTAGATTCAAACCCAGTACTATGTTAGATAAACAAAAAATATTCTTATTTGTCTTATCTTTATTGTTTTTCCCTCTTAGACTACAAATGTGAGGCAATTTAAATTACTTCTTAAACTACATTTACATATTAATGATCTCATTTACACAACCAATATAAGTCATATATTAATAAATCCCTAAGCCACAATCCTGTTATATCAAACATATATTATTTCCATTGAATTACTAGCTATTTAAATATTTTCTTAAAATCAAATAATATTACATTCCTTTACTGTATTCTTAGACTAAAATTAAAGGTGATCCAGCTTGTTCACTCTTGGTTGCCAGCCTCAAAGCACATTGTTTACTCAGGCAGTGTAACAGTTGCCTGATACTCATACACAAAAATGCATTGCTTAATCATTGCTATCTATATGTGATACATTCAACCAAATTGGACTTCTCATCAAACAAGCAAGCAAACAACCTGTGAGTGCACATACCACCATTGCAATCCTCACAAATACAAAGTAAAGTATCATACATGGATGTTACTAAAGAGTCCCATCTTAAGTATCTAAGACCAAATGGATTTAGGCCTAAACATAAATCAAACACTACAACATCCATTAGCTCTAGCACAGTAATGGGTAACCAGGTGATTAACCACTCCAAAACATGTTCACTTAGACACCCTTCTAACAAAAGTGTACTAGTGATTGGGGTCTCTGTTGTCAGACAAACCGACACAGTTCTCAGGACACTGAATAGGGAGAGACTGACAGTGAGCTGCCTTTCAGGAGCAAAGATCTGAAGAGGTCCCTAAAGACCCTTAAGCTAAACAAATGATTATTTCATGGTGGTGGTTGATGAGGATGTCTACAACCTGGAGATCACTACCCTTAGGCATTTGCAGATAGACATGATGGACCTCTCCATGCATGTCATAAATGCAGGTCAATACCTTCTTTTTACCAGAATCCTTCCTTTTTCTTGAATGCTTAAACCACTGGCTGTATAGTTGGTGTCATTATAGGGGCTCTAGTATGATTCAGCATTGTATGAAATGCTAGGGAGTCACTATTGCTTTACAAGGGATAGCTTTCACCTCTTATTCCAGTGTTGTGGAATACTGGCTAAAGCCTTTTCTCCCCCCTTACTGCCACTTTCAGGCTGAGTCCAGTTAACAGAGCCCCCAGGCTAACAAAAGTACAATTTCAGACACCGCACAATATCAAGGTGGCCCTGCTCAATGCCAAAAGTCAAAATGGCAACTTGCCTGATCTTGAGACCCTGCCTTGTTTGTAGTTCATACATATGTGTGTGTTATTACAGAAATGACATTTAAAAGTATGGGAAGCAAAACCTCCATACTGGTGGTAACTGTGGTGGAGTATCTTTATTTGTTAAAAAATATATAACTTCTAGACAGATCCCTACAAATGCCAAAAGGTGAACTGATTAAGAGCTAAATCACAATAAATAGGACCAACTGTGAGGTCTTAACATGTTACAGAACCTGTTCTATGCTCTCAGAACAAACATGTTAGGTTCCTAAATACACTGGATGGCCTACAATTAACAGGAAATCCATTATCCTAAACAGCTCTAACAACCCATGATAAACTCTAATACATCTGCCTCAACTCTAATTTACATTCAGTAATTCCTTAACTTTATAAATAAAACCCCTTGGACTAAATTGTCAAGGAAACAACTACAGGACAAAATATTCCTGACTGATCTTTACAAACGTGTCATCAGTATCAAAGATCCTACTGGTACTCCCTTTTCCCATTTAGTCTGATCAGAAACTGGTAAACCTTTCCTTCAAAATCTCAAAACAGTTAGATGCAAATATCACAAAGTTCAGATATTTTAAAAGAATAATCCTTCAACAATTCAATGACGAAGTCAAAATTGTGGTTTAACTGTATTACACAGATACTGGCACAGCAAGTAGTTACATAACCAAAGCTATGGGGTCTATATCACTTTATTGAATACTCATATTGTCAAACCACTATTAATGGAACCCTCTTTGCTGAAACCTAAATTAATCGAATGTCCATTTAATCAAAGTTTTTCATAGGGAAAAACAATGACTGGCCGTCATTGCAAATTTGCCCTTTTCACCACTGTAGTGCGATCTCGAATTTGGTATATTTAGTTAGGGGGGCTGGGGAGTACAGCCCCCCATTCAAGTAGGTTTTACATTTTTAGAATTTTGTCACAGGCAGTAGGTTGGTCAGCCATTGTTTTTCCCTATGAAAAACTTCAATTAAACAGTTGTTTGATAAATTTAGGTTTCAGCAAAGAGGTTTCGATTAATAGTGGTTCGACAATGTGAGTACTCGAAGAAATCATATATACCCAAGCTATGAACATCTGGATAAACCCTACCAGATCCAAACAATATGTGTAAGTTTAAAAGTAAATCAACCTGGTGGTCCTTGTGTACAAATAAGAAATACAATAAAAGAAAAAAATGCTTATTAAATTATATAGCAAAACAAAAACACTCTCAAATCAAAGTTAACATTAAAAAGCCATCAAAAGAAGTAAAAACTCCATCATGAACTTAGACTATCATCAAAAGCTAAGGGCAATTACAAATTCTTCTTTAGCTACATTAGGAAACTAAGGAATATCCCCCAACATTGCTCAGAATGTATCTAAAGTGACACTACCTACTTGGTTCCAGTAAATATAGCCAACATACTAAAAAACAAATTCAGTGCAGATGTCACCATCAAAACAACATTCCTGTCATATCCAAAGGACACTTGGTAAAGGTACTCCCCAAAATGAAAAATACATCATCTGTGGGGCATGATGATATACCTAGATGTCAAATAAACATTCCACATGTTCTCTGGTGGACCCATTCATAGGGATATGCATAGCAACTGGATTTCTCCCTGAATTATGGAGCATGGCTGTTAAGATTCCACTTCACAATCCTGAGCACACAACTGACTCCAGAAACTACAGATCTGATAGCCTGGCCAGTCTCAGCTGCAAAGTCATAAAACATATCATAACTGTACCTAATTCTCTATGATATCATTTTTCCCCAAAGCATTGCCCCTATCAATATGACTTTGATAAGGGCAGATCCTATCTAATACATTTGATCAGCTTCTTTTAGGAAGTAACTTAAGCTGCGAACAGTGGCCATGTTGTCAGCACAGCTTATTTTGAACTAATGAAGGATTTTCACACCACACCACATGCTAACATAATAAACAAGCTGATTGAACTAAGCTCTACATAGCTAGGTGGACTGCAAATTAGTTGAAGGACAAGAATCATGTACTGAGGGTGGCAGGTGTGTCCTCAGCAGACATAAAGGTGACCAGTAATTTTCCTCAGGTGTCATTGCTAGGAACTCTATCATTCAGTATATACTGTCAGATTTCTAAATTACAAATGGGGATCTCTTGCTAACCACATTTGCAGAGAAGTGCAAACTCCCTGTCATCTTCAAGTCCCCCTCTGCATTATCAAGTGACTGGAAAAAAAAGAGGTTCCAAACTAACCCGAGCACAGACTTAAAAGACAAGAGCTACCAGGAGAGGTTAATAGCACTGTTCCATTATTCATTGGCTTGTAGAACCCTTAGTGGTGATAGGTTTGTGACTTTTGAGTCTGAGACCTCATATTTCTCCACAAATCAAACATACCCATTAACTACAGAACCAGGAATCTATACTTGCTTCAGCAAATAAATAAAACATGATAGGAAGAGAGATTCATCACATAGTGCTTACCCCCTTCTCCTGAACCAAACCTTCATTATAAATGAAGCAATGCAGCATGCCTTATTCCCTCAAAAAGGAGTTTGCCAACTGGACAAACATCTACAATTATACCCCTAGTATGACTGATACTGACCTGTTTTTCTTCGTTAAAGGAGGTAAGGTGTAAGGGTCCAAATTGACAAAGGAGTAAACAGACAGTGGGAACTTTTGCCATTTATGCTCTATGATTATACAACAAGAATAACTTCACTTTTATTTATTTATTTTTTTCATCCTAGCAAAATATCCATTGACTGGAATAGTTCTGAAAGAAGTGCTTGTTAAGTCCAGACAAGATGGCTGCCAGACCTTGGAGCTCTCAACAAGGGATGGAAAAAATGAGATTCCCAGAAAAAATGCCAAGTAAATAAAATAAAATAAAAATAGATAGGAATAAAAGAAGGATAAAATGGTACTACTTAAAGCAGTACCAAAGGAAGGACATAGTCCAATATGCTGATTGCCATCACAGTAGATATAGTGAAAAAAACAGCATATTAGGAGAAGATACGGCTCAAAGAAAAAGTCCAGGATTTAAAAGATGATAGGTCAGTACTAAAAGAAGACGTCCTGCAATGTGTCAATATAATAATAATAATAATAATAATAATAATAATAATAATAATAATAAAATTAAAAGGTTAGAAGAAATGGTTAGAAAACAAAACAAAAAGATGGCTGATATTCAAATGCGATAAAGGTGATGCATAATGATTCAGGAAAAATAGTCAAGTTGGAGCTAGAAAAATATCTATTGGCCTTTTTACAAGAGAAATTCATGCTACCAAGTATGCATATACTGTTAACAGAGCTGTTAGTCAGAGTGGGGAGGAGGTATCCTGCAAGAGAAGTGCCACTGCAGTTATCTACTGCTGGTGGATATTAATGTTTCCCAAATTAAGGAGTATATTCTAAGTCAAAAGAATTTACATAAATATATCCTATTTTATGAAATTCATATGAAACTGCACACAATTTTTTCATACACAGGCAAAAGGAAGCCATAGTGCAAACAATAAAATCATTAAAAATAAAGGGAAAAGTTGCCTTTTTTCAGGTACCTTAAGTGTAACTTTTTTTAGGGAATTTGGGCTTTTGTAGGACACAATCAGTCTGAAGGACAGTACTTCACTTTGTGTTAAAACTTAGTTGTATAGAATTTGAGTCATTTCTGCTGATTCATATCATGATAATGTATGTCAAAGGCAAATAAATAAATTTATGAAACTATTGCAATACTCCCTGCATTCCAAAAGACAGCGCTTAACATACATTCAGTTCCAACAACAGCTGCAGGTGGACGGTACCTGTCTTTATTCATAATTTCATTGTTTCTTACCAGATTTCACATGATACAAATCTGGAACTGGTTGAAGTCCAGCTACACTGTATAAAATTAATTATCAAATTATAGTCAGTTATAGATCCTCATATATGGCCACTTTAGAGAACACAGAATATCTTAACTAGTTAGAAAATCTAGCAGTGGAACCAAATATCTTTCCTATGGGTGACTTCAGCTATCCACAAATAAATTTATTACCAGCAACAGGTAGGCCAGAGAATTCTTGACTTTGGGAAAAAGCAATGCATTTGCAAAAAAAAATTGTCCCCTTACAAACCAGAGCAACCGGGTAGCCATTATTCCAACAACCGCAGACAGAAATGCAACATCAAATGGAGGAGATAGTCACTGGTGCTGTCATTCAACATGAAGTTACCACTGACGTGGATACTCCAATTGTTGGGTAATGGATGCTAACAAATTCTACAGGTGACTTTAAAATTTATAATTATTCAGACTTTGAGGTTTCTCCCTCACTTATTGAATTTCTATCAAAAGGTCTAACATTTGTTCCAACAAGGGGGGGCTGATTTAGCAAGTACTTTGCTGGACCTTAAAATTTTTACTCGTAAACTGAACTTAAAAGCTGTGCTTGACAAACAATTGTTTGTTGAGCAGGATTTTAAGGTATCCAGTTTTTTTAATCAAATATTACACAATACTGTTGCTACATTTGAGAAATTGTGTGAATTAGATATTAGAAATATGTTGAGTAGTACTTTTAAATATGCTAATAGTTATAACATTTCTGTTGAGGCGTTTGATGCCTTGAGAGAACTCAGGAATGCTGATGTTAAGGTCTTAAAACCAGATAAAGGTGGAGGCCTTGTGTTTATGAATTTAGCTGATTATAACAATAGTATATTGAACATTCTAAGGTCAGATGCCTATATGCTGGTGTTGTTAAATGAATTCAATGGGGGCATGCCAGTGAATTAGATCATACATTAATGATTTATTCATTGAGTCTAGAATAAATATGGATGTATATAACTTCATTAAAATCCTAGCTCCCCTACCATTTTTGGACTTCCAAAAATCCAGAAGAGTGTGATGAATCCACCTTTCCATCCCATTGTGGATGGAAGGAAAAGTATTACATATTGTTGCAGTAAATTTGTGGATAGTTTATTAAAGAACTATTTGAAGGATATTCCTCAAATATGCCATGATTCTTGGTATTTTTTAAACAGTCTGAATTCCTTAACATTTGATGTTGATTATAATTTTTTAACAATTGATGCTAAGGGTTTATATACTGTTAATCCCACAGGTTATGGGCATAGAATTAGTTAGGGAGTTTTTACACAAGATAGGTGCCCCTGGTGATGAGATAGGCCTTATCAAGTACTTACTCAACATAATTCTGTCTAACAATTTCATATACCTTCAGAGATCAGGGGTAGCAATGGGCTCTCCATGTGGGGGAAGTTTTGTAAATTGTGTACTGGCTCACTGGGAGGAAGAGTATTTGTTCAAGAGCGAAATCTATAAGGATTTTGTCTTTTGGTATACCAGATTTGTGAATATTTTTATTATTCTAAAGGGCAATTTTCCTCAAGCGTCTGAATTTGTTGAGCAGATTTCTGGTTTAACCTACTTTTTAGAATTCACTTTTGAATTTGGGTCTGAGCAAATATCTTATCTCGATGTCTTTCTGTTAAAGGATAGACTTAATGTAAGATATGTGGCCAATATTTTTAGAAAAGCCACTTATTCCAACAGCTTCTTCATTATGGGAGTAACCGCCCATTCCATTAGAAGAAGACGGTTGTGAAAGGTCAACTTGTGAGAGCTGGCAGGATGGTCACCTTGCATGATAATTTTTTATCTGAATGTGAGCATCTGAAAAACATGTTCCTGGGTAGGTCTTACCATCTGGAATTTTTGACATCAATTATAAATGAAGTGGTGATGAAAAGTGAAGAAGGATGGTTTAAACCTATCCTAGATGGTAGAAATTATCTTGTTAATACAATTTTTTCAGAGGTTTCTAATAAGGCATCTTGTGAACTATCCGAGAGGGTTACGGATTACTCATTAAAATTTAGTACCCCTTTTTCATTAGATGCTGGAGCTCTCAGAAACATTTTATCTAAAAAATGGACTGTTCTAATGGTAGACTCTTTATTTAGACAAATAATCACTACTGATCCCTGCATAATGATTAGGCGGGGGTGCAACATCAAGAACCTCTTGGAGAAAAAATATAACTTTGCCGTTGGTAGGGCTGCAATGTACAAATGTGGTAGATGCAAATTTTGTCATCTTATTGATTGAAGTACAGAATAAATTTTGTATTGGGATTGTTTCATACCATATAAAAGGCAGGTTCAATTGTGAGAGCTCAGGGGTTGTTTACCTTGCACAGTGTCGAAATTCTACTGGTTTTTATATTAGTAAAACCGAGAGATGTTTAAAAAAAATTATGAGTACCAGTACAATATTAGTAGGCAAGTAAACACAAATGCACTAGCAAGGCATGTAATGGAGAATGAAGCACATAGATTTTCTTATCTTGTTATTGAACAAGTGTTAAAAGATTGAAGAGGTGGGCCATGGCAACTTTATTTATTTATTTTATTTTTATTTTACATTTGTTGACCAGGCTAGTCTAGCTGGATACATGTCCTTTTTCAGTAGAGGCCCGGGGAGACATGGTCTAAATACAATAGTACAAGTTCAAACAACACAGAAAAAATATCAATATACTAATAAAAATATCAACTTTAAAAAGGAAATAAAAATGTTTGTTTTTTTTTGTTTTTTAGAAGAAAAGGAGTTATTTTGGCAACTAAGACTCAATGCCTATGCTTACCCTGGTCTGAATGAGCAGTGCTCATTGAATTGCATTCTCAAATTGAAAGCTTTAGAAAGGTAATTTAAATAAGAATCTGGGAGTGATTTGGTTAATATATTCCCCTAAAGTGTGTGTATGTATTTATATATGATTTTTCATTTTTGTACATTTTTTTATTGTAAGTAGATTGGAACTTGTTTTTTACATTTTAATTTTGGAGGTTGGTTCTTGAAATATGATGATTTTATATTCATACATTTTTATATGTTTTTTTTTCTGATGTATTAAGTTGAGTGGTTCTTTAAAGCTTAATTATTAATTGATTTGTATGTGATGTCATGATTTGGATACTATTTAAGTTGTGGATTTCTTTTATTTAGTGTCTGAGAAAGTTTATGTATTATTTCAATGAAAGAGCTAACATAAATCTGTTTTTGTGAGATTACCACTGCCTTGTTTGTTTTTTTGTTTTTTTTAAAAAACAGAGGTGTTAATCTTCTTGAAGGAGTCCTCACATACAATTTCTCCCAATTGCACCAGCCAACTTGTTATCCTCTCCCTAGTCAAATCTAGTCCTCTTGCTGTGAATTCCTCTATGAAAGCCTGTTGTGAGGCATTCAGGGATTACTCCAAAACAGATTATTTAATATAGACTCATCTTGTTAGCAATCACAAATGGTGTAGCTCCTAAATGCATCATATAGCTGTGCCTGCTGTTTGATCTGAATTGTATACCCTCTTGGACAAATGCACTGATGCAGCCATATTAGTCTGGAGTGTATATAATGGCAGGTTTGGAACTTATCCCATATGGTGGAACTGCCACATGATCAAACTCTATACTAAAAAGAAAAAAGCTCTTGGCCATCATTAAAAGATGTCCACGTCATCAACATAAAATAGATTTAAAGCAGATAAGTAAGTCTCTCAAACTTACCATTAGGAAATGCAAGGTCATCTGTGAACTTTGGATTGCTACTAATTCAAAAGATAATCAAAAGGTCTTATTCAGCTATATTAGGAAGATTACAAGTAGCACACAGTTCTGTATTGAACCTATCTCAAATAGTTTCTCTTTCTCTGACTCCAGGGATATTGATAGCATCCTTGTGAACAAATTTTCTTCCAACTTCACTACAGCCACCCTTCCTCCTCCTCTCTCTCTTTGATTTTCACTCACCCTCCCTCCCCAATAATCAATTTGGACCAAGTCCTTTTGGCAATTTCTAATAATAGAAACACTACGTCTGGACAATATCTCTGTATGCCTGCTGGGAAGTGTAAAGTCCCACTTAGAAAAAAATCCTCCATCAGCTCTTCAGCTGGCTTCTCTTTCTAATGGTTACATCATTGAGGAGTGGACAATTGCAGCTCTGGTTCCCTTACATAAAAGTAATTTACTGAACCTTGGAATTACAGTCCCATTAATCTACCTAGTAATATTTGGAAAGATTTTGAACATTTAAAAAAACAATATAAGTGATCTTATAGCCAATAACTTTATAGGTTCATAATTCCTTAAGGTTATTTATCCCACTCGGCATTATTAAGTGTAACCATGCTTCTTAAATGTGAGAGTCAAACCCTTTACCTTGTATCTGCAAGGTAAAGACTTTAACTTCTATGCAAACCCCCCAACCTTTTGCAAAAGGCATATCACAACTGCTCAACCTAGTTGAGATTTTTGGAAGAGTTACTGAGGCTATAGATGAGGAGCATATAGTCAGCACAGCTTATCTAGACCTTGACAAGGCCTTAGATACTATGTCCCATGCTGACATTACTGACAAACTCTCCTAGGTCAATATTATCCCATACATAATTTGATGGATTTGTAATTGTCTGTCTGTCAGAACCCATATCTTCAAGGTAGAAGATATTTTCTCTAGAGAGAAAAATATCACTATTGGTGTCCCACAAAGCTCTATCCTGGGTCTCTGTTTCTCTGGATACATATTCCTGTGACATAAAAGACAATATCATGAGAGTTTGGCTAACCAAGTTTGCTGATGATTGCAGTTATCAAATCCCATTGTCATATTCAAATTCTCTGTAAGGGCTGGACCAAACTAATGCTTGCTATTTTAATCATGGGCTTACCCTTATTACAAAGAAATGCAGCATAGTTTCCTTTGGTAAATTTGGCATCACTGTTAGTTTTTATACAGACATTCCACTTAAACTTGACACAGTCATCAGGGCATTGAGTACATATATTTATGACCTCCTCTTCTTTAACCACCATGTCTCAATGGTGGTTAGACAGTTTTTTCTGCCTTGCATGGCCTATCCTTTTCAACATCTCCTCAATGACCAAAGACATCATCATCCTCTATTACAGCCATCATGAATATAATGCATCCTTTGGCATATACCACTTCTAGCACCTAAACCAGCTTTATTGACGTCAACATTTGCTCATCAAAAACATCTCATTTCTCAGTTCCCTTAATTATATTGATACAAAAAAGCACTTTTGCTCAAGTCAGTGTCATACAGACTCCTGATGTTTGATCTCTGATTAGTTTACCTTCACCTAAACAGAAAAGTGGTAAAGCAAAAGCCCATTCTAGAGACACAAATCTACACTATCACATCAACAATAGCCGACAGCATGCCAGTGGCCTAATTAACATATTGTACATCCTATTTCTGGAACAGGCTGCTCTTACCAGTATAGCAAAGTTCTTCCCTACCTGCCTTTAAAAGCAGTAGATGGGTTATTGCAATTTGTAACAGGTATATGTGAAGAAAGTCTTCTTAATGGTGGCACTGCTATTTTCCCAATGATGCTGAGTGATGTGAGCTCTTTCGGCCATAAAAATCATTACAGCCTATTAACCTTTATTTTAGCCTAAAATGTGAAGACATTTGATACTTTTCACATTATTTGCATGATGCAACTGTCCCTATATGACTGATCTACATAAGAGAAACTGATGACAACCCTAAGTGGGAATAGCAGCTTTACTATGCTGTCTCGCTATATTAACAGGCAGTTGTAGAATAGCATGATTAAAGCTGTAGTCTGAAATCAGACATTACCACAAGAGAATGAAGACATGAAAACTCCAGTTTCATTCAGGGAATCAACTGGAAAATCAGTCTGTCACAAACAAGAGCTGCTGTGAATGCAGCAGGGATACAGAAGCAAACTAATGTAAGCAAGCCAGTGAGGAGAAGATTGAAAGAATAAAGGAATGTTCCACTGCTTAGGCAAGAGGAGAAGGACTGTGAAACAAATAAGAGAACAAGTGGTAACACTTAAAGAACATAAAAGACAAAGTATAATACAAAATGGAGTCAAGCAAGAATAAAACAACATGCATGACAAGAAGCCTAAGGAGAAAAACAGAAGGGAAATGGAGAACAATTTTTAAAGCTTCCCAAGCAGAGAGAGAGAAAAAGAAAGAGACAGACAGACAGAGAAAGAAGAAATGGCTCCTTCCAGAGATGTCGAGATAGTAACTTGGGCATCTTTCAGGCGAATTGCTGCAAAGGACAAGAGTTGAAGAAATTATACAAAATGGCTATTGCACTGCAGACAGGATACAGAAGAAATGAAGATGAATGAGATAGAAAAGAAGAGGAGAAAAAGAATGGGAGCTACACAGACTGAGAGCACAGCAAACAAATGCAGCTTAGAGCATCACATGACAAAGTACAATGGCCATCTTAGATAATATCCACAGACATGCACACTACTAACACGAGAAAAGCTCCTTCAAGAGAGCAGCAAAAAGCAGATATTGGGGCACAAATTAAAGGATGCCAGCTTTTGTAATAAAACTGACATGATAATATTCACAATGATAGCTGAGTGAAGGACAGCAAAGCTAAATCACAAGGTGGAAAGGAGAAAGAAGAAAGAGATCAGTATATAAATATAGCCTACAAAAACAAGTGAAATAGTGCACCTACAAAACTTGTTGGCAAAGAAACATGCGATTTATTTAATAAAGTAAACTGCACTCAGTGAATGAAACAAGTACAAGACGGAAGGTGTAGCAACAGAAATGTGTATGATACAACTGGTGACATCGGTAAAATGTAGGTCTTATAAAAGTTGAATGAGAACATGGTGTGCAGTTGAAACTGAAGTAAAAGAAGTATGGACTAAACAAAATGCTGGGTTTAGTCACTTCACTGCAAAAAGTAAAATCTATGTAAGATTAAATATCTTAAATCAAGAAAATAATGCTAGTTTTTTTGCTTGACAAGGTTTTTCTAGTTTTTTATATAAGAGAATTTTCCTTGTTTCAAACCTTTTTGTCCTTAATTATCTTAATGTGTATTTAGCTTGTTACTGAGATTTTATTACTGATTCTAAGTAAATAAATGCTTAAAACTAAACTATAAGATTTATAACTATGCGCGAGCATGCAGAATTGGTTTGTTGTACTCAGAATTTCTTATTTCAAATATCTTTTTCTTTCACCTCTTCATTAATTTATTGCGAACATTCAAATAGCACATGTCTTTTAAGAACAGGCTTATCTGTTCAGTCTGCCTTTACTGATTTAAGATATTTGGAAAATAAAGTTTGCATTCATTTAGTCAACATGAGCACAAGCAGAAATATAAAATTTCATAGCCACCTTTCAAGCCACTCAAGGATCACCTTAGAAATATACATACCTACTTAAAGTAAAAGATTTGTTGAAAAATCATTAAAGAGCACAAATATGCAAATAATAATATAATCTCCACAAATAACAATGTAGTTTTTAACAGTCAAGGATACATCTGCTTGCAATTTCGATGACATGAAGATCATATGGCTTGGACGGTGACGTCACCAGAACATGCAAACAAAACATTTCAACCATTTGTAACTAAATTTCTCCATTTTTACTTCAGCATAGCAACTTTTCAAACTGTTTTCATGTTCAAAATATCCTTAGGGCAGCACTGTACTGGGGGGGGGGGGTTATCACTCATGCTCCCACTGCTGAGGTTTTCAGTTCAAATCCCATGTGTGTGGAGTTTGAATGTTCTCCCCATGTTCGTGTGGGTTTATTCTGTGTACTCTGGTTTCCTTCCACAATGCAAAGATATGGAGGTTAGGTGAATTGGTGATGTGAAATTCACTATGCATATAGTGTGGTAGTGAGTGTTGTAGTCCATGCCCTGCGATGAGTTGGTGCCTTATCCATGGAGTACCCTGCCCATGCCCTATGCTCTTTGGAGATGGGGTCCCGATCACTGTGACCCCGAAATGGGAAAAAGTGGGTTTTGATAGCGTGTATGTGTGTGCATGCATTTGTGTGTGTTAAATATCCTCAGTAGCAGTCAATGCGAACTGGGAGGCTTTATATCTGGGAACACACTATGAGTCATTTGAAATGTTGCACAATTCTACATCCCCAAGATAGTATCTGATGTGTACACAAGTTTGGTTGTTGTTGCGAATTGTGTAATAAGAAGTAAAATCAACCAGATTTCAGCATCTGCAAACTCAGTGGCCTGTGCAAGGTGTGTGATAAGCCATGATATTTTCTTTCACTCTTAACTGCTCTACTGTCTCCTTCAAGCCTTAGTAGTGTGTATGAGCAATTATTTCATTGGTTTCACTGCAAGTTTTTGGATACTTTAGCAGATCAAGGTTGTAAAATCTACAAATCACTCAATATGAATTTCAAGTAACATCTACATCAAGGTTAGTGCTTTAAATTTCCAGTCTGCAGCACACAGAAATAAAAGAAATGTTTGAAATTAGTTTTATCATTCTCCTTTAACTTATACATTTGTTGTAAGGCTCCCTGCACACCACTGGGCACCAACTTTACTATCACCCTTCTTGTTCATCTCTATTTCTCTGCAAATAGTTGGCCTCCCACTTAAATTTCCTTCCTTCATTTTTACCCCCTCTCACTGCATTGTGTTAACTCTGTGATATCTAGTTAACCCTACCTTATACTACAGCTCAATACCTTGCATTTCTCTTCCTTTTCATAGGTTCATAGGTTCATACTAGGCTATCTGCCCTGGGGCATTTATAAGCCTAGCCCGATTGTGTTTGGCTTATGCCACCCTTTGATTTGAGTATACTGTGCTCTTTTTAAAGTTTAGTTTACTGTGCCTCTGTCTAATAGTGACACGGAAGTAATCCCCGGGACAAACCTATGATCCCCCATCCACTCACCAAGATTCTTCTTGAAGAGAGTCAGTGAGGTGATCTGCCTAACATGAATTGGAATTCTATTCCAGAGCGAAGGGAGCCTCTGGTTTATGAATCTGTCCCTCCAGCATGTTCTATTTATTTTTGTGCTGAGGTTCAAGTCCCTCGATCGCGTGGCTCTAAGGGATTTAGACTTACTGAGGTGGAGCATGTCCATTAATTCTGGGTTGGACATAGCTTTATATGTCAGGCATAGATCGCCTCGAAGTAGGCGGTATGCAACTGAGTAGAACTGGAGTTTTTTTAACCGAGCAGCATATGGCATCTGTTTGAGTCCCATGATCCTCCTGGTGAGGTACTTTTGGGGTCTTTCTAATTGCTGCAGGTGTCGGGTAAGGTACATCCCAAAGGGGGCATTGTGTTCTATGATGGGCCTGATGAGGGATGAATAAAGGGGCACGATTACCTCTCTTGATCTAGATGTGAATCCTTTCATGATGAGGTGGGCTATGTAGAAGGTCTTTCTAACCACTTTGGCAATGTGTTTGTCAAAGGAGAGATTGCTATCAACTTGGGTCCCCTGATCCCTAATTACTTTCTCTGTACTTAATGGGTTACCACCTATGTGGTAATTTGTAGGCACATTGTTTTTGCCAAAGGGTATGACTATACACTTTTTGGCATTTAGCTTTAGACCATGGCTCTGGCACCATTTATCCGTCTCTGCGAGACCTTTTTGAAGGATGTTTGTGTCAGCTAGAGAGTCGATTATGGTGCACAGTTTGCAGTCATCTGCGAACTTGGTGAGACATAGTCCTCCCACGTTGGCCTGTACCTCAGAAAAGTAAATACCGAACAAGAGAGGTCCCAGCACAGAACCTTGTGGGACGCCACTTGTGACCGGTTTCGAGTCTGACATGGTTCCAGCAACTCTGACTCTGTGGGTTCTGTCTTTAAGCCAGTTTGCAACCCATCTTGTGACATAAGGGTTTATATTTAGGCTGGATAGCTTATCTATGATGCCCGAGTGGGGTATTGTGTCTAATGCCTTTGCGAGGTCCAGATAGGCTGTGTGGACTACCTTCCCTTCATTTATGGCATTGGTGACTGTTTCGAAGAAGTTGACCAAGTTCAAAAGGCAGGACCTGCCCTTGACGAAGCCAAATTGGGTGGGATCTAGTGTCTGTAGGTCCCCAATGTCTTTGTTTATGTGGTCCATGATGATCCTCTCCATAGCCTTGCAGACTAAGCTAGTCAGACTTATGGGGCGAAAGTTTCCAGGGTCCGCAAAGGCGCCACCTTTGTGGAGTGGGACCACTGTTGCTGTACGCCATTCTTTGGGCACATATCCTGTAGTGAGGCTGAGCTTGTACAGCAGTTTTACTTGAGGGATTAGTTCTTCTTGGAGTTAATATAGGATGCAACCCGGGACACCATCTGGTCCCATGGAAGCAGTGTTTTTTGCTTTGGAGAGTGCGGCCTTCACCTGAGCATCAGAGATGTTTGGGAGGCTGCACTCTGCCGGGATAGATACTTGCTCTTTTGGGGGGGGGGGGGTGGAGAAATTTGCACTGAACCTGTCTGCCAGGATATTGGCGATGTCTGTGGGTTCAGTGTATTTTTTGTCGCTTAGAATCAACTCAGAACAAGTCTGGGAGTTGCATCCCAGGTTCCTAACATAACTGAACCTTTTCCTTTGCATTCCTAAATATTCTATAATAGTCTAAATACTGATTATTGTACTCTGTTTACATTTTCAAGGATAGGATTCTGCTGATAGATGCAGTCTGATTGCACTTTCTCTATGTATTCCTGTACCTAGCCATTTTGGACACATTCCTGTCCTGCACTTTCATTTCTTTACTTTCATACTGCCTTGATACCTTCAAACAGTCTCAAGTGTTTGATGCCATCTTTTCTTTCATTTCTAACTGCACTACTGTCTCCTGCAAGCCATAGTGGTGTGTATGAGCCATTATCTCAGTGGTTTTACTGTACGTTTTTGGATACTTTACCAGATTTAGGTAATTTTTTTTTCTTTATTTAATGTACATATTGTATTTTTCTTTTTTGAAATCTGCTTTAGTAACAATACTCCATTGCAGATATTTATATTTAGCTGTACTGTAGTGATTTCTAGCTCTACATTTAATGTTTATTTTTGATTGTATCTATCCAGGATTATGTCTGAGATATTTGTGAGTTTACTAACTGTTCCTGGTGTCTATACAATAACCTGCCTAGCAGATAAACCTTATACAGTATAAACTGTTTTATCAGTTTAGAGGTCTGACTTATTAAATATTGATTTAGCTACATGAATCACTACAGTATGGTGAGATTAATGATCTGTTCTAGCTGTCTGTATTGATTGTAAAGACACTGTAAACTTAACTGGCTGATGGTTGAATTTGTTGGATTTATCTGCTTATAGCTTGTGTCTAGTCGCAACTTTGTTCCAATATTAGTACTTTCAGAAAATGTATAGTAATAAAAACCTTTTATTTTTGAAACTTTCTAAATCACACAAGTAATATTTCAAATGTGCCCCTGGTTTTAGGCCTTTGTTCACCCCATATATTTTGACTTTTTCCAGATGTCTTGGGCTACAAAGTTGAGAGATATGGCTAAGTGTCAAGAGCATTTTACAAGAAAGTGTATATCAAGTGCATTTTACAAGGAGATGAGAGCTTCAGGGGAAGGGAAGTTTAGTGCTGCTTATATGCCAAGTCTGTTTACAATGTGCAACTGTTGTTTAGCAAATGATATCACTAGTATTGTGGTAAAGTATTTGAAAGTATTAGTAGCACAACAGAGAATATACTTGTTTTATTGCAGAAAGCTCTGGGTTCTGCTCCCACACCATGTAAATTGAGTGCTGGTATTGCAATGCCCTTTTGATTGCTGATTATTTGGTGCATTTTAAGGGGGGATATGGTTCTGCACTCCTGAGTGTGCTCTCCTTTGTATGAGATGACGATTAACTATGAACTTGTCAGTTTGTCAGTCATTCTGTATTGCAATATTACCAGCAGGCACTGAATTTGAAGATGAAACACTGAAATGTAAAGTTCTTTGCCAGTAGCAACCTCTTACAGTTCTTTTTAATGTGGAATTATTCAAACGATTTTTACTTCTGCAGAGATTGTGCTTATTGACTGATATTGGTGGATTGTAATGACAGATGTCTGAGTGCCTTTTATGTTTGAAATTTTCTAAAATAAGTAGTTTTACCATTCATTGCAGTTCATATGTTTTGTTTCATTGCTTACTGAAAGAATCTACAAAATTACAAATTTAAAACACATTCTAACAAGTGGTGCCATATTATACAAGCAATATAATTTAATACAATCTGGAGGGTGATTCAAAGATCACATACATATATGCATGGCCCTAAAAATGTGTGCAGGGAGTCTATGGTTTGAAAACGGCCAAAGGTAAACGTAATCCTCCAGTGGTCAGATGCATTTTATTTGAATGTGCATTTTAATGCCATTTCAATGAGTTTCAAGCCAGATAAGTCTACTGGTCAGGCTAAGTCTATTGCCTTTGTGAGACTGTATTGTTTGTGCTATTTTATTTAAATATAATCCCAAAGTCCAAGACTCCCTTGAAAATGGGCTGTTATTGGCCCAGTGGACTATCCCAGTAAACAAACTATAAAATGAATAAATTAATATCTGTAATTATTGCAGAAGTAAATAAGAAAGCAGTATGCAACAGGTTTGAACAGTGTTTATGGAAACTGTGAAGAAATAGCCAATTCATGAACACTGGAATGGCTAGGGCTGCTTTGGAAGGGTTGGGGGTTGCTGAAAAAGGGGCTGTTCTGGGGGGGCCCAATGTCAATTGACAGTAATTGCAGTATATGAACCAATAAAAAGCTGTGTAGTGGAGCCAAAGCTGTTCAAGGCATAAAAGTGGGTTCATTTATGGTTGATTGTGCAGCATTCCACATGTAGGGTGGCAAACTCAAAAAATGCAGTGGACAGCACAAACTCTAGCTACGCTACTAGGCCCACCTAAGTGCTAATTGGTAAAGTTGACTGTTAGCAATAAATAACTGCAATGGCTCAAGAAATCCAGATCAATTTTTGACCTGACGGTTCAGATTTTCTACATTTGAAAAGCAAGTACAGAGTTGTTTACTGGGCCATTCCCATGATGCAAATGAGCGACAATTTATTTCTCTTTCAGATGACAAGGTTGTAAGACATAATGTCTTTCCTTGTATTTTTTATATGCTTTTGTGAAATGTTTGACTTTAGTGCTTGTGTATACCTGGAGACATTACTGAAGGGGTCACTTGGGTGAAATGTTTCATTTTAGTGCTTTTGCATTCTATGGCACATTATACTTCTTTTATTCATTGATATAAAAGTCACCTTAAGAGAAGTTTAATAAAAATGTATTAGAATGTTGGGTATTATAATGATGTGCATTACTATAAAACTTCACTTTTAAATGAATTGAAGATTGAAGTTGTTGAAAATAATAAGTTGTTTGATCGTTTACTGTGTAAGTAAATGTGCTTTCAGCTGCTAATAGAACTACAGACATGCTGCCCAGCCTCTCTAAGGAGGATTTATGTGATCTCTTTCTGGGGTCCGAGCAGTTTTTCAGAAGGAGAACCATTTGGAGATTCACTCATGGTGAAAGTGAGGTAATCACATTTTTTACAAATTTTCACATGGGACAACCTTTAATATAATCATGCAGTATGTTCTGTTATTAAATAATCACTTCATGATCATTATACATTTAAAGACTGTATTTTTTTTAAGTTTCTTTGTTCTTGCAGTCAGTGTTCTTTGCCTTATAACTACCATTAAATATGTTTCTCATGTACAGGGCAAAGAATCAGACTTATCTAGACCTGGCACCTATAATTTCAGCCCCTCTCTTAGCTCTCATCCCTCTCCATCCACCCAACTTTCTCAAACGTCAAAAGACCAACATGGTATCAACAAAATTGTACAGTTTCTAAGATTGCAGTATGTCTTATACACAGACACAGAGTTGGAGCAGTCAAGAAACATCTTTTTTTGAAAAGCAGTGTGCTGGACAAGAAAAAAACTACAGCCTTTCCAAAGGCCTTCTCTGTTGATTAATCAAAAATATAGTGACAAGCATGATTTCCATTAAGAAAGCATCTGGGGGATGCCTTCCAGTACCCATGCATCCATGAACATACTGTTATGGCAAAGCATCTCACAGCATACTCCCCAATGCTGCAGGACAAATCTGCACCCAGTGGAGCTCAGTAGGGATGTCAATAGTCTGCTATTCACTTTTCCAAATACAGCACTGCATACTTGCCTGCTAAAGTGTGAACATCTGCCACAGGTGTTAGGATGTGTTTTACATGTAAATCAGGCCAATGTGTGTCTGTACATATTAATTTTTGAATTAAATTTTATTAAATGAGATTCGTAACACTAACAATTCTGTCTGTTTCTTGTTAGGAATCAGTGAAGAAGCACCTGTTGAAAAGGGTTCAGAATATGACAACCCCAAAAGAAACAGGGAGTGACCCCTTCAAGAAAGAGACCATGATGCCTTAGTTTTCAAATCAGCCAGGAGATGTCCACTGATGAGACTGATGACTCTATTGCATCTGTGATAGAGAGGTCACTACAATGTAGCACCCCAGAGCTTGACCAGTTGGTTGGTAAGAACACAAACTGGAATATATTGTTTTTGTATAAATGCAACATCTACAAAGAAAACATTACATTTCACAGTATGTGTTAATTGCAATTACAGATAGTCTAAAGAAACAGGCAAAACATTATACAACTGTACAGGGGATGTACAAAAAGCATGGTCAGACCCAACAAGAAGGATGTTTCACAGCTCCTGCACCTTGAATTCCAAGCAAGACATGCCTTCATTGACTAAGATGTTATTAAGGGACAGGACAAGCCTACCAAGATTCTTCAAGCATATCCTTGCTTCAGGGAACTGGCACATGTAAGCAAATGTGCTCATTTTAAGTAGATATATATGTAACCAAATTTTAAATGAGATATGGAGGAGCAATATCAGCTGAGTCACAATAATGAATACAGAATGAAAGCTGCAAAATGTATTATTTTTAAATACCGACAAAAGTATTAAAACCTTTGATCTTTCCTGGCTAATCCTTACTTACCCACCTTTAACTTTTATATGTTTGACATTGTGCTCTCTCTCTCTCTCTCTGGCTGTGTGTGTATGTCAGCTTATAGATGAGCTCTGACAGATCCCTGATTGAGGGAAATACTGTTTAACTGATTTGCAGATTTGCCGGGGGACCTTTTATGAGAAGGCATGGTTTTATTCAGTATTCAGAAAGCTCATGAAGTCATCATTGCTGCACAAAGGTAATTGGTAGCTCTTGTTTGCTTCTGCAAACTTGGGATTATACCATCATACTGTAGGTGACATTCTTAGTATGGATAATAAGAACCTCATATTAGGGTTGTCAAACATATGGAAAGTATCAATTTGATCAGGTATTACAATTCATTTTTCCATGGCATCCATACCTCTCAACCTGGAAACATCGAACATCTGGACAAAGTCCTTGAAAAATAGGTACAAATCTGTAAGCTGATTAACATAAGATTTACATACATAATTAAGTAACCCCACGCACTCTAGTGGAATTGTGGGATACCAACATTCAAATGCAAATTGAAGAACAGACAACCGAAATATGGCCCCAGAGTAGCCACTCTAACATTGCTGTGTATCAGTGTGTGTTTAATTAATTTCAGATAAAGCCACCAACTTCAACACTATAAAACATTTTTAACATACACTTAAAACATATTACGACTTCAAAAATTTGGTACCAGGACTGTGGTTGCCTACTGCTACAACACAGAAGAAAATGCCTGGCTACCAGGCATTCACCAAGTGCTTTAAATTCTTAATCCTCTGGTTAGGCTGGAAACCAAAAATCTGCACTATCATTGTGAAGGCCATTACAAAGAGTGAATAGGCTTTAAATTTTCACACACTTTTAATAATACTAACTTTAACCCAGCATCCTAAACCATGTAACAGGAACCATCTTAAGGAGTTTAGGACAGAAGCAAGCATTTCTGATGACAAAAGACACAACAGCTTCCATCTGAAGAGAAACAGTTGCAACTATGCATTTATCTGTAGCCAATTACACCAACTGAGGCCACCAGTTAACCAAATTATCAAATGTTTACAGAAGGAAGGATTTGTACAATCATAGAATTAATGACTATTCAAAATGGAATGCAATTCTACCAAGATTCCTGTATTCAGGCAATCAACAACTGTGTTAGTCTTACCATAACAACCTGGTAGACCCAGGCCCAAACCAAACATGCCTGCTTGAACTCATTATGCAAGTGTTCACTCTACTGCATGACATGGGTGGCCAAGTATCACAAACAAAGGGAAAAAGAGTACCCAGGGCCATCTGTCATCCCAATGAGCCCCCTGAAATCTACACTGACTTTCTGCTTACCATCAAGATTTGTGCAATTTAGGCTATCAGTCTAAGTTTCTTACTAAAGAAAAAAAAAATCAGAAACCTTCAATGGAGCAAACATGACATATCTTACCAACCACTGCTTCAGGCATATCTCTTCTGGGTCACCAAAAACTGTTTAATAAGTTGCATCCCCCACTACATACACACACACACACACACACACACACACACACACACACACACACACACACACACACACACACACACACACACACACACACACACACACACACACACATACACACACACACACATAGACACACACGCACACACACAGACACACACACAGACACACACACACACACACACACACACACACACACACACACACACACACACACACACACACACACACACACGTGCATTTACAATGATCGGTGGGTGGGCTCAAAGTATCTCTTTAACTGCACTGAAATTTTAAAGACACCTGCAAGTCCCTCAAACACCTTTACTAGCTTATCTCACTTCCCATCCCATCAGCTGCTCCCCTACCCACATTTGCTGTGATAATTTTTTAACCCACTCATATGTTCACAGATAAATACTAAGCTAGACTATTACAAGCCTAGGCAATAAGCAGTGGATATAATCAAACCCTGAACCTTGTAATGGTGAGATAAAGACCGCAACCATTATGCCAACCACTTCTCAGTAAAATGACTTTATACATACGTTTTACAGATTACAGTTATGCTCAATAATTTATGTATACATTTACGTGCCAACTTACAATGTTGCATACAAAACCCAAATCATGATTAAACGTATGGGGCAGACACTAGCGGATCCTATATCATACTCGACATTGCAACTTACAAGAAGAGGATTATAAACCAAGAGCACTGCTCCGGACAGCTAATAAGTATGCACTTAAATGTGGGTGGAAAAAGAGGCAATCAACAAGTCAGAGGAGAAACAATTGCATTCTGCACCACCAGGTGGAAGTCATCGGGGCAGATTTCATGACAGCATGTTCTTTCTGCAACATAAACACAAAACCACCCCATGCTGACTGATACTGTACATTCTATGAAACCTGCTACATTTAATGAACCTACAACTACAATAACCCAATAATCCCAAGCTACACATAAATCAGTTGATCAAGACAGAAATCACTGCTTGTCTACTACTCCTGCAAGGCAGCCTCATCATCTCCACTTCCCTAACAAGTTATATCCAAAACTGTACAACAACAACCACACACTACCCTTCCCTTGCAAGGTTTGGATGCTATAACAAAGTACATTTTTTACTCTTACAGAAAGCCAGATGGCTCTGTAACTGTACACACTTGAAAACCGGTGTCCTGCTTTCTCAGAATGTTTACAAAGCATGCTTTTATGTTTGTTCCATGGGAAACAATAAACAGGCAACTGATCTCCCACCTGAGAAGACCAATCATCAGTTACAGCCCAAAAAAATAAACACTGGAAGTGACACTTCTCACTGTGTGTACTTGCAAAAAGCAAAATCAATAAGGAGTTACCAGAAGGGAAGGCAGAGGTACAAGACACCTGCCACACAAGGCTGAATGAGCTGCCAGCCCACCTTAGGGGCAGGTTAGGGAAAGGCATGCCAGCTCCACACACTAGAAAGAAGGTACTGAGCCAATGCAGGCCCTAACTGGGGACTGGCCCAAGTGCTGTGTGCACTTGGTAAGTTATGGCTGTTGTGTGACCCCTCACAGCACTCTTCCTCTTTGCTGATGCCTCACTATAGATCTCATTGGCTCAGTATATACTGTTTGAACTGCTCGGTTACTGACCGAGTCTCTGTTGCAGAGAGCCATGGCTGCCTGTGCCTGCCTGCAGTTGGTCTCGATTGTAATATATGTTAAAAAAGCACGGGCAGCAGTAAATAATACAAAACATGGGCAGTGCAGCAAATAAAGTCCAGAGACTGACTTATAGCTTAGTTAAACAGTTTTAAGTACACAATTACCAGAATATGTTACGGGCAGCAGATAAAGTCCAGAGACTGACCGACAGACTAGTTAAACAGTATTTAATGCACAATTATGGGCAGCTGATAAACAATGTATGCACAACAAACAGTCTAGAGACAAACTACAGACTTTTGCACACACACAGTTAACTATGGGCCCAATATATAACAGCCTTTTTCTTACCTGGAGGCTGGGACATGTGAGAAAACTCTGCAAAATTTAAATTATGCCACCCGCCATCACTGACTTCAACAGACATTAACTGATGTCATCAAACATGCCCCTGTAGGCTGGTCTTGTGTGGTGATATCAGGTAAAAATTTAAAGAGATAATACAAAAAAAAGAAAGACTGGGAAATTTGGAAATTAAGGGGGGGCCATTCAGGAATTTGTGGCACCCCAATATTTTGCCCTCAAAAGCAGTAAATACTGAGGAATTTGGTATGGTTGAGAGGTCTGATAGCATCAACTCTGCAGCATACTCTTCCAGTTCAGTCTTGACTTTTGAGACTGGGCTACCACCACACAATAATTATCTCAAACCTAACAAAAAATTAAACTCTGCATAGGTCTCAAAGTATTTCTTTATCAATGAAAACAAAACTCCAATGTAAATATACTTTGATTTAGATTTATTGTGTTGAGTATAGAAAATGGTATTGAATTTCAATACTTTTATTGGCATTGTATCAAAATGGAAAATTTCCTGTATTATGACATCACAACCTGCTAAGTGTATACAAAAAATCTGAGCTACGCTGTAGTTTTGAAAACAACTGGTCACAGTAAATCAGATGTCTGATTTTGTTTTTAACAATGAAGTACTCAATTACCTTGATGAAGGCTTTACCTGACATATTCCCATCACCTGTGGCTCCACCCAAGAAGTTATATGCAAGTGAGGCTATGCTTCACATCCTTGAGGTAAGGATTTTTTGTGAATTTTTGATAATTTATATATTACTTCATCATAAATTACAATAGGTAGCTTTTGTGGTCATAATCTTTTTATTTTTTTTTCCTGGTTTTGGTCAGTGTAAAGAAGACCCCAACACCTTTCTTCAGACAAGTCCAGTCTTCAGCACTGTCATGATTGTTTTTAAAACCAACTGCTTATTTGCCATTGAAACTATGCCTTTATTGACCTTCCCAAAACAGGACATTTATGAAAGTGTGATGTATTTCATTGCATGTTAGTATAACTTTCACATTATATATCCTAAGTGCATTGTGATACTTCTCTTTGTTCCAAAAGAATGAAACCCCAGACATCACTGGAAAATCCAAACTGGTTTATTATAGTTTCACGAACAGCAGATCACAAACAACAGGTTAAGCGCTTTCATCTATTACTGTCAGAACTTCATCAGAACAATCCTTTTTCAAAAACCCAACCCTTTTATACTATTTCATTTACATATTGTCAACCAATTATCCAATTAATACAGTACTTATCTAAAACACCTTATGTCAATTAGTAAAAAACTTTATAAAACAATTCCTTTAAAACCATCTATCCTAGAATGTGCCTCAACGTAAGTATATTAGAAATACTAACATTCTCATTTATACCTAGATCGCTAGTTGCATCTAAACACAACTGCCATTTTAACTCACATATATCCAAATGCACATCTAAGATCCTACCTTGCTGATCTTCGACTATCTGTTGTAATACTAAAAATTTAGAAACTTGTCCTTCATGCATTGAACTATGTCTACTCAAGGCATTGATCAGATTGTTCTGATAAAGTCCTGACATTTATGGATGAAAGCGCTTAACCTGTTGATCATGATCTGCTGTTCATGAAAGTATAATAAACCTGTTTGGATTTTCCAATGACATCTGGGGTTTCATTCTTTTGGAATTTGTGGCATTTTCACTTTGGTTATACAGTTCAGTTGTGGCAAGCAGTGAGACCCACAGCGTTTATGGATGGTCTGAGTTCCAGTAGTGAAATCACTGAATTATTGTAGCAAATTAACCAGCGATTGGCAGTGCATACCTCCCCGATAAAGTCTTTAATGGACAAAAAAAAAATGGATCAGAAAACATTTTTGGTAGCTTGGGCTACCTGCTTACTCAACCCCCTCCACCTACTTATTTTACACAGCCTGCACAACCTAGTGTAAATGGACAAAATAATGAGACTCTGAATAATGAAAATTCCATGCATACGGAGCTTAATGAGACCAGGGTATGGAAAAAGAATACGTTTAATTTCCGTACGGACATGACCCATGATATTGGCATACATAATATACAAAAACAGTCTACCTCTATTACAGGAAGACTAAAGCTGTTTGAGAAATATAAATTGTTTACCTTTAAAAAATGGCAAATAGAGAATGGTTATTTAGAGAGAAATAAAAACAACACAACAAAGTGGTACTCGTAAACACAAAAAGACAGCAAAACTTGCAGATGTTCTCCTTTTCCAAAACTTTATTTCATAAGTGCTTTCGTAAGTACTAGTATCCAAACTTCCTCAGACAAAGTTACACAAGCAATTAATGACTTATATACTTATACAATTGATAAAACAATAAAACGATTATATAAAAAGACCAATTGAATAATTAAATAAACAACTCGATTCCTTTCCTCCTATGGAAAACTATTTACTTTGTATTTCCATCTATAATTCATGATTTTATTACTAAATACCTAGACACTAAATTAGTGACTTGAATTAATATAAAATCCAAATGTATTAAGTAGAAAAAAAAAAAAAAAATATATATATATATATATATATATATATATATATATATATATATATATAAATATTTGTGGTATAATTGAATAAATGAAATACCTGGGGCAATAGTTTGTGTTAAGCCCCCCACACACACACAAACACACACACACACACACACACACACACACACACACACACACACACACACACACACACACACACACACACACACACACACACACACACACACACACACACACACACACACACACACACACACACACACACACACACACACACTACCTATCTAACTGTTTAAGTTTCAAAATGCATTTGATGGAAGCATATTCATTAAGGCCAGGGTGTGTGTGTGTAAAGGTTCTAATTTGCCACAACAATTCCTTTTCTTCGAACCTTAATGCCCATGGCCCTCCTCTTTTGTATATAGTTCCTGGTGCACAATGGTAAACAAAAAATTATGAGTAGGATGTTGCAATGTGTGCGTAGCCAAAGCATTTGTGGTGGTACCTTTAGTTATATGATACGTTTGTTCGTATATGCGTTGGCGCACTGTCCTTTCTGTCTTTCCTATATAAAAGGATTGGCACTGTTGGCATATATCAGAGTAAACAATGCCCTTTGACTCACAATTGAATTTACCTAATATGTTGTATTCAACATCTCTAATGGTTATTTTAGTGCCCACATGAATATGCTGACACTGATGGCAGTGACCGCATTTGCACATACCCATGTTCTTTTTTGTAATTCTACTTGGGAGTTCTAAGATGTCCTTTAAATTTTGGCCAATCCGATAAATAATGTGTGGCCATTTTTCAAACTTTTTGTTGATGTGTGTATCTTCTGCCAACACTGCCCAATTCTTATAAATAATATTTGAAACAATTTTTGCATCCTTTGAAAAAGTTGTAATAAGTGTGGGACTGCCCATGTCTAATATGCCTTTAGTATGGGAATTCGTTTGTGCATAACTATTTCTATTACCATCCGACTCATGAATAAAATCATGATATCCATTAAACAGAATAGGTCTAAAATATCCCATGTTTCTGTTATGAACCACTTCTTGCCTTATTTTATCAAATAGTCTGGGTGGATAACCTCTACTACTGAACATGGATCTAAGTAAACTACATTCTACTTGGAAATCATCCTCGAAAGCAATCATCTTTGATGCCCTGACCAATTGGCCTTTCATAACCACCTTCTTTTGATGGAAGGAGTGGCTTCTAGAAAAATGCAAGAAAGTATTGGAATATGTGGGTTTCCTATATATAGTTGTTCTAAATCTGTTATGGGCTCTATCTTTTGATATGTACACATCCTGATAGTTGATAGCTTCTGTTTCAAATTGAAAGGTGAAATCCAAGTTAATGAAACATTTAATCTCTTCTATGAAAATTGGAACTGTGGTATCATCGCCTTTCCAAATGAAAAACACGTTGTCCTGGTATCTAGTATACCAGGCAGCATGTTGTTGGAACACATCATTTTTAAATAAAAATTAATGTTCCCAACTAGTTGTAAAAGTATTTCCAAGACATGTATTTCATCATTATCCATGCCTTTGGCATACAATAGATGCCTAACCCAATCTGTGCCTTGATCTTGTGGGATAACAGTGTATAAATCTTTTATATCAACTGTTAAAAAATTGTAGTTGGCATTAAATTCTAATTTATTTATGCCTTCTAAGAATCCCCATGAATCTGGGCAAATATGTTCTTCCCCTTTTATGATTGGTTTTATTTTTGGCTTTTTTTTTGTGAAATTGTTTGGGAAATTTTTTTTTTTTAAATTTTTGTTTTGTGTATACCTGGAGACATTACTGAAGGGGTCACTTGGGTGAAATGTTTCATTTTAGTGCTTTTGCATTCTATGGCACATTATACTTCTTTATTCATTGATATAAAAGTCACCTTAAGAGAAGTTTAATAAAAATGTATTAGAATGTTGGGTATTATAATGATGTGCATTACTATAAAACTTCACTTTTAAATGAATTGAAGATTGAAGTTGTTGAAAATAATAAGTTGTTTGATCGTTTACTGTGTAAGTAAATGTGCTTTCAGCTGCTAATAGAACTACAGACATGCTGCCCAGCCTCTCTAAGGAGGATTTATGTGATCTCTTTCTGGGGTCCGAGCAGTTTTTCAGAAGGAGAACCATTTGGAGATTCACTCATGGTGAAAGTGAGGTAATCACATTTTTTACAAATTTTCACATGGGACAACCTTTAATATAATCATGCAGTATGTTCTGTTATTAAATAATCACTTCATGATCATTATACATTTAAAGACTGTATTTTTTTTAAGTTTCTTTGTTTTTGCAGTCAGTGTTCTTTGCCTTATAACTACCATTAAATATATGTTTCTCATGTACAGGGCAAAGAATCAGACTTATCTAGACCTGGCACCTATAATTTCAGCCCCTCTCTTAGCTCTCATCCCTCTCCATCCACCCAACTTTCTCAAACGTCAAAAGACCAACATGGTATCAACAAAATTGTACAGTTTCTAAGATTGCAGTATGTCTTATACACAGACACAGAGTTGGAGCAGTCAAGAAACATCTTTTTTTGAAAAGCAGTGTGCTGGACAAGAAAAAAACTACAGCCTTTCCAAAGGCCTTCTCTGTTGATTAATCAAAAATAGTGACAAGCATGATTTCCATTAAGAAAGCATCTGGGGGATGCCTTCCAGTACCCATGCATCCATGAACTTACTGTTATGGCAAAGCATCTCACAGCATACTCCCCAATGCTGCAGGACAAATCTGCACCCAGTGGAGCTCAGTAGGGATGTCAATAGTCTGCTATTCACTTTTCCAAATACAGCACTGCATACTTGCCTGCCAAAGTGTGAACATCTGCCACAGGTGTTAGGATGTGTTTTACATGTAAATCAGGCCAATGTGTGTCTGTACATATTAATTTTTGAATTAAATTTTATTAAATGAGATTCGTAACACTAACAATTCTGTCTGTTTCTTGTTAGGAATCAGTGAAGAAGCACCTGTTGAAAAGGGTTCAGAATATGACAACCCCAAAAGAAACAGGGAGTGACCCCTTCAAGAAAGAGACCATTATGCCTTAGTTTTCAAATCAGCCAGGAGATGTCCACTGATGAGACTGATGACTCTATTGCATCTGTGATAGAGAGGTCACTACAATGTAGCACCCCAGAGCTTGACCAGTTGGTTGGTAAGAACACAAACTGGAATATATTGTTTTTGTATAAATGCAACATCTACAAAGAAAACATTACATTTCACAGTATGTGTTAATTGCAATTACAGATAGTCTAAAGAAACAGGCAAAACATTATACAACTGTACAGGGGATGTACAAAAAGCATGGTCAGACCCAACAAGAAGGATGTTTCACAGCTCCTGCACCTTGAATTTCAAGCAAGACATGCCTTCATTGACTAAGATGTTATTAAGGGACAGGACAAGCCTACCAAGATTCTTCAAGCATATCCTTGCTTCAGGGAACTGGCACATGTAAGCAAATGTGCTCATTTTAAGTAGATATATATGTAACCAAATTTTAAATGAGATATGGAGGAGCAATATCAGCTGAGTCACAATAATGAATACAGAATGAAAGCTGCAAAATGTATTATTTTTAAATACCGACAAAAGTATTAAAACCTTTGATCTTTCCTGGCTAATCCTTACTTACCCACCTTTAACTTTTATATGTTTGACATTGCGCTCTCTCTCTCTCTCTCTCTGGCTGTGTGTGTATGTCAGCTTATAGATGAGCTCTGACAGATCCCTGATTGAGGGAAATACTGTTTAACTGATTTGCAGATTTGCTGGGGGACCTTTTATGAGAAGGCATGGTTTTATTCAGTATTCAGAAAGCTCATGAAGTCATCATTGCTGCACAAAGGTAATTGGTAGCTCTTGTTTGCTTCTGCAAACTTGGGATTATACCATCATACTGTAGGTGACATTCTTAGTATGGATAATAAGAACCTCATACTAGGGTTGTCAAACATATGGAAAGTATCAATCTGATCAGGTATTACAATTCATTTTTCCATGGCATCCATACCTCTCAACCTGGAAACATCGAACATGTGGACAAAGTCCTTGAAAAATAGGTACAAATCTGTAAGCTGATTAACATAAGATTTACATACATAATTAAGTAACCCCACGCACTCTAGTGGAATTGTGGGATACCAACATTCAAATGCAAATTGAAGAACAGACAACCGAAATATGGCCCCAGAGTAGCCACTCTAACATTGCTGTGTATCAGTGTGTGTTTAATTAATTTCAGATAAAGCCACCAACTTCAACACTATAAAACATTTTTAACATACACTTAAAACATATTACGACTTCAAAAATTTGGTACCAGGACTGTGGTTGCCTACTGGTACAACACAGAAGAAAATGCCTGGCTACCAGGCATTCACCAAGTGCTTTAAATTCTTAATCCTCTGGTTAGGCTGGAAACCAAAAATCTGCACTATCATTGTGAAGGCCATTACAAAGAGTGAATAGGCTTTAAATTTTTACACACTTTTAATAATACTAACTTTAACCCAGCATCCTAAACCATGTAACAGGAACCATCTTAAGGAGTTTAAGACAGAAGCAAACATTTCTGATGACAAAAGACACAACAGCTTCCATCTGAAGAGAAACAGTTGCAACTATGCATTTATCTGTAGCCAATTACACCAAATGAGGCCACCAGTTAACCGAATTATCAAATGTTTACAGAAGGAAGGATTCATACAATCATAGAATTAATGACTATTCAAAATGGAAAGCAATTCTACCAAGATTCCCGTATTCAGGCAATCAACAACTGTGCTGGTCTTACCATAACAACCTGGTAGACCCAGGCCCAAACCAAACATGCCTGCTTGAACTCATTATGCAAGTGTTCACTCTACTGCATAACATGGGTGGCCAAGTATCACAAACAAAGGGGAAAAGAGTACCCAGGGCCATCTGTCATCCCAATGAACCCCCTGAAATCTACACTGACTTTCTGCTTAACATCAAGATTTGTGCAATTTAGGCTATCAGTCTAAGTTTCTTACTAAAGAAAAAAAAATCAGAAACCTTCAATGGAGCAAACATGACATATCTTACCAACCATATCTCTTCTGGGTCACCAAAAACTGTTTAATAAGTTGCATCCCCCACTACACACACACACACACACACACACACACACACACACACACACACACACACACACACACACGTGCATTTACAATGATCGGTGGATGGGCTCAAAGTATCTCTTTAACTGCACTGAAATTTTAAAGACACCTGCAAGTCCCTCAAACACCTTTACTAGCTTATCTCACTTCCCATCCCATCAGCTGCTCCCCTACCCACATTTGCTGTGATAATTTTTTAACCCACTCATATGTTCACAGATAAATACTAAGCTAGACTATTACAAGCCTAGGCAATAAGCAGTGGCTATAATCAAACCCTGAACCTTGTAATGGTGAGATAAAGACTGCAACCATTATGCCAACCACTTCTCAGTAAAATGACTTTATACATACGTTTTACAGATTACAGTTATGCTCAATAATTCATGTATACATTTACGTGCCAACTTACAATGTTACATACAAAACCCAAATCATGATTAAACGTATGGGGCAGACACTAGTGGATCCTATATCATGCTCGACATTGCAACTTACAAGAAGAGGATTATAAACCAAGAGCACTGCTCCGGACAGCTAATAAGTATGCACTTAAATGTGGGTGGAAAAAGAGGCAATCAACAAGTCAGAGGAGAAACAATTGCATTCTGCACCACCAGGTGGAAGTCATCGGGGCAGATTTCATGACAGCATGTTCTTTCTGCAACATAAACACAAAACCACCCCATGCTGACTGATACTGTACTTTCTATGAAACCTGCGACATTTAATGAACCTACAACTACAATAACCCAATAATCCCAAGCTACACATAAATCAATTGATCAGGACAGAAATCACTGCCTGTCTACTACTCCTGCAAAGCAGCCTCATCATCTCCACTTCCCTATCAAGTTATATCCAGAACTGTACAACAACAACCACACACTAACCTTCCCTTGCAAGGTTTGGATGCTATAACAAAGTACATTTTTTACTCTTACAGAAAGCCAGATGGCTCTGTAACTGTACACACTTGAAAACCAGTGTCCTGCTTTCTCAGAATGTTTACAAAGCATGCTTTTATGTTTGTTCCATGGGAAACAATAAACAGGCAACTGACCTCCCACCTGAGAAGACCAATCATCAGTTACAGCCCAAAAAAATAAACACTGGAAGTGACACTTCTCACTAAATGCCCGCGGTCTGATCACTGTTTCCTTTATGACTCACACACTCCTATAAGAGCAGAAAGGCTGACAGCTGAAGCGTGTACTTGCAAAAAGCAGAATCAATGAGGAGTTACCAGAAGGGAAGGCAGAGGTACAAGACACCTGCCACACGAGGCTGAATGAGCTGCCAGCCCACATTAGGGGCAGGTTAGGGAAAGGCATGCCAGCTCCACACACTAGAAAGAAGGTACTGAGCCAATTCAGGCCCTAACTGGGGACTGGCCCAAGTGCTGTCTGCACTTGGTAAGTTATGGCTGTTGTGCAACCCCTCACAGCACTCTTCCTCTTTGCTGATGCCTCACTATAGATCCCATCGGCTCAGTATATACTGTTTGAACTGCTCGGTTACTGACCGAGTCTCTGTTGCAGAGTGCCATGACTGCCTGTGCCTGCCTGCAGTTGGTCTCGATTGGAATATATGTTAAAAAAACACGGGTAGCAGTAAATAATACAAAACATGGGCAGTGCAGCAAATAAAGTCCAGAGACTGACTTATAGCTTAGTTAAACAGTTTTAAGGGCACAATTACCAGAATATGTTATGGGCAGCAGATAAAGTCCAGAGACTGACCGACAGACTAGTTAAACAGTTTTTAATGCACAATTATGGGCAGCTGATAAACAATGTATGCACAACAAACAGTCTAGAGACAAATTACAGACTTTTGCACACACACAGTTAACTATGGGCCCAATATATAACAGCCGTTTTCTTACCTGGAGGCTGGGACATGTAAGAAAACTCTGCAAAATTTAAATTATGCCACCCACCATCACTGACTCCAACAGGCAGTAACTGATGTCATCAAACATGCCCCTGTAGGTTGATCTTGTGTGGTGATATCAGCCAAAAATTTAAAGAGATAATAGAAAAAAAAGAAAGACTGGGAAATTTGGAAATTAAGGGGGGGCATTCAGGAATTTGTGGCACCTCAATATTTTGCCCTCAAAACCAGTAAATACTAAGGAATTTGGTGTGGTTGAGAGGTCTGATGGCATCAACTCTGCAACATACTCTTCCAGTTCAGTCTTGACTTTTGAGACTGGGCTACCACAACACAATAATTACCTCAAACCTATCAAAAAATTAAACTCTGCATAGGTCTCAAAGTGTTTCTTTATCAATGAAAACGAAACTCCAATGTAAATACACTTTGATTTAGATTTATTGTGTTGAGTATAGAAAATGGTATTGAATTTCAATAATTATATTGGCATTGTATCAAAATGGAAAATGTCCTGTATTATGACATCACAACCTGCTAAGTGTATACAAAAAATTCTGAGCTACGCTGTAGTTTTGAAAACAACTGGTCACAGTAAATCAGATGTCTGATTTTGTTTTTAACAATGAAGCACTCAATTAGCTTGATGAAGGCTTTACGTGACATGTTCCCATCACCTGCGGCTCCACCCAAGAAGTTATATGCAAGTGAGGCTATGCTTCACATCCTTGAGCTAAGGATTTCTTGTGAATTTTTGATAATTTATATATTACTTCATCATAAATTACAATAAGTAGCTTTTGTGGTCATGATCTTTTTATTTTTTTTCCTGGTTTTGGTCAGTGTAAAGAAGACCCCAACACCTTTCTTCAGACAAGTCCATTCTTCAGCACTGTCATGATTGTTTTTAAAACCAACTGCTTATTTGCCATTGGAACTATGCCTTTATTGACCTTCCCAAAACAGGACATTTATGAAATATGATGTATTTCATGGCATGTTAGTATAACTTTCACCTTACATATCCTAAGTGCATTGTGACACTTCTCTTTGTTCCAAAAGAATGAAACCCCAGACATCACTGGAAAATCCAAACAGGTTTATTATAGTTTCACGAAAGCAGATCACGAACAACAGGTCAAGCGCTTTCATCTATTACTGTCAGAACTTCATCAGAACAATCCTTTTTCAAGAACCCAACCCTTTTATGCTATTTCATTTACATATTGTCAACCAATTATCCAATTAATACAGTACTTATCTAAAACACCTTATGTCAATTAGTAAAAAACATTATAAAACAATTCCTTTAAAACCATCTATCCTAGAATGTGCCTCAACGTAAGTATACTAGAAATATTAACATTCTCATTTATACCTAGATCGCTAGTTGCATCTAAACACAACTGCCATTTTAAATCACATATATCCAAATGCACATCTAAGATCCTACCTTGCTGATCTTCGACTGTCTGTTGTAATACTAAAAATTTAGAAACTTGTCCTTCATGCATTGAACTATGTCTAGTCAAGGCATTGATCAGATTGTTCTGATGAAGTCCTGACATTTATGGATGAAAGCGCTTAACCTGTTGATCATGATCTGCTGTTCATGAAAGTATAATAAACCTGTTTGGATTTTCCAATGACATCTGGGGTTTCATTCTTTTGGAATTTGTGGCATTTTCACTTTGGTTATACAGTTCGGTTGTGGCAAGCAGTGAGACCCACAGCGTTTATAGATGGTCTGAGTTCCAGTAGTGAAATCACTGAATTATTGCAGCAAATTAACCAGCAATTGGCAGTGCATACCTCCCCAATAAAGTCTTTAATGGACAAAAAAAAATGGATCAGAAAACATTTTTGGTAGCTTGGGCTACCTGCTTACTCAACCCCCTCCACCTACTTATTTTACACAGCCTGCACAACCTAGTGTAAATGGACAAAATAATGAGACTCTGAATAATGAAAATTCCATGCATATGGAGGTTAATGAGACCAGGGTATGGAAAAAGAATACGTTTAATTTCCGTATGGACATGACCCATGATATTAGCATACATAATATACAAAAACAGTCTACCTTTATTACAGAAAGACTAAAGCTGTTTGAGAAATAAAAATTGTTTACCTTTAAAAAATGGCAAATAGAGAATGGTTATTTAGAGAGAAATAAAAACAACACAACAAACTGGTACTCGTAAACACAAAAAGACAGCAAAACTTGCAGATGTTCTCCTTTTCCAAAACTTTATTCTGTAAGCGCTTTCGTAAGGACTAGTATCCAAACTTCCTCAGACAAAGTTACACAAGCAATTAATGACTTATATACTTATACAATTGATAAAACAATAAAACAATTATA
The DNA here is from genome assembly GCF_019279795.1 of Protopterus annectens. Lineage (NCBI taxonomy): Eukaryota > Metazoa > Chordata > Ceratodontiformes > Protopteridae > Protopterus > Protopterus annectens. The sequence goes on from NC_056751.1 coordinate 456,510,520, forward strand.
TAAAAAGACCAGTTGAATAATTAAATAAACAACTCGATTCCTTTCCTCCTATGGAAAACTATTTACTTTGTATTTATTTATTTATTTATTTATTTGTTTCAGTTTGATTACTGGAGGGTCCACTGGGCATTGGTAGCCCGTTTTCAGTGGTGGCCCGGGGAGAAAAGCTCCAAAACAAGGAATTTCAGCAATTCAAATATTATGTTTACTAAAATGAAATCAATTAACATGGAAAGTTAATGGGTAGTCTGAATAACTAAAAAAAAAAACAGGTAGTTACAACAGAAAGAAATACAACAATTTAAATTTTTAGTTTGGTACGAAAGGCATCACATGAGTAATACATGTTTTACTATGTTGTTCACTAAGTGTAATATGTTGTTCACTAAGTGTAATATGCTGTTCACTAAGTGTAATATGTTGTTCACTAAGTGTAATACTTTAGAAAGGAATAAGAAGCAGAGTAGGAGGAGGTTAGTCTGGGGCGAATGGAGTAGAAAGCTTAGGGTTTATAGGCAGAAGAGTGCAGTTGCAAATTCTGTTTTGAAAAAGGTAGGAATGAAGCTGGTTTTTGAAGTTATTTATGCTGGTACATTTTCTAAGTGACAAAGACAGGGCATTCCATTTTTTAGCAAGGGTAAAGGATAAGAGAAGCTGGCCAGCAGGGCACTGGGGTTTATTAACAGTGATTAGGTTTTGTTGAGAAGATCTAAGTGGTCTAGGGGGGGTATATGGGAGTAGAATGTAAGAAAGAGCAGGGCAGTTAGAGGGGTTTTGAAACAGCTTGAAGGCTGTGGTGAGTTGGAGGAAGTTAAGTTGATTGGGAAGTTCAAGCCAGTTAAGGGAGTGAAGGGAGGAGCAGTGATGTAAAGAAGATTTGGCGTTAGTTGCAAATCTAGCGACTTTGTTATAGCATAACTCTAGTTTGGTGGTAAGAGAGGATGAGAGATTAGTGAGCAGGGGGGCACCGTATAGGAGGGTTGGAAGGAGGAAGGTGGAAGCAAGGGTTAGTCTAGAATGAGGAGAGGAAGTGATTGTTTCTATACAGTAGACCCAGTTTTATATGTGTTTTTTTGATGTTTAGTAGGATGTGGGAATTAAATTTTAGTTGATCGTCGATTGTGACACCAAGAAGTTTCGTGGAGGGTACCATCTCGATGGAGGAGTTGTTGAGGCTGGAAATTTGAAATGAGTTTTTGTCAAGGGAGGAGGATTTAGATGGAGAGAAAAGGAGTATTTTAGTTTTGTTGGCGTTTAGGGAGAGGTGATTTTGTAACATCCCGTTTTCAGTGGTAGAGAAGGTACTTTGAGTTAGGGCTTGGAGGTCTGTTAGGTTGGGGGCAGAGCATATCAAAGTAGAGTCGTCAGCATATTGTACAATTTTTGTGTTAGGGATGGCTTTGTAGAAATCATTTATGAAGATATTGAATAGTAGTGGGCCAAGTATGGACCCCTGAGGAACTCTTGTAGGGGTCGGAAGAAAAGTCGAGGTGGTTTGGCCCCATTTTACAGCTTGGGATCTGTTAGAAAGGTAGCTGGAGAACCAGGAGAGGGATTCAGGGCAAAGGTTGAGGTTAGATAGGTGATTTAGAAGGTGGGTATGAGAGATGGTATCAAAAGCTTTAGATAAGTCTAGTAGGACAGTGGATACTAAATTACTGGAGTCACGGGCAGAGTTGACTGAGTGTAGAAAGGAGAGGAGGGCAGTATTTGTGCTAGGACCTGGGTGGAAACCATGTTGGGTAGGAGAGAGAAGGTGGTGCTTAGTAAGGAATGGCAGAAGTTGTAGGTGGATACATTTTTCTAGAATTTTGGATATAGGGGAGAGAATGGCTATAGGGCAGAAATTTGAGACAGAACAGTTTTTGCCACCTTTGTGGAGGGGTAGGATGTAAGTGCTACGCCATAGTAAGGGAATGTAGGATTCAAGTAATGATCTATTAATTAGGATGCTGACAGGAAGAGCAATAGAGTCAGAAGCAATTTTTAGGAAGGCAGATGGGATGTTATCAGGGGCATTTGAGCAAGGTTTTAGTTTTTGAAGGAGTTTCTTTATTTGGTCGGTAGATATTGGTTGCAGTTTGAAAGGGGGGGGTAAGAACAGTTTAATGAAGACTGAGTAGTGGCAGGGGATAGGTGATTGTTGGGAAATGTTTTAGTTAGCTCAGCAATGGTAGAGGTGAAGAAAGAATTAAATAGAGAAGCAATTTCGGGGTCGGTTTTGCTGGTGTCTGGACAGGGGTTATTTTTAGTACCTGGTCTGAGGAGTGAATTGATAGAATTCCAGAATTGTTTTCGGTTTCTAGCATGGTTTTCTTGAAGTTGGATGTAGTTCCATCTATAATTCATGATTTTATTACTAAATACCTAGACACTAAATTAGTGACTTGAATTAATATAAAATACAAATGTATTAAGTAGAAAAATATATATATATATATATATATATATATATATATATATATATATATATATATATATATATATATATATATATATAAAAATATGTGTGGTATAATTGACTAAATGAAATATCTGGGGCTATGTTTTGTGTTACCCCCCACACACACACACCCTACCTATCTAACTGTTTAAGTTTCAAAATGCATTTGATGGAAGCATATTCATTAAGGCCAGGGTGTGTGTGTGCAAAGGTTCTAATTTGCCACAACAATTCCTTTTCTTCTAACCTTAATGTCCATGGCCCTCCTCTTTTGTATATAGTTCCTGGTGCACAATGGCAAACAAAAATTTATGAGTAGGATGTTGCAATGTGTGCGCAGCTAAAGCATTTGTGGTGGTACCTTTAGTTATATGATACGTATGTTCGTATATGCGTTGGCGCACTGTCCTTTCTGTCTTTCCTATATAAAAGGATTGGCACTGTTGGCATATAGCTGAGTAAACAATGCCCTTTGACTCGCAATTGAATTTACCTAATATGTTGTATTCAACATCTTTAATGGTTATTTTATTGCCCACATGAATATGCTGACACTGATGGCAGTGACCGCATTTGCACATACCCATGTTCTTTTTTGTAATTCTACTTGGAAGTTCTAAGATGTCCTTAAAATTTTGGCCACGCCGATAAATAATGTGTGGCCATTTTTCAAACTTTTTGTTGACGTGTGTATCTTCTGCCAGCAGTGCCCAATTCTTATAAATAATATTTGAAACAATTTTTGCATCCTTTGAAAAAGTTGTAATAAGTGTGGGACTGCCCATGTCTAATATGCCTTTAGTATGGGAATTCGTTTGTGCATAACTATTTCTATCACCATCCGACTCATGAATAAAATCATGATATCCATTAAACAGAATAGGTCTAAAATGTCCCATGTTTCTCTTATTAACCACTTCTTGCCTTATTTTATCAAATAGTCTGGGTGGATAACTTCTACTACTGAACATGGATCTAAGTAAACTACATTCTACTTGGAAATCATCCTCGAAAGGAATCATCCTTGATGCCCTGACCAACTGACCATGCATATTTGAAAAAGCTTGTGAGATTGATATAAGGGAAGGCTTTAAAAGTAAACCATCAGACGTTGACACCAATTTAAGTTACAAAGAAGAAAAGTTATCAGATATAGCCAATGACAAAAATATATGCATCATGAAGCCTAATAAAGGTAATGGGGTAGTCATAATGGACAAGGGGGATTATTCAAATAATATGTGGATGGTACAGTTTCTGAAATTACAATGAATGAACAAAATCAATATAGAGTATAAAAGACCGGATTTAATGTTAGAAAATATGTTATTCCAGGGACAAATCAATGAAAATGAATACAACTACCTTAAAAATGAATATCCTATGGTATCCAATATTTTTGGGATACCAAAAATCCACAAAGGCCTAGAAAATTTAAAATGTAGGCCTATAGTGGATGGAAAACAAGTAAAAACCTGTTTTATCAGTAAGTAAATGGAATTTCATTTACTAAAGGGTTTGGTTGTTTTTTCCTATATATGTAGAGATTCATGGTAATTTTTGGAAAAATTAAATAATATTGATATCAATAATGACATTATTTTGGTTACTATAGATGTTTGTAAATTGTTCTCAGTGATACCCCATGAAGTGGGGTTATCATGGTTGGAAGTTCAATTAGTTAAAAAAAATTATCTGACCAAGACCAAGTAAATGTATATATTACCTTGATGGAAGCAGTATTACAAACTAACTTCCTCTATTTTGAAGGACAGTATAATAAACAGTCAACTGAAATAGCTATGGGGCAGCATGTGCCCCCATTTATGCTAACTATGTTATGTCATATTGGGAACAGCAGTATATATTTGAAAGTGATTTTCAAGTTTATATTAAACACTATACAAGGTTTCTGGATGACATATTTTTAATTTGGGAAGGCTCTGAGGATAATTTGAATAAATTCTTGGGTCATATAAATCAAACTGTGGAATTTTTTTAATCCACCTTTGAATATAGTAAGGACAGAATATCTTAATTGGATGTGAATTTAAGAATAGACATAGGGAGTCAAAGTTTGTTACCTGGGATTTTTAGAAAATCCACTTTTTCAAATTCTTATTTGGACTTTGAAAGCAGGCATCCATTACCATCAAAAAAAGTCCATCATTAAAGGTCAATTGGTAATGCTGCCAAAATGGTTAGGTGTGACAATTAATTTATGCAAGAGGTGAAATTTATTATACGATTGTTTGTAAAAAGAAGGTATCCTGAAGAATTTTGTTTAAAAAATAAGAAAGGAAGTAGTTAAAAATGTATGGATGGGATTTATAAGCCCGTTTTAAAAGCTAGTGGACATCCGACCCAGACATCCCAATACAGTAGAAAGGAAATGGTAAAACCAAAGAAGAAATGGGGATGTGTTTTATTACTACCTTCAACCAAGATGCTGGTATGGTAACCCAAGCTATTAAGAAAATCTGGGGGTTACTACAACTTGACCAGTATGTGGTTGATAGAGTAGGTACCATCCCAAAGTTTGTATTTAGAAAGAATAGATCCTTTAAGGATATTTTGGAGATGTGCAAAGAGACAGGAGTAAATAGCACCAATAGACTGATGGGTAACTTCAAGTGTGGAATGTGCATATTTTGGAAACTAATGATAAATTTTGTTTGAATGGGAGAAATATATACATACAGGGGCATTTTAATTGTTTGAGTAAAAATATGGTCTACATGGCAAAGTGTAAACACTGTTCAGTATATTACATTGGTAAATCATGTAGATATTTTGAAGAAAAAATAAGTGAACATTTGTCAGACATTAGGAATAACAAACTCACTAATGCCATGAGTAGACATATTTCAATGTATGAAGGACACATTTTTAAATTTTTAGTATTACAACAGATAGTCAAAGATCAGCAAGGTAGGATCTTGAATGTGCATTTGGATATATGTGGGTTAAAATGGCAGTTGCGTTTGGATGCAACTAGCTATCCAGGTATAAATGAGGATGTTAGTATTTCTGGTATACTTAAGTTGAGGCACATTCTAGGATAGATAGTTTTAAAGGAATTGGTTTATAAAGTTTTTTATTAATTGACATAAGCTGTTTTAGATAAGTATTGTATTAACTGGATAATTGGTTGACAATATGTAAATGGAATAGTATAAAATGGTTGGGTTTTTGAAAATGGACTGTTCTGATGAAGTCCTGACATTGATGGATGAAAGCGCTTAACCTGTTGTTCGTGAAAGTATAATAACTCTGTTTGGATTTTCCAGTGATGTCTGGGGTTTCATTCTTTTGGAATTTGTGGCATTTTTACTTTGGTTAGACACTTCTCTCTGTGCTGCAGGCTGAAGTACTGACAGATGCCATCCATGATGGTGACATGACCTCTTCATATAGAAAAGCAATGGCTGAGTGGAAAAAGTTCCTTACTGAACAGAAATGCTGAAAACCTTTTTTTATTTCCAGTTATTATTGTGTCCCTTGTAGTGCAAGACATAACAAACTTCATATTTGATTTCACGTTTAATTGTTTGCCAGGGTGTTGGTTTATTTTGTTGCTTGTTTATTCATAAGGTCACTGTATTTGCTATATTGCATATCCTGACATTCTCATTTTTATAGTGAGCAATGGCCTTGTTTTTGCATGTTGTTCTGCCATACATGCCTCTGGATAAAGAATTATTTAAGAAGTTGGTCAATTAGTATAGTATACTTTTCTCTGTAAATTCCGGGGTATTTAGTCTCATTTCAAGGCATTTAAACTGGCACTGAATGTTAAATTCAAACACAATTTCCTACAATTTTAGACAAAAAGTCTTATATTTTGCTTTGCATCTAAAAAAATACTTGGTTTTAGTCTGGTTGAATGGTTTTAAGATATAATTTCTAAAATGTTTCAGGACAATGGCTAGCACTTTTCAAATTAAAGCAAACTTTCCTACATACTCAGAAAATAAACCTTGATTGGTTTTCTCTGTATTAAACAAATGCACTTGTTTTAAGCCTGAATGGTCTAGTTTATTTACTTGTTTTAAGTCTGAATGCACTAGTTTTAAGATGCCCATGGGGGTTTAGAGGATAAAATATCATTGCTAGAGCCTTCCGTGTCCTGAAAGAGTACCCTTTAAACTATCTGGAGATATACAGAGCTGAGTATATTTTTCTGGCACTTCAGAGTTGTGTACTGGTAATTGTTGTTTGACTAATTTTATATCATTGCTGGCTGACTTCAGAGTTGTGCACTGTTATTTTTGCTTCACTGTATAGTTTTTCAGATCTCTGCTGAAGGTGTCCCCCCCCTATTTCTCTGTGTCTTAAGTTGGTATAACTGGCTACATCCTGTATGTTATCTGACCATCTCAAGGATTACTTGCATAAAGTTAGACCCTCTTAATAAAAAAGTCTACATATCATTGCTAGAGCCTTCCTGTGTCTTGAAAGAGTGCTCTTCAAACTATCTGGAGATATACAGAGCTGAGTATATTTTTCTGGCACTTCACAGTTGTGTACTGGTAATTGTTTGACTAATTTTATATCATTGCAGGCTGACTTCAGAGTTGTGCACTGTTATTTTTGCTTCACTGTATAGTTTTTCAGATCTCTGCTGAAGGTTTTGGTTTTCACATACCCACCCTTCCTATGTTGTTGTTTAAATTTGGAGGTTTTTGCTTTTGCCTGCCCCCACTGTAGATTTGATCTGGGACACTCTCCCCAGTCCCATATCTTTACCTCATTCTACCTAATAGACTCCTTCTGCATTGTTTTTAGTCATTTTTAATTTAATTGCATTTTTTAAACTGTTTGGTCTAACATTGCTACATACTCAAGTGTGCTAGCTTGCACTGCATTTGAATTGTTTTGACTGCTGGTTTAGCTACTTTTCTGTATATATATATATATATATATATATATATATATATATATATATATATATATATATATATATGTGTGTGTGTGTGTGTGTGTGTGTGTATATATACATATATATATATATATATATATATATATATACAAAATAAATCCTTTCCTGTAACTAGTGTAGTCCAGATTCAGATTTGCTATATGCAGGACTGTATGTAAGCTTCTGAGCCCCACCAATGTTTCTGTGTTGGAGGGAAGCCTTCTAGCGTATCAGTGGGAGTGGTAAGCACTAGGTAACCTATCTATCACATAAGGAGTGGTTCTGGCCCAGAAATTGTAGTTATTGACTATTTGGGCAGTTTTTCCATCTCTCTCAACTTTCTGATTAAAAAGCCCCATTTGCACTTGTTTCCCCCCTTTCCTGTAACTAGTTTAGTCTAGATACCGATTCTTACTTTTAGCACTTAAATTTGTTTATTCGTGATCAGCACTTGTTCAGAACTTGTAAGCACTAAATAACCTATGAATTACTACAACACTCAACCTTCCTCCTTACCTAGAGGAAAACAGTTTTGGTACTTACTTTCCTCACTTGCTTAGAGAAAAACAGCTCCTGTAATGACATTCCTTACTTATCTAGAGGAAAATAGTTTTTTTATTCAGGCATGTCCAAGGGTCAGCTCCCAGTTTTCTCTCCTGTCTATCTGATGAATCTGGGCATCTTGGGGCAATGTAGAAATTGCCTCATGTACACAGACAACCCTCTCCTCCTACCACTCAACACTACAACCTGTGAGCGATGCACTTATCTAGCCAAACTGGAGGTAAAGCTCTCTCCAATCAAGACTGAACTTGACAGTCAAGAGGAGAAGGTAAACACTGGCACCACACCACACTCATCACATAATCTCACTAAATCTACACCACCAAAATCCACACATAGAAACACAAAAACATTCGCGGAGGCTCTCAATAATAATCTGCTCAAGCAACAGAGACCTCCAAAGCAGAAATGCAAGCAACCTCCATCCCCCAACACAACCCAAATGACACATAGCCCGCGGACTCAGTGTGCCACTCAACCACAACCAATAAGACAAAACAACGTACCCAACACACTAGTCATAGGCGATTCTATAGTCATGCACACTGATGTCCCACTCACCAGGCTAAACAAGGAGAAGGTTACTGTCAGCTGCCTGTAGGGTGCCAGGATCCGCCACATAACCCATGCACTCAGGTCACTCCACAACAAGTACAAATATAACTTTGTCATTGTCCATGCCATTGTGAACGACCTGAGACATACCTCCCTGGACTACATGAAAAGAGACATGGAAGAGCTCTCCGATCTTGTAGCCCAGGCAGGTATGACCCTAGCCCTGAGTAGCATTCTGCCATCACCCAGAATGATGCCGCAGTACAAGGACAAAATGATTGACTTCAACAATTGGCTAAGCTTCTGGTGCCATTCTAAAGGGATCTAGTATCTGTCTGCCTGGGATGACATGGTCGACAGACCACAATGCTTTGCCAGAGATGGCCTGCACCTGTCACCCCTGGGATTCCGGATAATGGCTAAGGTTCTTGCCAACCCTACAGTGCCTTTTTTAGACAAGGTTCAAATGACAAATTCACCACCGTAACAGGAACAGGCAAGCAAAAACTGAGGGCGATGCTACTCCATGCTAGAAGTCTAAATCTCAAAATGCACTCACTCGAGGCACGCCTTAAAATGGAGAACATCGATATCTGTGCAGTGACTGAGACCTGGTTCAAGGCTCCAGAGAGCACCCCTGCACTACCCGTCTATAACTCATACCACACTTTTCAGCCATGTAACCTGATCAATCAAAGATGGAGGTGTGTCCATATTCATTAAGGATATCCACACCTCCAGGCTAGTTGCTCAGCATAATGCAGCCGAGGTTATCCAAGTGCAACTAACTCTGGGCAAAACTGCAATCCAAATTGTAGCTTGCTACAGATCACCCGCCATGCCCCAGGATTCCCACTCCTCTTTTCTTGATGTACTGGAAAATATTAGGGTTCAACCAAACACCCTAATAATGGACGATTTCAACTACCCCACCATTAACTGGGAAAACTACTAATGTACAAACTCCTTCACTCAACATTTTCTGGAATTCATAAACTCCAGTGTTATCCACACCCCCACCAGGGGCAACAATATCCTGGATCTAGTCATTACCAATATGAGTGACCGGTGTTCCACACCTGAAGCCAACACCTCATTGGTCTGCTCCGACCATAAGCTAATTACCCTAGATATCCACATCCTGCCTCCACCCCCATTAAGGAAACCATGGTAAAAAATTTCTCCAAAGCCAACTTCATGCTTCTTAAGACAGAAGTGGCGAACTTCATGACACCCATGCAGATGGACAATACAGTTACGACTACTGAATCCTACACAGTTGCACTTTATAAGCACTTACATGAGTGCATGGATTGTGCTATCCCAAACAGAACCAAGACGCTATCCTCCAAAAAAAGGAAGCCAATCTGGTGGTCCCCTGCCATAAACAAACTGTACAACAGAAGGAAGAAACTTGGTCAGTCTCAGTAAGATGCTGCAATCCCTGATAAAATCCTCCAAAGCTAGTTATGAAAACAAAATCGACACTCATTCTAAAGACAACCACAAAGCATGCTATATCTATGTCAAGAATCTCAATGGCAACACTCAGATCTGCTTTGAGTTACAGCACAATGGCACTAAATATACAGACCCAACTGATATTGCCAACATCCTGGCAGATAGGTTCAGTGCTAACTTTACCCCCCTCTCACCCCCTAAAGAGCCCATCTCTATACCGGAAGAATACAAAGTTCCTGTAATCACAGCTGCACAGGTAAGAACCACACTCTCCAAAGCCAAGAACACAGCATCCATGGGACCAGACAACATCCCAGGCTGCATTCTACATGAACTACAGAATGAACTGGCACCGTACCTAAGTACCATGTTCAATCATAGCCTCACCTCAGGCTTTGTGCCTGCTGAATGGCGCACAGCAACGGTTATCCCTCTCCACATGGGGGGAGCCACCACGGACCCCAGGAACTACCGCCCCCATTAGCCTGATGAGCCTGGTCTGCAATGCCATGGAACGTATCATCATGGAACTTATAAACAAAGATATTGGTAATCTCCAAACTCTGGATCCCACCCATTTCGGGTTTGCAAAAGGCAGATCATGTCTCCTAAACCTGATAGACTTCTTTGAAGCAGTCACCAAAGCCGTAGACAAGGGTAAGGTGGTTCACACAGCCTATCTAGATCTTGCCAAGGCTTCTGACACCATCCCCCACTCTGGAATTATAGATAAACTCACTAAACTAGGTATAAATCCCTATGTCACAAGATGGGTTGCCAACTGGCTCACTGACAGAACCCACACTGTGAAAGTAGCAGACTCCAAATCCGATTACAGACCAGTGACAAGTGGAGTACCACAGGGTTCAGTCCTGAGCCCTCTCCTGTTTGCAATCTACTTCTCTAAAGTACAGGCTAACACAGAAGGTCTTTGGCTAATGAAGTTCGCAGATGACTGCAAACTAGGAGCCATAATCAAAACTCCTAACGATATGGACATCCTACAAAAGGGCCTCACTGAGATAGATGCCTGGTGTCAAAGCCATGGCCTCAAGCTCAATGCCAAAAAGTGCATTGTCATCCCCTTTGGTAAAAACTCTGTACCCATGAACTACAACATAGGTGGTAGTATACTTAACACTGAAAGTGTGATAAGAGACCTTGGGACACAGGTGGACAGTAGTCTCTCCTTTGATAATCACATCGCCACAGTAGTCAGGAAATCCTTCTATGCGGCACACCTCATCACAAAAGGTTTCTCATCCAGGAAAACAGAGGTCATTATTCCCCTCTAGTCATCTCTCATTAGACCCATTATAGAGTACAACACCCCTTTTGGTATGTACCTCACAAGACATCTACAACAACTGGAAATGCCACAGAAATACCTCACAAAGAGGATTACCAACCTCAAACAGATGCCCTACACAGACCGTCTCAAAAAACTCCAGCTTTACTCAATCGCATATCGCCTCCTCAGAGGCGATCTCTGCCTAACATACAAAGCTATGTCAAACCCAGAGCTGTTGGACATGCTCCACTTAAAGAATTCCCAATCCCTCCAAGCTACATGCTCTAGGGACCTTAAATTTGTCACCATAATAAGCAGAACATGCTGGAGGGATAGATTCCTATCCCAGAGACTTCCCATACTCTGGAACAAACTACCTATCTATATCAAACAAAGCTCCTCATTAGCACTCTTCAAGAAAAATCTTGATGATTAGATGGGAAATAAGAAATTCACCCCGGGGATCACCTCTGTGGCTCTGCTCAACAGTGGCACAGGAAAATAATTTTCTTGGGTGGCAAAAGCCAGGGTACCTTTTTGGCTGGGCTTGTATAGGTCCCAGGGTCGATAGCCTAGTACCTACCTATGAACCTAAAAATATTTACTTGTTTTAAAATATTCTTGGGAACTGAAATTTTCTTGTTCTTTTGGCAGATAATTTTGCTTATTTTAAGTAATATTTATATAATTTTCAATTTTTTTACTTGTTTTTGAGAGCTGATTTTTTGCAGTGTTCCTCCAGCTTTGACTGTTTATACATACCTCTCAATCTGCCTGTGATGTAGTGAGTGATGGGTCTTGTGTTGGAAACAATAGTGATATGGTTTTAAATGCTCAAAGTTCTGCCAATACTGTTGAACTGGATAATGGTTTGTTGAAAGAAATGACTGAGATGCAAAACCGTGATGACAGCACTTTAAATTTTCCGGGCACATCAATGAGAGTTAATACATCAGCTCATGTCAGCCTTTTTTAAAGTTTGGTTACTGGAACCTGTGAGCATGAGCAGGCCAGAAGTGAGAGGTAGATTGAGCAGCAGAAACAGGTTCAGACATAAGGGGACACAGTTAGCAGGGCAGTTGGAGCTGGGTCCTGTGCTTTAGAGCAAGGTTCTGAAGATTTAATAATTGATATTTTGTCTACGACAGGGACGTCGGGAGGCATACGCACTGCACTGATTTCAGTACAACTTATTTAGAAGGGGGGTTGCTTTTTAAATGTTTGTTTTTCGCGCTTTACTGCACGATGACGTCAGCCAGTCAGAATGGAGCTCACCGCACATGTATTTCTGGCCGTTACACAAGTGGGAGAGGATTCAAGCGTTATGGTTATGGACTATTTACATGAGTGGGAGAGGAGAGGATTGTTTTGGAGACTATGGATGTAGGATTCAAACATTATGGAAGACCAGAGAGGGTTGGTGAGTGATTCAAGCATTATGAAAGAAGACCAGAGGGGGGTGTGGGTGTGTGCGTGTGTGTGTGTTTGTGTGAAAATGCCCCAGGTGGGATGTACTGGTGATTAGTCATGGTGGTGTGGTAGGGAATACCTCAGGCTTGAACCCTGTACCTTGTATGCAGGTGTTAAAGACCTGAATTCTACCACCACCATTTGTAAAAAAATTGCAGATTTTTGCCTCATATTTGATCTGATCAATATCTGTATCGTATCTGTGGTATTTAAATATTGCAATGCTTGAAATTTGATGGTGCAGTGGTAGCAACGTAGCATTGATGTCTCACAGCTGTAGGTTCTTGGGTTTGGTTCTTGGCTGGGGTGCCTTCTTTGTGGGGGGGGGGGTCTGTATCTTCTCCCTGTGTTTGTGTGGGTTTGCTTTTGTGTCCTCCCATGTTACAAAGACATGTCTGCATTATTTTTTCCTGGGCCTCTGCTGAGAATTGTTTTTTTTTTTTTTTGTTCCAAGTCAGATTCTCCTGATTAACAAATTGACAGGCATTTAAATTTCAGACTTCAGGTTTCTGAATGTTTACTTCCTTACATATTTGATGGTGCAGTGGCAGTATTGTTGCCTCACAGCTATAGGTTTTCTGGTTTGATTCTTGGCTGGGGCGCCTTCTGTGTGGAGTCTGGATCTTATCCCTGTGTTTGTGACATAGTAAAACAATGTTTTATTCTAGCAATAAATATATACTAACACAACCTTTTTTATAGCAATTTGTTTAAGTTTATGACTATTTGAAATTTGTCCTTATTTTTGGGACTGTAATACCCTGTTATTGGCTTTGTCCAGGTTTTTTGTGCTAAGGTTGACAGCTATGGCAAGAACTGAATTCACTGAATATGTTTGAGGGCTGTATTCCCTCATTACTGAGTTTGTCCAGGTGTTTTGTGCTAAGAGGTTGACAGCTATGGTGAGAAATGAATTCATTAAATGATAGCCATTTAAGTTTCAGTCTTCCTCTCTTTCACAAAGCAGGTGATTTGGCATAGTGGTATGTTGTTCTGACTATTTTGCACAGTGACCTTGGCAGTAAAATGTATGATGGTAACATAGCATTTTATTCTAGCAGCTTTCCAAGATTATACAAGCAATGTTTAATGTGTTCCTGTTTTTTGCCCTTCTGACCCACCCCAATAAATTTGGCTTTTTCCAGACTTCTTGTGCTGCGAAGTTGAGATGTAGTTGAGTATTGCGTAGATTTTACAAGGAGCTGAGAGCTGCAGGGGAAGAGAAGTTTAGTGCTGATTATGCTAAGCTGGCTCACATTGCTAGTAGCACAAAATGTTGTGTACTTGCTTTTAATGCAGAAGGTTGTTGGTTCTACTCCCATAAGGGGTGAATGCTGCTGTACTGAAAGTTAAGACACTAACTATGAGCCTGTTATCAGTTTGCCATCCATTTCCTATTGCAATATTACTAGCTTATTATTAATGTAATTTAGGCAATTTATTCCTCAGGCGCATCAGACACTTTTTATTTTTCGGTGAAGTCATGAAATATAAAGGTGATTGCTAGCAGCAACCTCTTCATTAGTTAGATTTATTTAACGTGGAATTATTTAGATGACTTTTTTTACAACTTCAGAGATTGTGCATATTATTTACTGATAATGGTGGACTGTAAAAGTTTGACTAGACTTTTATGATGGAAATGTTCTGAATTGGGCAGTTTTGTTTCATTGTTTACTGGAAAAATGTTCAAAGCAATAGGAAGGTGTATCAAAGAGCACATGTATGTTTCATATGCAAGGGGCCTATGATTTAAAAGCAGCCAAGAATTAATTTTTATCTGCCACGGGTAAAATGTATTTTCCTTTGAATGTGGGTTTTAATGTTGTTTCAATGAATGTGAGTTTCAAGGGCAGAGAAGTTTTAATGCCAAGTTTGTTTAGCAGATGTCTTAGTGTTTGTGCTGTAAAATGCAAAATAAAACTTTCAAATGAAGTTCAAATCATCATAGAAGTAAATCAGTATGCACATTAGTGTTTATGGTAAATGGAGTGAAATAGCAAAGTAATGGATCATTGGAATGGCTGCAGGGGAGGCTCCATTCGACCATGGTTTTGTGAGGGAAGGCGGCAAACTTAGACAGCCCCAGCTGAACTATACCTCCCAACTGTCCAGATTTTCAAAGAATGAATAGATTTTTGCTTCTTATTTTTGGTTTGTTCCTCAATTTGTGGTTTTCTGGCAAATGATTTAGGAATTAAGTCACTAAATAATGACACACTAGTTTCAGACTTTATAACCTTCAGAAAATGCATGCTAAAATAAGACCTGTTCTATCAACTGTCCCAGTTTATACAAGAGCAATTTTTAGTACTGTTTATATGTTCCCTCAATATATTTGGCCTTGTCCAGATTTATTGCATTAACAGGTTGAGAGGTACATGCAAATAAATTGCTTTATAGAATTAGGCATAGCCAAACCTCAACTGTCCCTGATTTTGGCTCAAAATGTTGCTCTTCCCCTAATGATCCCACCACAAAATAGTAATTTTGGAAGAAAACATAGAGGGTTTACTTTACTTTTATAAATAACTGTAATGATCAGAGTTATACATTACTTTTATTTCAGAAATGCATGTAAATTCTCTAATTTTGTCAGCTGCTCTAAGTTAACTGTGCTCATATTAAAATGGTGTCCCTCCTTTGACAGGTTCCCAGCTGTATTGTCTGGCAATTTTATATTTTTGCATCACATTTTTGGTCAGTTTTTCATAAAATTGCAGTTTTCTGGCAAATTAGTGGCAAATTGTTAAAGACTGAAGTTAGAAAATAATGCAGACATTTCAGTTTCAGATTTCATACCTTTCAGAAAATTCGTACTGATGCAAGACCCACTACTATTCTATTATCTTTCTAAGTTTATAAGAGCAATATTTAAAAAAATGTCCTTATTTTTGGGCCTTTGCCTCAGTTTTATTTATGAGTTTGTTGCTGTAAGAGGTTGAGAGGTGTTGTGTGTGTGGTAGGTAGCATACCTCTCAACTGTCCACATTTTGCAGAATGTCCAGATTTTTGCCCCATATTTTTTGTCTGTTCCTCATAAATTTTGTGATTTTCTAGAAAATCATTGAAGGCTGAAGTTGCTAAATAATGACAGACATTTGAGCTTCAGACTTCATGTCCTTTAGAAAAATTCATACTAGCACAAATCCTGTTATTCTAGCAACTTTCTAAGTTCACGAGAACATTATTTAATATCTGTCCCTGTTTATTTTAGGCTTTGTCCATTTTTCTTGCACTAAGAGGTAGGTAGGGGTGTGTGTGTGAATGAAACATCCTAGTTAGTGGTAGCAGGTTGTTAGTAATTTACTCGAGCTCAAAACCTGTACCTTAGTTACAGAAAACAAAAGCATAAAGTCTCTACCCCAACTACCATGCTGCATTTTTCAAAGAACTGACATTTCAGGTTAATTTTCAGTTCAAAGAACCAAGTTTGAGTGAATTTATATTATATTACTGAAGAGGCATTACAGCGAATGTCTCTTCATCGACACTAAAAGAGCGAACCGTGAATTACGAGAATGGCCCTAGCTTGGCTGGGGAGGGGGGTAGCAGTTTGAGAGCTGTCAGTACAAATTTGAAAATCCTAGCTACACCCCTGGTCTACGATACTTACATCCAGAGAGTGGTATTGAATACTGGCTTATCTTTTATTCCTGCTAGAGGTCCCATTAATTATTCAATTAAACAATCAATCCTAGTTAAAAACAATAGTTGCAGAAGCACAGAACTTTATTTCAAACACATTTGTTTATACCTTAGTACCGGTTTTAAAGATACAGTCTGGTTTAAGCTTGGTAATGCATCAGCACAAAAGTGTATTATCCACTGCTATTCCTTCATCTCAAGCTTATTGCCAACCTAGTACTGGAAAAATAGGAGATTGACTATATAGCATGGCCCACAGCAATATTCTCAGAATATTAGTTGCTTTAAAAGATCTGTGGATGATTTGTTTTTTGTTTGTCATGGTAGTAGGGATGAACTAGATGTGTTTTTAAATTATTTAAACAACAACACTGAATTTTTACATTTTCTATGACATGTTCAGATACTAGCATTAACTTTTTGGATGTGGGAATTTTGTTTGATGGTACTGAAATTCAAACTACTGTTTATAAAAACCTACATATAGGAATATATTTCTCCATCAAAACAGTATGCATGCACCACGTGTTTAAAAGTGTCACAAAAGCTCAGTTTGTTAGAATTAGTAGACTTAATACTTCTATAGAAGAATGTAAGAAACAAATGCAGAAACTGAAAGATGAATTTATGGAGAGGGGCTATAATAAGGTGTCCCTAGATATGGAAATTGAATATATCTTGAGCTGTAGGGATGATAGTACTACACCTTATTTCTCTATGAACACAATGGAAGTACCCTTTATAACTAAGGAGAGCAACTTAGATTTAGGTAAGCTACATTTTGTTACAGCTTTCAACAGAGCTACTTCTGAGGTAAGAAGAATTATTAATAATAATAACTGGTGCATATTAACATCTCTACCTGAATTATGTCCCATAGTTGGCATGAAACCCAGTTTCTCATACAGAAACTGTCAGAGTTTAAAGCAGAAGCTATGTTATAAAGATGTGTGTCAAGAATGGGAGGGGTACCAGCAGCTAAATCAGGTACCTTTCCTTGCTACAATTGTAGCTCTTGTGAAGTCATTAACAAAAATACTATTTTCCAAATAACTAGGAAAAAGTATACATTTTCTGGCTTAGCAACGTGCTATAATGAATATAATATACCTGGCTACCTGTAATAGATGTCAGGCATTTTATGTTAGGAAATCTACCAGAAAACTAAAGGAAAGAATGCAGAAATAAGAAGAAATATTGAAACTAATTCCTTGGCTAAGCATATTAATACATATGGAAATGCACATAAATTCTCTTTTAGGGTGATAGATAGAGTATGTAAGGTTATACGATGGGGAGATCTTAACAATAAGCTTGAGATGAAGGAATATCAGTGGATAATATACCTTAGGGCTGATGTATTACCAGGTTTAAACCAGACTGTTTCTTTAAAACCTGTACTAAGGTATAAACAAATGTGTTTGAAATAGAGTTCTGTGCTTCTGCAACTAATGTTTTTAACGAGGATTGATTCCTTAATTGAATAATTAATGGCTGTCTGTTTTTTGATAGTATATAAAAATGGTTAGTAGTTGTGTCTTTCGGCTTTTCTAGGTTAGGGGTCGCCACAGCAGAGCTCCGGTCTGCTAATGATTGGTAGTTGATTTTTACATGCTGAGTTACCAGCCCTGACGCACAACCTTCAATGAAGGTACACCCATTCATGCATGTCTCCATGCAGAAGACGCTCTAGCTGCGAATCGAACTGGACAGCGTCTTACTGTGAGGCGACAACGCTATTGCAGCACCACCACCGTGGTTATGTGTTATTATTTTATACACTGATGAAGGGTTTGTTTGACCTGAATGCTTTGTTTTATTAAACACTTGTTCAGTATCAGCATTGCTTGGTTTGTTTCATACTGCAACTTAGGTTAGGTGCCAGCTTCCCCACAGGTTTAATTGATTCACTATTGCATCTACTTTGCAGATTAAGGCTGGGAAATTATATATATATTTTTTAATTTTCAAATAAGGTTCAAAGTCCTATGAATTCACAGTATATTGCTTATTTCATTCTTATGCACAAATAATATGTATGCAATAACATTAATTGTTTTTAGTAGTACTTTTAAGGGTTAATTATTTCTTTTAGGTAATTTAAGTATTTGTTCAATTTACTGTGGAATTTGTAGTGCATGAGTGTATACATTTTATTGCTTCTACTTGTGTTCATTATTCTGATGAAATTCCTGTTGAACGGATGAAAGCACTGAATAAAATTAATTGTTTTATATTTTGTCAGCTTCCATTGGTTTGACTTCCATTTCACATTATTAGTGTGCTGTTTACTAGTTATGTCAATAATGCCTCACCTGTTGTTTAATTATATTAAGAGTAGAATCATTGCCAGTGTGAGGAAAGAGAAAAAAATACTTAAATCACAAGCAGAAAAAAGTCCACACATGCAGATATAGTAGAGGAGACAGTGATTCCAAAAGGAGAAGAAAGCCTAGAGCTAGGGAGTTACAGGCCCGCACCATTAATATAGATAGTAAAATCCAGAGTAAATATAAAAGAATTCTACCAGAGATAATGCAAGTGGGACAGAATGGGTTTGCAAAAAAATGCAAAAAGTAAACTGATGGAGACTATTAAGAATTCATTGACAAAGAGGTAAGAAAAGCAGAAAAAAAGATTAATTATCGTCTTTGACCTGCAAAAGACTTTTGATACAGTACAGTACTGTAGACCTTTCTATGAGAATTCTAGAAAAAGTGCTCTAGATGCATTTGAGAAGTTCTTGAAAGCTATAGAAAATGCTCTAGATGCATTTTATAAGTTCTAGGAAAATATGTAGATGTTTTTTGAGGGGTTAAAGAAAAAATGGTAAATTTAGTGCATTTGATTTGGGGCCATTTACACTAAAACAGAAAGAGAGTAATTAGTACATGGGGGGTTTTAATGACTGCGGAAATGAAAAGAGGCACAACACCACAATGCCAAGTCCACAGAAATATTCACAACAGGAATACAGAAATTGTTGCTGACAGACCTGAAAATGAACAAGGTGGTAAAATCATCATTCCCAATGTATTCAGTTGACTTTATGCTGATCACCGTAGATTGGAAGATAGCCATAATGTCCTTATGCACTAACCCATCTTTTATGCCTAAGGTGGGTAATGAGTTTTCATTTAACCAGTCTATTAATCTGCCTACTTTTTCCCCTCTCTGCAAGATGACAGTGAGAGGGTGCTGCATCCTTTGGACGTGCATAGGTAACTCAGGATTTATTTGAATAGGACTAAGGTTATTAGAAAATCTGATCAGTTATTTGTTTCTTTTCATCCTAGATCTTTGGGACTTGCTGTATCCAAGCAAACTATTCCTTGGATTTGTAAAGCTATTTCCTTTTATTTTACTTTTCATGGTAAGAGATTTCCTTCTTCAGTTAAGACTAATTCTACTAGACATGTGGTTTCTTCTGGTGTGTAGATACTCTTTTCATGAAGCAACTACTGGGACTTGTGTGCATACCTTTATCAAGTACTATAAGTTAGATGGTATCTTTAGACCTAGGAGTGGTTTGGCTAGTGCCATTTTTCATGGCTTTTTAGCAGAATCTTCAGATCCTCCCCTTTCTCAATCTCCTCTATATGGTAATGAATACTGCAGCAGTGAATGTAAGCACATAGTACAGTTGTGTACAATCTTATCATAATGGTAGATGTCCTTGCCTTCACTGCTGCAGTATTTGCTCCCTCCCTCCATCTCCCTAGTCTCTTGCCTTCAAGGATGTACAGACTACCTCTTGGTTTTCTTGGACTGGTATTCCTACTGGGGCAATCAGTTCTGTTTATGGTAGGCCTCAATGTCACCTTTATGCCCTATGCTACACAAGAAGTGTTTGAGTGATGTTCAGCATACCTTTTAAATAAGCAACAAGCAGTCATTGGTAAACTGGCCGGATGTGTTGGCTTCCATGGCAGGGAATCCCATATGGTAATGAATACTGCACCAGTGAAGGCAAGGACATCTACCATTATGCTAAGATTTTACACAACTGTACTTTTGCCCTTGCTTTAATTTATCTCTCCATATCACTTACCTCACAAACCATATAATCAGCATCATAGTGACACAAATGTTTCTCATAACAAATTCACCTACTGCACTGCAATGGAATGTTGAAGGAAGCACAGGTGAACACAGAACGGATGTGCAGACTCTGCAGAGAAGGCACACCAGAACCAAGCTGAGAACTATGTGATGTAAGGCAGCAACAGTAACTGCTGGGACACTCTGCTGCCTTTCACATGATCAACATTTCAACAGTATGTCGCAAGCAGGTGAAGTTTTGTTTTCTGCCCATTTATGAAGTGCACCATTGTTTATTTCATGATGCCACACTGACAATCAGATTTAATTTCATAAGATCCAATCTAATATGTTACTGGAATAAGACAAGAACGTATGTTAATCCATTGTCTAGAAGTTAGAAAGCCTAATCCATCTACTTGAAATGTTTCAATAAGCATTAGACATTCAAGAGAAAGCAGTGAGTGTGTGTATTTGTGATGTATATTATTAAACAGAAATGCAAAATCTGTATGTATGTGTATATATATATATATATATATATATATATATATATATATATATATATATATACATACATACATACACATAAACACATATGCATATATATGTATGTTTGCATGTGTGCATGTGCATGTAAGATATACATTAATATACAGATATGTACAAACTTTAACATATTCACACACGCATGCACATACAAATATATGCTTGTGTGTGTGTGTGTGTGTGTGTGTGTGTGTGTGTGTGTGTGTGTGTGTGTGTGTGTGTGTGTGTCTGTCTGTATGTACTTCACAGACAGAAACTTTCCCATTCATAGTGGTTACTGCAATTGCTTTTCTGTATTAAAAATGATCAGATGTGGTTGATGGCATCATTGAAAGAAAGGCACCTATCTAAATTTAAGGTGGCCATATAAATGCTGTCTACTAATATAAAGCAATGGTGTGATGGCAAATGTATAATGCTCCTTTTGCTTCTCCATCTGGCAAAGGATTACGGTTTACTGCCAATCATCACTTTCGGTATGGATAAATATAGCTTTCTGATGTCTCTAAAATCTGTGATTTTACATTTCTGCACACATTCCCTCTAAGAAAATGAAAACAAAAAAATCAGGTTGCTATAGGAACCAAACCTGTCTTTCACATCCCCCTCATCATTCAACACCATATAATGCTGCATATTTAGACCATTAAGACAAGGTCTACAAATGATTACCTATTCATGATTTTACATCTTCAAATGATTACCTAGATTTGATTTTGTATCTGTAAGGCAAGACAAATAGTTTCTGGAGGTGTGCCTTACTATGTTCACAACATTACCAGAATGAATCTCGTCTATGAATAAAGTGAAATACTTTAGTTATGCTTTTAAGCCAAGGTGCTACTGTCTGACATCTTTTTACTGTTCTAATTGATTGCATGTCTTTGATGTCTGTGTCTGTGCTACAAAAGTGCTTTATTTACTTAAATACTGTTGGGTAATACTGATGACAGAATGTCTTTTTATTTTAAATTTTATGAAGATGAAGTTTCCTACAGGAGAGTATTTTGTGTCCTGAAATAATGCATTTCTGGTGTGTAACAGATCTAATATTAATTATAATAATGCCTCGTATTTGAATGTGTTTTTCTACTGCAGTTCTGTTCAACTGCATTTGAGATTCTTGTCTAATAGCAGACCGTTTGTTGTCTGTGAACAATGCATTTACTTCAGAGGTAAATACAAAATATTTTAAACCATCGCATTGGTGCATCTGCCTGTGCAATTCATGTAAAGTAAGAAAACTGGGTGTCATGCCAAATTCATCATTAATAGAACAGATAAACATAACCGTTTTTGGAAATGAAGTGCTACAGAAATTAAAAGCAGGAATGACAAGAACTGTGAGTGTATTTAAACTGAAAGAACAAAATAGTTACAAAATGACATTTCAGTGATCAAACTCGCTCTTTACACTTGTTTATTTATTTTATTTTTTACAGAAATAAACAAAGCTGTATATTTGAGATCGTCATTTCCTGGGGGTACATTTATAAATTTTCCAAAAGAATATAATTATACTTTATCAGTAGAATATGTTCAGCACTTTATATCTGTCATGACAGATTTGAGAGCAGTCTACTTTGGCTTGACCTCCTCTCCCCTATCATGGCACTGCTAACTTGTCTGGCCAGGTGTGCGTGGCAAGTATAATCTGAGTAGCCACTGTGTGGCCCAGAAGACAATAAGGTGTAATATGAGTAGCCATTTGCTGGCCCAGAAGAGAGTAAGATGGATTTGAGGTGATATTCATGAGGAAAACAGAACAGTTATCAGCAGGGGAGAACTGAAAATTAGGGATGTAAAAGGTATGCCAATATCAATAATTGAATTATGTTAAAACAAGTAGAGCTTTCTTTTGCCTGTTATCAGTGGGATACAGAAAATTAACCGAGTATCTACAATGATGTGGTGAATCATGAGTAACTTATTAGTTATTATGCTTCGTAAATAAATGATGGTATTCATGGTATTTAAGAGGAAAGGAATAAAGTAAAGTTGATGGTTAGACATCTAAACTGATAATAATAATCACATTAGTGAAAGTATATGGTTATATGCAACAAAAAATAAAAGCGAGAGAGAGATTAAGAATGAAAAAAAAAACCTGAGCTTGAGATTGCTGTTGTATACATAAATTCAGTTGTTGCTGCAGGAGACTGAATGCTTATAAGAGGGTGGCTTAAGCGTTAGAAAGTAGATGACATAAAAGATAGGCTGGAGAAGATGTATACAGAGCTATCTAGCAAAAGAAATAGTTGGCCAAGTATGTTTTGTTTAGAGGCTTAGAAACAGTCACAGGGCAGTCTAGATACATGCACACATACACACACAATACACATATATATCTATATCTATCTCTCTCTCTCTCTCTCTATATATATATATATATATATATATATATATATATATATATACATATATATATATATATATATATATATATATATCTATATAAAATAGACACACACACACACACACACACACACACACACACACACACACATATATATATATTTATATATATATATATATAAATATATATAACTCAAGTTAGAACTCAAGGTTGTTGTAAAAGATGATGTAGAAAATTGCCAGTTCCTGGAAATAAAAAGGTCGGAGTAGATGGGCAGCAAATAAAACAAAAAATCTTGCAAATAATCCCATTTTAATAGTGAAAATCTGAGGGTTCTGCAACATTAGACAGATGTATATGATGGTTGTGGGCCTTATTAGAAATGCAAAGAAGTTTTGGAAGATATACAATGCTTTGCAGAGGCATTTCTTTGTTTCAAAATGTTAAAATGCCATTATAAACCAGAGTGGACTCCATAGGTTCATAGGTAGGTACTAGGCTATCGGCCCAAGGGCCTACGTAAGCCTAGTCAACAAGGTTCCCTGGCTTACGCCACCCAAGAAAGTTATTTTCCTGTGCCACTGTCGAGCAGAGACACAGAAGTGATCCTCGGGGTGTATTTCCTATTTCCCATCCACTCATCAAGATTTTTCTTGAAGAGTGCTAATGAAGAACTTGGCTTGACATAGATGGATAGCCTGTTCCAGAGTATGGGAAGTCTCTGGGATAAGAATCTATACCTCCAGCATGTCCTGTTTATTGTGGTGACAAGGTTTAGGTCCCTAGAGTGTGTAGCTCTGAGGGATTGGGATTTCTTTAGGTGTAGCATGTCCAACAGCTCTGGGTTTGACATAGCTTTATATGTTAGGCAGAGATCACCTCTGAGTAGGCGATATGCTACGGAGTAAAGCTGGAGTTTTTTGAGGCGGTCAGTGTAGGGCATTTGTTTGAGTCCAGTAATCCTCTTTGTGAGGTACTTCTGTGACCTTTCCAGCTGCTGCAGATGTCTTGTGAGGTACATTCCAAAAGGGGTGTTGTACTCTATAGTGGGTCTAATGAGTGTCGAGTAGAGGGGAACGATGACTTCTTTTTTCCTGGATAAGAACCCTTTTATGATGAGGTGTGCCGTGTAGAAGGACTTCCTGACTACTGTGGCGATGTGACTATCAAAGGAGAGACTACTGTCCACCTGGGTCCCAAGGTCTCTTATCAAGCATTCGGTGTTAAGTAGATTGCTGCCTATGTGGTAGTTCATGGGTACAGAGTTTTTACCAAAGGGGATGACACTGTACTTTTTGGCATTGAGCTTGAGGCCATGGCTCTGACACCAGGAATCTGTTTCAGAGAGGTCCTTCTGTAGGATGTTCACATCATTTGGGGACTTGACTATGGCTCCTAGTTTGCAGTCATCTGCGAACTTCGTTAGCCAGAGGCCTTCTGTTTCAGCTTGTACTTCAGAGAAGTAGATACCAAACAGGAGCGGTCCCAGGACGGAACCCTGTGGTACTCCACTTGTCACTGGTTTGTGGTCAGATTTGGAGTTTGTAACTTTTACAGTGTGGGTTCTGTCAGTGAGCCAGTTGGCAGCCCATCTTGTGACGTAGGGATTTATGCCTAGTTTATTGAGTTTAGCTATAATTCCAAAATGGGGAATGGTGTCTAAAGCCTTGGCGAGGTCAAGATAGGCTGTGTGAACCATCTTACCCTCATCTACGGCTTTGGTGACTGCCTCAAATAAGTCAATCAGGTTCAGGAGGCATGATCTGCCTTTCACAAACCCGAACTGGGTGGGATCCAGAGTTTGCAGGTTACCAATGTCTTTGTTTATGAGTTCCATGATGATACATTCCATGGCTTTGTGTGTCTGTTTGTGTGCCAGTCTCCAGTGCCTTCTGATTTGTCATCTGACATCATTTTGGTCAAAGGTGAAGCTACTTGTTTGGAGGTAGTAAATATTTTGATATTGCACAGAATACGTTATAGGAAGTGAATGGGGATAATTTGTGATTGCCATCTTGACTATGTCCTTATAATCATAGTAAACAAAAAACATATCTTGTACTGCATATTTTGTTATTTATTTCATATGATGAGTTTAGTAATATGTCTCAGGGTCCGCTGGGGGGCTGTATAAGGTCTAAATTTTTGACACAAGCAGTCAAAGAAATAAATAAATAAAGCATAACAATATACAAAATTAAAGAAGGGCAATACTGCTGCTGGAACCAAGATGTTAAAGCATATATACATGCGTATATATATATACACACACACACACACACACACACACACATTCACATGCTGACACACACACACACACACACACCCACACGCAGACACACACACACACACACACACACACACACACACACACACACACACACACATTCACATACTGATACACACACACGCATTCACATAGTGACACACACACACACACACATTCACATACTGACACACACACACACAGACACACACACACACACACACACTCACACACACACACACACACACACACACACACACACACACACACACACACACACACACACACACACACACACATTCACATACTGACACACACACACACACACTCTCACACACACACACACACACACACACACACACACACACACACACACACACACACATATACACAGTTAACAGAAATAACAGAAAGGAGGACATTATTTATGGTATGCATGCTTAAATTTAACAATGATTTGGCTCAAGCTAGAATGTGGCATAGATAATCATATATTTGGTGAAAAAGTTTCTTGGTTGGCAATTCATTTAGGCATTAGTTATTACAGTGAAAAAAGTTTCTGCTAAGTTATTTTGGCTGCTGAAGTTCTTATCTCAAACTTACCTTTCTTATTGTTACCCTTGCTGCAGGTGATTGATTTTCTTAGTTAGCTTAAATATGAAATGTCCTTACAATTCTCTGCTATTTGGATCAGGAGTTATTTAATTTAATTGCTGTTGAATAAGAAGAACTACTGGGTTTGTATATATCTCTACTAGAAGGCTGAGGCTACAGCAAAGGTATGCTGGAGAGGTCAAACATGAGATAGGATACATAAAATAATAGTTGAGAATGCTATTTGACATACCTATATGCAGCTGGATTCCAGCTAAATGACTAAGTACAACTGCAAGTTTGTTTAAAAAAAGACAACGAAAACAGAAGCAGTGGAGAAGAAGAACGCACCTCTCTTCTTTGTACATGAAGGATAACAGGATAGTGGCAAGCATGTAATTTAGTCAAGGGGTGGCTTTATTAAAAGTTTATTTTCTATCTTGCTCTGGTTTAGTGCACATGCAAGATCCCCCTTCCATTTTTGCTTTTTACAGTCTTCACCCTAATATACCCCACAAAAAGTGCAGAGAATAAGTGTAATAGTACATATGCCATATATAATAGGCATGACAGCATATAAGCATCTGTATATGGTTGATACATGTATATTGCCAGTTATACACAGTTTGCATAACTAAATGAACCAGTGGTAATATGCTATTATATAGGGAACATGGTGGTTACATACGCGAGCTATTACAGTTTTTCAGATGAGAAATTAAAGGGAGGTCTCATATGCCTGAGCTGGTGGAAGCCCAAGTGAATGTAAAAGATCCTATGGCACTTATCAAAAAGAATAGGGGAATTTTCCTGGTGTCCTGGCTAAATTTCCACTTGTGTCTTCCCTGAAAAGAAACAGCCTAGTGGAACTAACCTGGTCAACAAAGGACAGAGAAGGATGAAAGGAAGGAATGATGAAAGAAAGAAAGATAAAAAAGAAAGAGAAAGAAAGAAAGAAAGAGAAAGAAAATTCTTGCTGACAGTTTTGTTCCTGCTAAGATGCTATGGAGCTTTGTTTACTGATTAGCAAAAATATGTAACAGACATAAGCCACTAAGGTGATATCAGGTAGGTACTAGGTATCCTAGCATTATTAAAGCTTGCGACATGGATTGTATCCTTTTCTATTCTCATATTATTCTGCGTTTCTCTGTGCCATAATAATCTGATCTTTAGAAGGCCTTTTCACATATGGGTTGTTTGAATCTGACCTGGGCAGTGTAAAATGTCATTGTGGATGTTTCTAAGTGTGTAATTTTGGGCAAAAGAAATTTTCTTTAGAACAGTCATTAACCCATTATAGAAACTTTGAATGTGTTTCCCTATTAGCAGAGTAACCCACTAAGTTGGTCAAAGGCACAAGTCACTGTAGAAGAATTTACAAAAAGCTTTAATGGTACCATCCTTGACAAGATTCCTGAATAGGCAATGATGATTTAGAACTGAAGGCTGAAGGAGAAAGATCCAAGGGCATGGATAGCACCTCGAAAGGAAAACGATTCACAACCCCTTTGGTACAGGGAATTGAATCAGAAGAGGTCTTACATTACCTTCTAGAGCTGATGACCATTTAAGTAGAACTGTTGGATGCACTGAGTCCTCATAAAAGAAAAACTTGGATTACAAACTGATAATGATAATAACTTTTCAACTCAAACAGTACACGGCTCATATGGAGATGATTAGCATTACAATGCTTGGAAGTTAAGTTAACTTACTGCTAGATAATTTCCTACTAGATTGATTGATATCTTAGCTAACTTTCTTAATTGATGCAGCTCAGATCTCAGAAGTCAGTGCTCATGGTGAAAAGCCAGCAGACCACAATTACAATCAAGGTGAAAAACTGGTCAAGCCAACAAAGAGATACGTGTGTGTATGTCTGCATGTTTATATATATATATATATATATATATATATATATATATATATATATATATATATATAAACGTTGCAAATGCCAACACCCTACTATACACGTGTAGAGCAAGAAATCTCGGTATATGCAAAACACTGTTTAAAACAAAAAAACATTGTTTTTGCAGGGGGGCAAAATCCTCTGCACCACATACACCCCGTCTAATTATATATACTAACTACAAGACTGCACGATCTTGGGGAAAAGGCAAATTTACCTAGCCCAAGAAATGTGAGATCTCACACACTTGTCAATCATCTGTGTAGTAAACAGAAGTCACTGTAACTACAAATATCAAGGAACCAGTTGGTGTTAGTAGCAGAGAACACTTTTTTGAATAAAATACTAAACAAAATCATTAAACATTGACTAAGCACTTTCACCCAAACAAAAGGGCATCATCAGAATCAATTCTCAATGCAACCACACACATTTATAAACATGCAGCTTCTTTCACTCACCTCAAATAAATCATTTAACAACAATTAAATCATTTAACAATTTGACACATTGCTTCCTTCCCAACTTGAACCACAATTCAAGAGTGTCATGCTTCACATTATAAATTATTTAAAATATTTAAAATGTATAATGTATTATAAAAATATAAATATGACTATAATACCATTGCTCATAATTTCTAATAACTGTCTATGTGTATTTGTCCTGTTTTACTTCTGTAATTATACCTAAACATCCTTGTCTTCTTGAAGTAACATATTCTATATTTAACTTTATCTTTGTTTTATCCTGTGTTTTAATATTGCTGCGATGGAGATGAGGTCATTAATACCTGGTTCCTTATTTGCATTTAACCTTATTTATCAATAAATATATATATTTCAGGATATTGACTGATATATTCTGCTCTGAATAAATGTCTAGTAATCCAACCATCTACACCTCCTTTTTAGCACATGGGGTTGGGTTGTCACTTCAACAGTGACAATCATCTACAGCTAAGGTTTACACTGCTGGGTGACTAGCCCTGCCACAGTAGTTATTCAACACCCTTGCACACACACTCACAATTATGGCCAATTTAGAGTGTCCAATCCACTTACTGCATGTGTGTGGAATGTGGGAGAAAACTGGAACACCCAGAGGAAACCCACTTGAACACAGGGAGGAGATCTAGACTCTGCATAGAAAGCACCCCAGATGAGAATTGAACAAGGCAACCTCTTGCTATTAGGCAACAATTCTATCTGCTATGCCACTGCGCCACCCTCTACTAATATTAGAATTCTATGTTAAAACTTAATTCCGATATTTGCCTGGATGATGGGTGTTAGTCACAGAGTCATTCAGGTAGCCAGGAAAATATTAAGAGCTTTCTTGTATCTGAAACACTTTGCGCAATAATAAAATGATATGGTAAAAGATAATTTCCAAGGTGGACTGGTAAAAAAATATTAGTCACAGCACAAAGTAGATGAATATGACATATATCACTAAATCTATGTAAGGACATTCATGGCAGGGAGGATTTAACATCATTACACAACAAGATTTAGAGCAAAGTGACCCACTATATAATACAGTCCAAAAGAGGGACAATTCATAAATTTAGGATAGTATTGTGTAATGTTTGTATTAGGGTTTTCCCGAAGGATTTGTTTCAAAAACTACAAAAAAGGGAATTATAAGTACAGCTAGTATAAAGATAGGTAACATTCACAGAGTAATTAAGAGACTGCAAGAATGTAAACAAAAATGTATAGATGGCTAGATAGGAAAAATAGATACAGATAGATAATTTTTCTTAGAAATTACGAGAGTAGACAAAGGTTAGGGTGTAGAACATTATCCGTACTGAAGATCTTAAAACTGCCAGGTTGTCAAAAGGTTAACTCATTGTTGGCGTGTCCCTATAGGTGGTCCAAATGGACTAAGGGAAGGAATTAAACAAAACGTTTCATTGGTCATAGGTGTGTACTAGGCTAATGGCCTTTAGAGCCGTTTTAAGCCTAGCCATGCATCCCAAATGTCTGACAAGTCCTGATACCCTTGATAAGTGTAATAAGGTATTTGGGAAATGAAACATTTACAAGCTGGGGCTTGGGAGATGAACCATTTACTAGCTGAATATGTCCATTATAGACATAGGTGCCAAACCAGGGATGAATTTGGTGCTCCCAATCCAATTGGCCAAGCTGCACTTGAACTTGGTTAGGGAGGAATGCTGCTTCACATGGATGGGGAGCCTGTTCAAGAGAAAGGGTAGTCTCTGGGATACATATCTGTCTCGCCAGCAGGTCCTATTTATATCATAGGTAGAGTTTAAGTCTTTAGAATGGGTAATTCTGGTGCTGTTTGTCTTGGAGATATGCAGGAATCCCATCAGAGTTGAGTCTGACAATGCCAAGCATAGATTTCCCCTCAACAGCCTGTAGAAGACAGAATGCAGGGTTAGTGCTATGAGGTTGTCTGTATAAGATATATTACTGTGGATGTGCCCTGAATGGTACATACCAGTAGGGGCACTGTACTCAATGTTAAGTCTGATGAATTCTGAATTCAGTGGAACAATGACTTCCTTAGACCTAGATGCCATACCTTTGTTTATAAGTTGCACAACATAGAATGATTTCATCACTACCATAGACACATGATGGTCAAAGGCTAAATTATCATCTGAGTGTCTGTATCCCCAGGTCCCTGACTAGTGAGTTGACACTTTTGAGTGTATTAGCCATACAATAGTAACCAGGAGTGGATGATTTCTGGAAGAATACTATTATGAATTTCTTGGCATTTACTTTTAAAGCATGACTCTGACACAAGTTATTTGTCTGTGTCAGCTTTTCCTGGAGAACATTAGTCTCGGTGGAAGATTCTGTGACTGCTCTTAATTTGCAGTAATTTGCCATTTGGTTAGGCAAAAATCCTTGATATAGGCCTTGACTTCAGAGAAGTAAACACCAAAGAGGAGCCTTACCAAGACTGATTCCAAAGCATTACTAAGAACTTCAGTTCATAGGTAAGTGCTAGACTAGCTGCCCTTGTGGACTGTTTTATGCCTAGCCATTTTGCCTTGATGGGAATCAAACCCTGCATCTCTCATCTGTGAGATAAATACCTTAACCATTATGCCCACTCCCAGGCCAGTGAGCCAGTATTTGGGAAAGCAGAGTGCACTTTTCCTTTAAAATGTTTATGGGTAAAACAGCAGTACAGACAACCTCTCTGGAATCAGTATAAGTTAAGTAAGGTATTCCCAGCTATGCAGGCTGATAGACACAACTCTCAGCCTTGGCAACTTGGTAGCAATTGTGAACTCCAAATGACTGAGGATATAGATGATTAACTAGAACAAATTGGGACAATGTGGCAAGCCATTTCTGGCATGTCAAGATTAGTCCTGGCATCTTTAAACTGAAAGGCAAAAGTCTCTCAATAGCACGGCAAGTAGTGTTTAAGGAATAAAACCAGAATGGCGAATTAACAAATTGGTTGCCTCTCTCTGACTATTGTTTTTGGATTTAGTATAGGAAATTACTGACCACTGAATATTATTTAAACTAGCAATATATTCAGTTGATCAAAGACTATAAACTGCTACTATGTTGCTAAAATTGTATGACACTAACTTATTGCGCAATTATTTTAGGACAATGGCTGTTTTGGTGATAATACAACTTCATTCAGTTTGCTACTATACACAGCAAATCAAAAGAGTGTACTCATTTTTATGGTTAGTGACATACAAATGACCTTTGTTTTTTTCATTGTCTGCAGTACAGCTGTAGCAGAGCACTT
Organism: Protopterus annectens; assembly: GCF_019279795.1. Classification (NCBI taxonomy): domain Eukaryota; kingdom Metazoa; phylum Chordata; order Ceratodontiformes; family Protopteridae; genus Protopterus; species Protopterus annectens. Next base: position 456,542,359 of record NC_056751.1, read on the forward strand.
CATAATGCAATAACATTCTTCTTAAATTATGATGTTCCATTTCCGTACCTAGTATGCATGATAAACCATTAGATAATTGAACGATAAATCATATCTGATAATTCATTGCATAACTTAATGGCTGCAAACACATTGAACAACAAGTACAATTTAATTTCCTGTGCCATCAATTAAAAAAAATAGTTTTTTGCAAGTGACTATTCCTCTGAACCCAATACTGGGGACTACCTATACATCTGTTACTTATATATAGTAACACCATAGTTACACAACTGTAGAGAATACCCAAAAATGATGATAAATGATTCCCATGATTGGAGTCTTGCATTAGAACAAAATGATATAGAAAACTTTTTAGCAATTTCAATTACGGGGATTTGTGGTCAGGTAAACAGGATTCCAATGGAATTAATTTCTTGAAGGGAAAGACTCTCTTAAATCATTCAGCACTAAAGCCAGATCATTGCCAAATGGGGCACTAGGCAGATTTATGGATTACAGCCACCTCTACAGCAGCGCCTACCTGGAAGCAGCCTCCAGCACATCCATTCCGGTGTCCCATTACTTGGCTATTTCTCCCTAGTTACCGTAAACTTGTTCAAATCTGTCTGTGTACATAATATTTTTTTTACTTCTACAACGGTTACAGATGTTCAAATTTAATTTAAAATGTTCACTTCAAATTTTATAACTAAAATACTGATTGCTAAACAAAACAACACAGTTTTACAATGAATACAGATTTAGCATTAATAGTAAACCTTTCTGCCCTTGAAACTCACAGTTATTGAAATATTGAAACCCACATTCAAAGAAAAATACATCTGGCCAGTAGCAGATTAAGTCAACCTTTGGGCTGTTTTCAAACCACAGACCCCTTGCACACATTTTTAGGACCATACAAACAGGCATGTGTTCTTTGATGCACCTTCCTGATTGCATTAAATTATATTCCTTGTATAATACAGCATCAATTGTTAGATTGTGTTTTAAATTTGTAGTTTTGTACATTTTTTCCAGTAAACAATGAAAAAAAATATGTAACCCAGTAATGACAAACCTGCCCATTTGAGAACATGTCAACTAAAAAAGGCCACTCAAACTTCTGTTACTACATTCCACCAATAGAAGTCAATATGCACAATTTCTGCAGAAGTAAAAGCCATCTGAATAATTCCACATTGAAGAGATCCATAACTAATGAACAGGCTGATTCAGGCAAAAAAAAAAAAAACTTTATATTTCAGTGTTTAATCTACAAATTCAGTGCCTGCTGCCCTTGAAGGATAAATTGCCGATGTTACATTAAAAGACAAAAATGGTAAGCTGGTAGTATTGCAATAAGCAATGGCTGGTAAACCAACAGCAGGTTCACAGTTACTGGGCATCTCATCCAAAGGAGGGTACGCTCAGGAGTGCAACATTCCCCCATCCCCCCTTAAAGTACAATGCAGAATCAGCAATCCATCTACATGATGTGGGAGCAGAACCCACAGCCTTTTGCCCAAAAGGCAAGTATACTACCTGTTATGCTACTAACACTGCTTTCAAATCCTATAGCACAGACAGCCATTTGCTAAACAAAACAGTTGTGCATTGAACAGACTTAGCATGAGCAAAGTATGCTTCTCTTCCATTGAAATGAATGATTCCTTGAAAATGTACTGAAGCTCTCAGTCTTTGAAAATGCATCTTAATGAAGGTAGCTGGTGCAGAGGATTAAGCCTCCTGCTTCCTGTAAGCAAGGTACAGGCTGTCATCCTGAGCAAGTTAATTAATCGTGCCATCCCTAACTAGGGCATTTTACACACACCTCTCTGTACCATAAGGAAGAACATCTTGTGCAGTTCAGAAGTACCTGTTCTTTTGTCCTAGCTGCCACAGCAAGCCATTCTAAGTTCTGTGGCTGCAAATTATCAGCAACTACATCCCAAGTCCTCTGGTAGCAAAACACTGGCTCATTCTTTGGCAGCAGCATGAAAACAACAGCCAATTCCAAAGTGTGCATCGTACTAAAGACACATGCATGCATACAAAATCAGAGTGCTTCCTTAAAGTATAATTTTTTTTTAATTAATCGATGCATTTTCTAATTGTTAAATTTGGCGATCCCCCAGTAACTGCCTGGATCGCCTAATGTTGGATCCCGCTTTGTTCAGCACAGCCCCTAACTCAACTCAACAGTTTTCATTCATATAAACCTGCATTATATGTGCAAGGAAATTAACTGTTATAAAATGCCCCTGTAATTATTAGAAGGTAGAATAAACACAACTGTTCCATATTCCCTGACACCATATACTCCTGACTATTTCCAAGCACGGCCTGATCTTGGAAGTATAGTATAATGCTGCTGCATAGATTTGGTACTGAAGATTCATTTTAGCTACAGGGACCCCCATAGGGCTCCAAGCAAGCTATTAAGTGTAAATAGTCAAAGAACATGTGAGTTTGGTTTGAAAAGCTGTACTTCTCCAGATATTTAACAGGTGTGTCAGCATGATTGAAACTTTGTTGGGGCAATACTTAGGGACAAAGATCTCACAGCTTGATACTTTAAATAACTCCAACTTCCGGATATTCTATGATTAGCAGGTTGCAGGTTATTTCCTGACTCTCCCAGTGGAGAATTTTAGGAAGTTACGTCATGTTAGGTAAGACTTTCATTTTTACACATTTTTTTTAAATATTTTCATATATACATATATAACATTTCATTATGGCAGTCAGGAAAATAAATAGACTACAGAGCAATGAATGTAACACAATATTCACCATATGAAATAAGTGAATAATAAGAAAGAATAACTTTAACATTTCAAGACATTTCAAAATGAGCAGATTTTCAACAGAGCATATATATGTTTTTTAAACAGTTTTAAGAAACATGGGTTACATGAACATATGATTAAAGGAAGTGAAAATAAGTGATTATTATAAAGATGGAAACTTGAAGCAGCTGACAATCTTCAAAATAAAATAAAAAAACAAAACACTGAATGACTTGTGTAATGATTAGCAGGTGTAGTGGAACAATTACATCCTCAGACCCGGGCACACAGCTTTTAGATGTAAGCTCTGCAGTGAATAAGGACTTCTTGTGATAGTTTTAAGAGGACCATGTGGCTTAGGTAAGGTACTTTTTAAGAGAATCAGCATATGTAGGTCTACATGCTTTGATTGGTGTTGCGTGGTGTGTTAATGATAACCTGCTTGATTACTGTTGTGGCTTTGTGACAGAAATTATTCTCCAGTAATATTGTATAACTGCACCTCTCTCACATGATGTCTACTGGTTTAGATAATAGGTGGTGATTAGTAAATCTAAGATAATTGTTATATTGTCCCAAGATGTCCATTTTAACCAGGCTGGCTAAATAGATGTTTGGAAAATGCAAATACATAATTTGAGGTGCTTACTAATGTGAACTGAGGGGGTCATTGTGTCTTTGGGTTTGGAGATGATCTACTGAAAATCATATTTCTCTAAAACAGACTGTCAGTCTACACAAAGAGCAATATGCAACCTAATGCAAATCCAAGCTTCTTTGCACAACTACTGTCTACTCAGAGTACTAAGTCCTGGGGAAGTGGTTTGTTTAGAGAAACGAAATGCCCTATATGCCTATGTCTGAAAGGTGCACAATCAGCAGCATCTCAATAAATCACATTATTTATAACTGAGATAAGCAAGACAAAAAAAACTTCAATAGAGCACACAAACCAATGGCAAGACACTCAAATTTTGACTGCGTAACAACTATCTTACACAACTAACCTAGAAACATTCTTGTGCAAACAGAAGGAACCAATAAACTGATTATAGCAGCATCTCACTAATTTGATACTAAAGTCAGTGCAAGCTATATCAGTACACTCAATATTAAGCAATCTTATCAAAGGCTACTTAGTCTGGTGTTCCTGGCTTTGATTAGAGATTAGTCCAATATATTTTAATCTGGTTGCAAAATGGAGTGTTTAGCTACTTCCCTGCTTCCTGGATGTAAAATGGGAAAATGCCTCATTTGGTTATAGCTTGTAGAGACGAACTTTGGTTTTCAAGAGTTTTGGAGTAAGACAATAATGGCTGACTGCTCATGCAATATAAATAACAGGGAGCATGAAACCTATAAGCAACTAAACCTTTAGCCAGTATTTTCTGTCTTTTCAGAAACGCAGCAACCATCCCCAGTCTCATCAGGTTCATAGTTCATAGTTCATAGTTCAGTACTAAGCTAACTGCCCTTGCGAGCCATTTTAAGCCTAGCCAATTACCCCTTGTGAGACTCAAACCCTGCACCTTGTGTTTGTAAGGCAAACACCTTAGCCATTAAGCCACCCTCCCAACCCTAAGCTCTAGATAATTCATGCAGCAGGCCAAAATTGTCTGCTTGTTCTAAGCTTGAAAAGTGACTAAATTTAGAGCAACTTAATGCAGCAACATTGATTAATCTACTTAACAGTACATACGAAAATGTAAACTTTAAAACCAATTACATCTCAGCTGTAGTATCATGTTCAAAGAAAATGGTGCATTTGCAGAAAAAAGGGAGAACCCACTCAAAATTGATTGAAATGTATGAGCACAGCAGTGAAAAAAATGTGGAAAAAGTAATGCAAATATGAAACAGTTTCAATAAGTAGTTGTAACTTCAGATTTGGAGAAAACACAGTAAAATGAAGAAAACAAATAACAGGAAACACTGAGAACTGATTTAAATGGTTAGGTGGCTTTAACTACACTAGTATAAATATAGTTCCCTGCTTTCTGGATTCAAAAGGAAATCAGAATGCCTCATTTGGTTTTAGTTTGTGCACTGTAGTTTCTGCTTCCAAGAACCTTACAGTCAGACAATAAGGGATGACTGCTTGTGCAATGTAAATAGCAAATTGAAATGAAAGCTGTAAACAGCTAAATCTCTAGAAAATAATTTCATTTATTTCAGTCCCGAGCAGTGCCTCCAAGACTTTTTTTTCTGTAGACAATAATGTTTACCTTCCCCGAACTGCAGCAATTGCTTCCTCTTTCACTAGGTTTAATGACCACAAACTCTAGATAACTCACATAGTTGACCAAAACTGTGTTCTACATTTGAAAAGTGACCAATAGCACAAGAAATAAATGCAGCAAAGATGATTAAGCCACTTAGCAGCACAGTAACCACTTGAAAAACAATGCGAACTGAAAAGTTTTGTTTTAGCATGTGCACAGGAGTTTCAGCTTCTAAAAGTCTTAGAGTAAGACAGCAACGGCTGACTGCCCATGAAATGTAGTATAAGAATTAAGCAAACAGGTAAGGGTACTAGCAGCAATATTGGCATCTTAAAGGATAGGCAAGAAGTCTGCCCCATGTTTGGTAGTTTAATGTAGAGCTTCTGGAAGTTTCCATCAGATTTTGGGATTCTTGCGATAATGCTAGATTTTTAACTTGGAATGTGAGCTATATAAATGGAATCTACAGTTTGGAAATTTTTTGTAATATGATTGGCAATGATCATGTAAAGATGGAAAAACATAGTAAAGTCTCTGATTTTGTTGTGCGTCTTGGCAGTGATTACATCTAGCAGCAAACTGATTTTTTTTTCTTTGCTTACTTCTAGTGGACTCCGATATCATCTGTAGTAGCCCTTGATCAGCTAAACATTCACCTCATTAATTTTGTATCTACAAAACACCACTCCATAATAATCTTTACAACATCTTTTTAGAGTTCATATAACTGATGTGATATGCAATTTTCAGGAATGAAGTACAGTCAGACTGTGTATCAGTTTCAGGACCAGCAGCACAGCAAAAGTAAAATTGCTTTACATTTTTTTGATTGCCTTTCATGTATATTAGGTTTCTTTATCGAATGTTTATTTGAATACCTACTCATAATTAATGAATTCATGAATATTTCATGTTGTATTTCAGGAATAGTACCTTTTGTACACCAAGTAAATCCTAAGCAAAATATTTTTGTGGGGGTACAATGCTCTGCACCCAAATGTGGGGCCTGGGTATCCCACAACACTGTCACTTACATATTCTAAGTCTGGGGTCATTCAATTAAGGGAACAAGGAGATTATCTAAAATATAAACAGAGATATATTTAAATTCACTTTCATAAAGTACTCCCTCAAAAGGTTAGATTGCAGCTAGACTAAGATATAAACATTTGTTTGTGTCTTTCGGCTTTTCCCGGTTAGGGGTCGCCACAGCGAAACTCCGGTCCGCTAATGATGGGTAGTTGATTTTTACGTGTCGAGTTACCAGCCCTGATGCACAACCTTCAACTAAGGTACACCCATTCACGCATGTCTCCATGCAGAAGACGCTCTAGCTGAGAATTGAACCAGACAGCGTCTTACTGTGAGGCGACAACACTACCACAGCACCACCACCACGGTCTAAGATATAAACATTGTTTTATGTATTTCAACCTGCTTACAGAAATTTCTACTTATATATAGCTTTAGCAATGTTTTACTGTAGCAATAATAATAACTATAAGGGAAGACTATAATTGTAAATACTCATGCAAACATCCCCCCTCACATACACACACACACACACACACACACACACACACACACACACACACACACACACTGGTGCCATCTCTAGTCTCTCCACCGTAACCACATGAGAGTGTGGAACCCTCACGCCCATGGGAAGAGGCAAACAAGCTTTCTTCCTACATTCCACCTGCCTGTACTCCTACTGAAAGCTCAGTCACCTGAGTCACAGGGCATAACTTTTGCACACCACATGGCCAGGCTACTGGGTATTATATAAATAAAAGAGCTTTTTTTTTTTTTAGTAGTATTCTGAAAAAATGAAGGGTAAAACGTCAGTTCTCCTCTGTTTTGTGGTAAGCAATCTTGTAGTACAGTTTAAATTCTCAAGGTTTTGTCAGTGCCACCTTTTGGGAGGATGTTTGTCGGACAAATGAAAACCTCATTTATGTTTTGCAATTAAGTGCTTTTTGATTTTAGGACTTTTGCAGCGATTATAACAGTTTTTGCTATTAAGCTGAAGTGGGTACTGTCAGGTACCAGTAGCCATTTAGTGAGGCAAAAAGCACTAGAATCATTATTTTTTCTTGATAAGCAACTGTTTGTTATTCTGGATTGCTTCTTTTTTTATTGCTTTTGATCATGCACAAAGTTTTTTTTTTTTTTTTACCATTTCTTTTTGCTCTAGTTTATACCTCATCATATAAACTGGGCATTCTGGTTCCAAGTTATGTTTTTTTTTTTTTTTTTTTTTTACTTTAGTTATTTAAGTGGACCTACTCATTATATATAATGTAGAGGACTATGATAGGGTCAATGATAAGATGTAGGTAGTGAACCCACTTTTGTGTTTAGAAATAGGGGTTGGGTTCACTTAAGAGAAAGTTGTGTTATGGCAAGAAGGAATGCAGTATAGAGGGAAAAATGGGCACAGCTCCGTGCATGAATTGCAACTTTTGTGCCCTTATTAATACTAATAATGTCTTAGGATGAAAAGAAAGTCCACGTTTTTGGTAAAGGCCACATGCAAGTCTAGGCATTTGGTTTATTTATCACAATGTTTGCAATGCCAAAAATGTTATGTGGGAAAACCTACCACTCTTTAATGGAAAGAATGAGGGAACACACTAGGGATATAAGACAGGCCAGTATGAATAAGGCCTTAGTCCCAACATGTCCGACATACCACAGATGAACATACATTTACGTTTCAAGTTATAGACTAGATCAAGGATATGGGGAGGAGAGGTGATGTGGTTAATACAACAGAAGATGAAGAATTGGATTGGATTTTGAGACTACAGGCAGACAAGGAGGGAGGCTTGAATGACAAGGTCTCTTTAAAATCTAAACTCAAGAACAGGAGACCTCACTATTAATGAGTTCTGAGGATGTGATTTGTGTTTAATAAGTTCATTGTCTTGTTAAGATGTCTATAAAAAGGAGTTTGTTGTATTTTATTAGCATGGTCTGAAGTAGTGGTTTTATCCATGAAAGCGCTTACCACATTTTTATTGTCCCTTTTTAATACTGAATAAACAGGTTCTCTGCCACTTTATACTTTTTTATTTTATTTACTCATTTTTGCAAGTTTATTCTGTGGTTTTATTATGTCAGTGATAACTCACTTATATGTTTGATACGTGGATGCCAAGAAATTCACCTCAAGAGTGATGCTTGGGGTTAGGAGGGTAGCATAATGCTTAAGATGTTTATCTTATAAACACAAGGTGCAGGATGTGATTCTCACATAGGGTAACTGACTAGGCTTTAAATGGCCCACAAGGGCAGGTAGACAAGTACTAATCTATGAATCTATGAACCTATGAATCTTGGCATGCATGTCAAGAACACATATGTTGTTACAATTGGAGACACAATCATAATTCTTTGCAGTGCACAGAGATTTATCTTCACCATGTGCAACAAATTAATTAAAAGTAAGCAAAAAGAAACAGAAAAATATGATGTGTTTTGTCATCAAAGCAGTGGGGTAGTGGTTGAAGTTCTATTCAAAACAGTGAATTTACTTTAATAGACAACATATAAAATGGGAACTGAAACAAAGTAATTTCTTGCCCTGCTGCTGCTGTTTACTGATTAGCCCTGTATGCTTTAACTGCAGAAATGATCTTAATATCACCTATGTGGTGCTAAACAGTTGTTAAGCACCCCTGTAACCATTGTTAAGGTTGGGTGTTGCTCTGTAGCAGCTCGGAACTAAACTGTAATTTGATGTTTTGTTGAGTATAATCACACTGCCTGATGCTCTACAATCCTGTTGAGCTTGTATTTATTGTATAATAAACAGCTGTCCTATTACTTTCTAATTCTGTGCAATCTGACCTCCTTCCTTCTTACAATGCAGATTTGTGCACAAACAGTTTAGACTAGATCTATGTTTTCTATAATCTGCTGCAAACTTCAACATATTTTCTTTCCTACAAGTAATTATTTCACAGTAGACAAATATTACAGCATTGCATCTATGTCATTATACTACATGCCGAGCCCAATTCACTTTACTAGGAATCTTATCTAGTTCCATTTTATTTCTGTTTTCTTCTTGCCTTTAGCCGGATTTAATTAATTTAGTGAATTATTATCTGATGTTTGACAGACTGACTGTGCAGCATTCTATCATTTAGTGCTGAAATCTTCTGCAGACTAAGAATACCTAACCACTAACTAGTTCACCCCACAATTACATCATCAGACACCATGGTAGGTGACTTTAACTATTCTTTTACTATACATATAGGTTTTTGTGTATGGGTGCATCATATCTGATGTCTTTTAAAATGTTTCAATGAACAGGAGCTTGGAAATGTATTCCATGCTAGCAGCATGTGCCTTGCTAATGCAAATGGTAATGTCTGTCAGAGCCACAAATGGGGGTCAAAATCCCTAAAATAGGGACTTTTTTAAATATAGCTATTATAAACTTATAAAGTTGCTAGAGTACCAGGGTTTCTTTTAACACAAATTTTCTGAAGGATTTGAACTCTGAAACTCAAATGTATGTCATTATTTAGTGATTTCACTCCTCACATCATCCCATCGATTTGCCAGAAAACCACAACTTTTATGAGGAACAGGCAAAACAATATGAGACAAAAATCTGGACATTCTGCAAAAATTCTGTACGGTTGAGAAGTATGGAACTCAGAGCACACTCTATAATGTACTGATTAAGGTATGGCAGAATTCTGCATATGCAGCAAAGTTGTACCAAACATATGATATAGACAGCAGGTGATGTATATTACCAACAGACCGCTGTGATGGAAATCCAGATCTATTAACATAACGAGATTGTAACTCTAAAGACATCATTATTTGTATGTAATACACAATGTGTCTGACCTCTCCCACTGGTAATGAACAGATGATAAATATAAATATTTCACACTTGTTTTTTAACAATAGAGGCAAGATTTATTACTGCTTGACAGTTGTAGGTGTATGTGTGTGTATGTGTGTGTGTGTGTGTGTGTGTGTGTGTGTGTGTGCGTGCAATTTTGTGTTTGCATGTGTGTACATTTGTCCTTGTGTGTGCCTGAGGGAAGAGTGCATGTGTGTGCATTTCCACATATGTCAGTATGCCTTTGTTTCCTTTTTTTATTTTGTGTGTATATGTGTTTGTGCGCGTGTGTGTGACATATATGTCATATTCCACACATGCACGCACACACATACACACATTCCATTTTTACATCTGTGAAATCCTTCTAGAGATTCATCACTGTAGTTATAGACACTAGTGCAATAAGTGCCAGGATGCCTTTCCACAGTGAAGGTGGTATGGCAACAACTCTGATCCTCAAGACTCTGCATCCAGTACAGACACTATACAACTTACTAGGACAAGATATTTCATGAAACAGACAAATACTTTGTAATGTCTCATGCAATAAATACATAGAATGTTACAAACAGAAGATCTGCTCTATCATATTGCATGTCCCATTTTGCTATAGGCCTTATGTATAGCTGTATCTTCTGCAACATATATAATATCATGGATGGGGATACTTCACAGATATTTCTTTTCTCACTTGCTGAGGCAGTGTTCACTCGTGATACATTTTCTGGCTGTTGCTGATACTTCTACCAATATGCAAAGATAACTATCAACTATTTCTCTTCTTCTCCCAGCCCCTTTTAATATAGTGGAAGCTGATATCAGTTAACTAAGAAACCAAAAGTGATTTCTGTATCTGAAAGTTTAGCTGTGTCTTACAATACATAATTCCTTAGTTAGACCATCTGATTTAGTTCAGAACAGTTAAGTGCTGCACAGTTGTGCAGAATGAGAAGTTAACACTATTAGATTCCTGGGATTTGTTTCCCAATCCCTTCTCAGATGTGAGGCTGTCAACACACAGAGACTGTGTGTCTTCCCAGTGTCTATGTGGGTTTTTCCTCATGCCCTGCTTTCTTCCCACTTCCTGATAGGCATTTGTCAACTGGTGTTTGCGCAGGATGACTGCTGGGCTATGAGTGCATCTTGCAGTGGATTGGCAGCTGTTCCAGTACTAATTTTCCATGTTATACCTGTATGATATCTAGTTAGGTTTGGAGTATCCACGGCTAAAACAAGATAAAGTGGATACTGGAAAATTATTAAATGAATAAAAGAATAAATCAGCAGAATAATGTAATATCTTAAATAAATCTTTAAGTTTATAATCTTTTTGTTGAAGATAGTTACATTAAAGTCAATACAACAAAGGCCACATAGCCAAAGAATCACTAAAACTGAAAAAATTCACATAGACAAGTGTAACGCAAACTGAAAATTAATGAAATACAGAAATGTGTGCAAGTATGCATTAAGAAAAAAAAATACACCAGAACACAAGGAGTAACCCCAAAAAACCCTTACTTCTAACCCTAAATTTAATTTTAACATTTTAACATTAAACTTATCTTTACAGAAAACCTAATCATAATCTGCAAAGTAAATCTGTACCTCCCCATAATTCTAAACCTAATTCCAGTTCTATGTATAGATACCTAACGTTACCTAACTCTGTTCATAAAGTTATTCCTTTATCTAACCATATCTTCAGTATGATCCCACTCCTAAACGTAAACCTAAATCTAACCCAAATATTATCTATAACTCTAACTTTAAGCATAAAATTAACCTTACTATACCTAGCCCAAAGACAAACAATAACAATCATAAATCCTAAACCCCAACTCTAACCCAAGTATTCCAACTTGATTACTAAAAACCACATTGAGTCTATGTCTGGAATTCACAGTCTAGGGCTTTGCAAATGACTTAATGCTATCTGTGAATAACAGCAGTCAGCAAAAGCCTTTTGAGATGAATAAGGAAATCTGAAATCTTTTTTGAAAACATGTCCATTTATTGCAAAAGAATAAGCTGTGTAAAGGTCAACATTAGGAAGTTGCAAATTACTTTGCAAAAGTCTGAGGGTTTGTGTTACTTCTTTTGTTTCAAATATCGTGAGTGAGAGTGGCTAAGACCAGCCATGCTTAAAACATTTAAGGAAAGATCCAGACTGTACAGTGATTAAAAGTGTTTTTTTTTTAAATTTATGTTGTTTTGCATATGGGCATCTTTTTGTGGGCATCATGGTGGTTTTAATAAAGAATAGAAAGGGAGAGACAGAAAAGGTTGAAAAAGGGGAGACAAACAAAGAGGGGGGTGCACAAGGAAAACAACAACAGGGTTTATGCTGCAGGATGAAGGAGAGGATGGTCACTATGTTTCTGTAGGGGGTGCAACACCCCCTATTTTTTCAAATATATTTTATATGAGAGGGTAGTTTGGGTGGGAAATATGTAAGAGGTTGTAGAAGAAAGAATAAGGAAAGAATGGCTGTGAAAGTGCCAGGAAGATTCCCAGCCCACAGTACTTAAAAAGCATTTACTGCCAGATGGTGATGCAGTCAAGGACCCTGATGTTGGGGGAGGTGGTGGCCTGTCTTGGTGCAATGATCAGTACAGCTGGGAGAGCATGTTTTCAACATACTGAGGAGAGGCTTTGACTAGCTGAATTATTTTGCCCACTTCCTCTACTAGTATATCCTCTACCAAGCTCTGAAACCCCCTGTCAGTGAGGCCAGACTGCCACATCCTGGGATGCCTACAAAACTAGTACTTCCACCCCAATCCTCCAAAGATAAATTTGTAAAAAAATGGAAGATAAACAAAGCAGTATTGGAATAAGATGTACATAATCAAAATAAGAAAAACAGAAAAAAGAGGGTATGAAGAAACAAAAGAGAAAATGCACAATAAATCCACACATCATGCTTACAAACCATTTCATATACTATTGAAATATTACAAATAAAATCTTTACTGAAGTAAAACATGAGTGTGAGAAGTGCTTAAAATACAGTGGGTATAGTTATTTGGGATGTGCTTGTGTACGTGGGAGGAATGATATGGCTAGGGATTATGCATACTTCAGATGAATTCATATGGCAAGTGTTGTGACTAATTGAAAGGGAGTGTGTGTACCTGTCCAGTGAGGGACATACAAAACATTAAATATAGTACTAAAAATACACTTTGTAATTAACAGAAATGTATTTACTTATCTGTAAAATTAGTTGAAATGTAATGGTTTTGATTGCATTTCTTTCATCTGGAGAGCTCTAAAATATTTCCTTATGAACAATACAGAAACCATTCTTTCCTTATTACATTGGTATAATGATTTCAAATCCTTTTTTATATGTTTATACATATTACAAACTAGTAAGACAGAGTTATCTTGAACTTCTGTTATACTTACCAGAAGATTTAAATTTCTAGTCTTCTTTGTTGTTGCTGGTGATTATACCCACTCTCTTCCTCAGTGGAAGAGAAAAGACAATTATTGTTTACCTGTATTTGCAATTGCTTTACATATTCAAACAAATGCATATATGTGTGGTGTAGGGATCTATATCAGAAGCTTGAGTTTTCAGAAACTTTAAATTCATATAGTTGAGATGATATGATCAAGTTTCCAAAAAACTGCAAAAAAACAAGAAAAAAATCTACCTTTTTTTTACATTTTTGCAGTGGGGCAAGCCTCCCCCCACATATTATATATATTAATTATGAGATCGCACTACAGTGGGGAAAAGGGTAAATTATCTGATTTTTACTGTAAGGCCATCTCATTCAAAAGTTTCAAATTTTCAGAAACTCAACAAGCATATCGTCTCAACAAAATGAATTTCGAGTTTCTGAAACTCGAGTTCTGCAGGTTACGTGTGTGTGTGTGTGTGTGTGTGTGTGTGTGTGTGTGTGTGTGTGTGTGTATATATATATATATATATATATATATATATATATATATAAATAGCAGAGGCGGCTCATGCTATTGGGCTGCAGGACTGCAGCCCCCCATCTTTAAGCAAAAAAGAAAAATAGAAAATAAAAGAAAATAAAAATGAGTCATGAAACATCGCACATGCACACTCACGGCATTTCCGGACTGATGGTGAACCAGTCTGGAGAATGTGCACAGAATCCAGACTGTCTCACCAGCAGTCTGGGTTAGGTAAAGAGCATTCAGCAGCACTATCCCAGAGGTCTATGGAGTTACAACTGCATAGACTTGAAGGGGGGACAGAACTGCAACATCTGCAGGCTGGGTAGCACCCAGCCTGCTCTCACAGGAAGGAAGTCTTGTTCTCCTCACAGGCTTGAAAAGGATGTCTTGTTCTCGTTGTGGGCTTCAGATGGAAGGACTTGCTTGCATGTTACATGGCAGATGCGTTGCTTGGTAGATAGAAGGTGAATATGCTTTTTGCAGACTTGACTTTGAGGTAATGAAGGAATATAATGGGCTTGGTGGATATTACAAGGTGGATGTGCATTTTATGGACTTTGTGTGTATGTGTGTGTGTGTGTGGGGGGGGTATGTGTGAAATGCCCCAGGTGCTATATGGTGGTGGGTAAGAGAACATGCATGAACCCTGTACCTTGGGCCCAGGTGGCAAAAGCCTGAATTCCCTACCCCCCACCATTTGTAAAAAATGTGCAGATTTTTCCCTCATATGTGTTCTGTTCTGTTCTGTTCTTCATAAAATCTGTGGTTTCAGTATTTTTGTGTCCTTACAAAGTCAGTAGTGCAGTGGTAGCATTGTTGCCTGACAGCTACAGGTTTTCTGGTTTGATTCTTGGCTGGGGTGCCTTCTGTGTGGAGTCTGCATGTCCTCCCTGTGTTTGTGTGAGTTTCTTCTGGGCGCTCTGATGTCCTCCCATCTTAAAAAGATGTGTCTGGAGTGTTTCTCCCTGGGACTCTGCTGAAAATTGGCTTTGGTTCCAAGTCAGACTTTCCTGATTAACAAATGTTAAATAAAAATGACAAGCATTTGAATTTCATACTTCATATTCTTCAGAAAGTATAGGGCAACAGGTTTTTTGTGCTATGGTTGAGAGTTATGGTAAAATTGAATTCACTGAATATGTTTGGGGGCTGTATTCTCCCATTACTGGCTTTATCCAGGTGTTTTTTGCTAAGAGGTTGAGAGCTATGGTGAGAATTGAATTTATTGAATATGTTTGTTGGCTGTATTCCCCCATTATTGGCTTTGTTCAGGTGTTTTGTGCTAAGAGGTTGACAGCTATGGTGAGAACAGAATTCATTGAATGGTAGCCATTTAAGTTTCAGTCTTCCTCTCTTTCACAAAATAGCTGATTTGACATAGTGGCATGTTGCTCTGACTGTTTTGCACATGGTCCTGGGTTCAAGATTTGGCAGCGAACTGCACAGTGGTGAGACAGCATTTTATTCTAGCAACTTTTCAACATTATACAAGCAATGTTTAAAATGTGTCCCTGGTTTTTGGGCTTTTGACCCCGCCCCAATAAATTTTGGCTTTTTCCAGATTTCTTGTGCTGCAAAGTTCAGACATACAGCTGAGTGTTGAGCAGATTTTACAAGGAGCTGAGAGCTGCAGGGGAGCAAAAGTTTAGTGCTGCTTATGCTGAGTCTACTTGCATT
Organism: Protopterus annectens; assembly: GCF_019279795.1. NCBI lineage: Eukaryota > Metazoa > Chordata > Ceratodontiformes > Protopteridae > Protopterus > Protopterus annectens. The sequence continues at coordinate 456,557,847 of NC_056751.1, forward strand.
GTTAATAGCACAACTGGTAGTATACTTGCTTTTGATGCAGAAGGCTGTGGGTTCTACTCCCACTGTAGGTAGATGCATTGCTGATGCTGTACTGTGTTGCAAAGTGGGAAGATGCTGCATTCCATTTTGGCAAAGATATCTAGTAACTATGAACCTGTTATCAGTTTGCCATCCATTCCCTATTGCAATATTACTAGTTTGTCATTTTTTTAGTGTAGCATAGGCAGTTTATTCCTCAATGGCAACAGATAATTTATTTGTAGATGAAACAATGAAATGCAAAGTTGTTTTCTAGCAGCAACCTCTTCATTAGTTGCAGATCTCTTTAATGTGGAATTATTTAGATGACTTTTACTTCTTCAGAGATTGTGCATATTTACTGATACTGGTGGACTGTAGAAGTTTGAGTAGACTTTTATGATGGCAATGTTCAGAATTGGGCAGTTTTGTCATTATTGGTGCATGCATTTTGTTTAATTGCTTACTGGAAAAATGTTCAAAACAATAAATTTAAAATGCCCTCTAAAACTGTACTGTATGGTACAAGGAATATAATTTAATACAATTAGTAAGGTGTATGAAAGAGCATGTGTATGTTTCATGTGCATGGGGCCTGTGATTTGAAAACAGCCCAAAGCCAAAGTTAATCTTTATCTGCCACTGGCAAAATGTATTTTCTTTGAATGTGGGTTTCAATGCTGTTTCAATGAATGTGAGTTTCAAGGGCAGAGAAGTTTTAATGCTAAGTCTGTTTTCATTGTGAGACTGCATTGCTTTGTTTAGCAGATATCTGTTAGTGTTAGTGCTGTAAAATGCAAAATAAAACTTTCAAATGAAGCCCAAATCATTGCAGAAATAAAGCAGTATGCACATTAGTGTTTATGGTAAATGGGGTGAAATAGCCAAGTAATGATTCATTGGAATGGCTGCAGGGGTGTGGCTCAATTTGGCCATGATTTTGTGAGGGGAGAAGGGCAGAAAACTCAAAGACAGCCCCAGCTGAACTATACCACTCAACTGTCTAGATTTTTGCTTCTTATTTTTGGTTTGTTCCTCATAACATTTGTGTTTTTTTGGAAAAATCATTTAGGAATTAAGTCACTAAATAATGAAAGACACTGAGTTTCAGACTTCATAACCTTCAGAAAAATACATCCTAAAGCAAGACCTGTTATTCTACCAACTGTCTCAGTTTATACAAGAGCAATTGTTAGTACTGTTTTTATGTTCCCCCAATATATTTGGCCTTGTCCAGATTTCCTGCATTAACAGGTTGAGAGATACGTGCAAATAAATTGCTTTATAGAATTAGACATATCCAAACCTCTCAACTGTCCCCAATTTTGGCTCAGAATGTTGCTCTTTCCCTAATAATCCCTCCACAAAATAGCAGTTTTGGAAGAAAACGTGGAGGGTTTACAATTAATAATCAGAGTTATAGATTACTTTTATTTCAGAAATGCATGTAAATTCTTTTATTTTGTCAGGTTCTCAAGTTAACAGAACTAATATTAAAAAAGATTCCCTTCTTTGACAGGTTCCCTGCTGTATTGTGTGGCTATTTTATATTTTTGCATCCGTTTTTCATAAAATTGTGGTTTTTTGGCAAATTAGTGGCAAATAATTAAAGACTGAAGTTAGAAAATAATGACAGACATTTGAGTTTCAGATTTCATACCCTACAGAAAATTCATAATAATACAAGACCTAGTATTTTATTATCTTTCTAAGTTTATAAGAGCAATATTTAAAAATTGTCCTTATTTTTGGGCCTTTGTCCCACTTCTGTGTATGGCTCTGTCCAGATTTCTTGCTCTGAGGTTGAAAGGTATGACAAATGTGTCAAGGCCATCAGAGTCAGCCAAAGACATTTCAAATTGTGACATACTTGTTGCACCCCACTCCCCCATGATGTGTCCAAGCAAGGCAAGGAGGAGTTATGCAGTGTAAATGTGCAGAGTATCCCCCCATCCAAGGAAGACACAAGTACTAGAGTGGCTTTTCATCTCTCCTTGATTTTGCAGAATGTTCTGATTTCTGTCATACTTTTATACTGTTGATTTATGCTTATTATTATTCAGAAAGTGCCTGTTGCTCTGTGTTTAAGTAGCAATGCTTTAATGACAATCAGGTAAGCTTGTCTGAGATTGTAAGATGCAAGTAAGCTTTAATAAGCATACTGTTTAAGAATTGCCGACATTGAAAGCCTTTCTGTTGTTGCCAGGCAGAGAATACTTACATAACTGGATAACGTATAAGCCTTGGGTATTGAAATGCATATGACAGTATTTGTAATAAAGGACAGGATTACAGTATTTTAAGTAGCACATTACCTTTGTTGGAGACTTGCAGTCATCTTTGCAGGGTTTACCCGTAAACTAAACAGAATGCCAATCTATCATGTGTGGTCCATAACCTGTGCAGTAATCCTTTAAGCAATTTATCTTGAGCTTGTTTCTTGTTTGCTATCCATTTTTTACTTTGATCATGTTTTCCCCATAAAAAAGTAGATAGTTGTTGTCAGGCAGCAGGTCTTTTTTGGATAAGAAATATTTTACAAGTGGGGGGGGTATCACAGAGATTGCCTCCATCAGAATGCTACTTGGTGCTTTTATAAAGCTGAATATAAATTATAATTAGAACTGCAGTGCTAAGAGAAGTGGTTTGAGTTGAGCATTGCTTGTTTTTCTTATACTTGATTTTGACTGGCATTCAAGAAATGTATTTAAAAAGTAATTTATTTTTTCATGCCTCACAACCTTTTTGTTTCCATCTAGATATTAAGTAAGCTGTCATGCAGCCAATGCATTGAAATATTTTTTTTTTCTACACTTAATTTTGTCTTGATTGGACTCTCATAATGAGGGTTTGGCACCCAGGGCAGCGCATTTAATTAAAGCTACACTTTTTGTGGTTTTGAACATAGCTCCTCCCCTTTCTAGTTGGCCACACCCCTTCCCATTGACCCCACCCATTCAGCTGTCTCCTACAGCCCCCCTTTGATTTGAAGTCACCAGCCACCATTGTATATATGTATGTGTGTGCATGTATATGCATACATGTAAAAGCAATAACTTTATTTTTTTTTATTTTCTCTAACATACGCATAGTTGTATGAAGTTATATAATATTGTGCCAATATTCCTCATCATGCAAGAAAAAACTATAATGTTTCCAAAATACTATGCTGTGCATGTAACACTGTGTTCAGGTATAACAGTCAAAAATGCAGAAATGTAGCACTTCATGCAGGTTTGTATTTCCTTTACTGTACAAATGTGTCTGATTGATAGGTAATGTAAAAGTAAAACAACATTTTTCAGTAAAGTTTGTACTGGCCATTCACTTTGCACAGCAATCCCCAATCCCTCTGTCAAATTCTGCTCTAACTAGGCTGTGGTGTCTGGGACTACAACCATGATTTACATGCAGGTAGAAACACTTTTGAGCAAACAACTGTATTAAGCAATTGTTTTAGTTATATTTATGTGGCCTACACAAAGTGGCTTCATGTAATGTAATTAAGTCATTTTATGCAATTGTAATAAAGTTTAATATGTAATTGTAATTTTGTTTTCATTATTTATAATTCTATTAACAAATGCATCTTCTTATAATCCAGTATATCATTTACAGAGTTACATATACAGACTATTTTAATAAACATATGTCCTATTTCTTTATACTATGAAAATGGGTTAACACATTACCCATATCCATCTTTTTTAAAAAGATGTATGCATGATTACAAACATGCTCATGATTTATTCTGTATTTCATAATAGTATTACAAGTAATATTTTCAGGTACACATATCTTTCTCCACAAATACCTCTAGTTATGCAAACTTTTATCTTTAATATAACTCATTAAAGTAGAGAGCATTAACAGACAATTTTTTTTGCTTACTATAGAACTCTGTCCTTATCACAGCAACCTGGTTTATTCTCAAGGTTAGCTAGTCAGCTCTATGCTTCTGCAAATCATCAAAGCAGTGACAACACTGCTGGCAGGAGTGAGTTATACCTGTCAGAGTTGACAGGTGGACACCCACCTCCTGCCAAATATCTATTTTTTCCATGTAGTATGGCAAGTGCTCAGCTTGAGCTTTTCCCAATAAGAATCATGGAGAAGATATAGCAAAGGGAGTGTTTCCCTGTCAGACTAGCATGGAGAGTGGCCTTGTGGCTTTAATGGTGATGCCATCATTAGAAGTGGCAGAATGACAATAAGGAAAGCGTGGTCAGGAATTTATTAATCAGGGTTAGAACAACTCCTTATGAAGTTTAGCATCATCCTAATCAAAACCTGTTTATTAGCAGGGGCATTACAACAGCTATTGATATTATTAGCAAGTATGGTTTAACCAATACTGCTGTGTCACATACATTTTTTTCTTAAACAAAATCAGTTACCTTTCCCCTCTATCCTTGTTTAAAATAAAAATATAAGATTAATGATTGCTATGGGTAAAGATTATTTTTTGTACCACAACATCAGTATGCCTCATGTAGTTCAGCAGAATTTTTTCTTTATTTTTTTAAAGTATTTATTTATTTTTTGGGGAGTAAATGTAATGACGTGTTATTTTTAAATGTTAGGAATAAAAACTGTTTGATATGTTGAGGTCTGACACATAATGTTGGAAGAGTAAGTATTACACTTTGATTGCTGCAGACCTGACATTCAGATAACTTTTTTTTATTTGCATTTTAATTAGTCCAGGGCTATTCCTACATATTTCTGTCACAAGCTTGGAACAACTGTGGAGTGCTATGGACTGTGGCTCTGTCCACAGCACATCCATGACAGTCTGATGTGTGTTCATGTTATTCTGGCCTTGTGTTTTCGATTAGTGAAAAACAGAAATTCACTGATGCATCTTGGGACACATTTGCGTACTACTGCAAGTCATAGAGCTGAATATAAATTAGCCTAATTTGCATGTAGCACATTTAAGTGGTCCTCAGTTTTCACCAAGAAGTTGAGCATCACTATGTTAATTCACCAATAGCTGAGATAGACAGCAAATGCATTAAGAAACCACAGATTTAGTGAAGTAAGGAAATATATTAAAAGCACAGAAAAAGTGGTTTAGTACTGTGCAATGCATTCTACCATGAATAACCGGTGAAATAAAAAGATACAAATATTTCTCTACTTACTAATAAGATGACCATTGGGCATCCTGCCATGCTGGTAGAAGCAAGAGAGTGAGCTACTGCTCAACATATGAGAACTGTGTGTACTCCCAAGATAGTGGGCAAAGACATTGGTGATTCACCCCCCCCCCCAATGCATCACACGCTACCTGACAACTGATGGAATGATAGGCCTTCCTAATGCAGTACCACTCTCTCAGTAGACAAGACAGGGCCCTTATTGGAACATGGGTGAAATCTATCACACTGAGTACTTCAGAGAAATGTGACATAAAAGGCCATCATAGTCTGGGCTTGTTCCTGAGGTGACAGTTGAAAATAGATGTACTGATCCACATGTGCCAAGAGTACATCCAGGAACTGATACAGTATCCTTAATTCATTCACCCCAGTGCAGCTCAGGAAGTTTGCACTGTAAATTCCAATGGGTGGAGCTTAAGCCTTTTGAAACAATCAAATTAGGTCCTCACATTTCAAACAAATGTTCATATCTTTAGAACCATAGGGATTATGAAAGAAGTGTAAATAACAAACTCTTCAGCAGAAACTATTTTTATAGTGGTAGTATTCTTAAGGTTTTAGGTCTTAAACTGAATTTTATGAGTCACAGTAGACACAGCAACTGTTGCATTTCTAATATTTTTATAAACAACTAACAATATCTCAGCAACCATTCAAGTTACGCAGATACGGTTAGCAGCATTTTATTCATCTAGCAGAGAGCTTTCATATGAGCCTAACACGTTCTGTCTGTGTTACTTGGCTGTTGAGATATTTAGAAAAATGTGAAAATTATATCTATATAAATAAATATCATAAACAGTTAATATCTATTTTACTGCACTAGGCAGAGGTCAAATATTAATGCAGCTGAGTTTGCTATTGTGCAAGCTTTAAGACGAAATCTTTTAAAACCTTGTACATAGCATGGTTTTAGAATTATTGATGCACTTATGAACAAGCAATATTTGACACCTATAGGCGTCAGGAGGAGTTAATTGCAGATGCACCTGGAGGCATCACTTAGATGTATTGAGTTAAGACAGAAGCCTGTGAGATCCCCACTGTCTTCCCAGTCTATCGCTGGAAGGTCTCCTTAGCAAGTATAATGAGGGCTATAAATGCCTTTGTTTCCACAAGGATAGGAAGTCCATGCATTACTCCACTGCCCTACTGGGGGTCAAACACACTCAAAAAGACCCTTATAATGCCCCTGCTCACTATCAACCTAACAAGGATTTCCTGATTGCCAAAATTATAATGAGTTATCCTTTGCTTATATTTTCACCTTCTTGCCCAGTGAGCACTGCTGGATGCAAGCAATTTTGGCCCAACAAAAACAGGCAACTCAGACCTGGAAATAGCAAAGCTAGCAGCAAGTGATAGCATTTTCACCAACTGCTAATTTGATAGATTCGGTTGATCTTCTCTTTAAAGACCAGCACAGAAAAATGGTACTAATACATACTGTCATAAACTTCCTACAAAAACACCAGAATTTTTGGAAAATTTGAATGCAATTGCAAATGGTGTACACCAAACTTCATTAGCATACAAAGACTTACTTCATTCTTCCTTTTCATCACATTATTTTCCCAATTGCAAAGGCACATTAAAGGTCATTGCACATTTACATAAATGGCCTTAGTGAATAGCAGCTTGGCTGCGCTCATCCGCGAATGTCTTGGATAGACTAAGCACATTTGTTTAAATATGAATACCAGCCTATATCCTAAAAACGGCCACTTATGAATCCTTTTTTTTTTTTCTCCCTTACCTACCTTGTCAGCCAAGCTCTGCAAAGATGCTTTATTAACCCATTTGTTCTCCTTTCAAGATTAACAGTGTAAAGCCTTGCATCACTGTATGGGTGGTCCCATCCTTGAACAAATTACTTGCCTTTCCTTTTTATACATCTTGTAGTTGTCTAGGCTGGAGACAACAGTTAGAGAAACAGGTGGCAGTCACATAAGTGATGATCTCAGATTTGTTTATATTTTCTTATATTCCTCCCACTCTTGCCATCAAGGTTGGTGTAGTGTTATCCTGTAATGATCATTTATAGTCAAGGTGTACTGCTACACGTCTGTTTTGATAAGCAACAATATGTCACTTCTTGGCTGGGACTGTATTTGCTGGGTCACAGTGCAACAAACTGGAATGCTGGGTCCTCCTACAAGCAGAGATCTTGATATGGAACTGCTTCCCCTCTATGATGCAAGAATCAGCATCAGCCACTTTGCTCACATCCATCCCTTGTCAACCACTTCATCTCTGAGCTGCTGTGTGAACTCCAGTAATCTGGGGTTTAGTCAGAGCCAAAAATGTTGCTTTTTACTAATGAAACACGTCAAACAAACAGAAGCACCATCAACAGAAAATTGACAGATCACCTGTACTAAAAGTGGCCCAGTAATTATAACCAGCTTCTCTAAGGCAAAAACATAAGGTATTGAGTCAAATGACAAAAATGCCAGTGTGCAGTAATGCACAACAAAACACACTACCCTTTTCTGACAGATAACACTGAAAGGCAGAAATTTCACCTCCCCAACAAACATTTTCCTTGGAGATGATGATAATAATTTGAAGTGCCAGGGCATATACATATTCACGAGGGATATACGAACACATGATCTCAACACTACTTCAAATGCTGTTTTAGATAGCCATCATTCAAAATGGCTTTTCACAATTTCATATGTGCTCAACCGCCTCAGACCTAAAATGAAGAGGTGAACAAATGGGCAATTATCAAACCAGTGGCATATGTTTTTATAATATATATATATATATATATATATATATATATAAGTTGTAGCTTCACTTCATTAGATCATGTCATACCTTAACCTTCTATGAAAACTTGCACCAACTCCTTTCTATACTCTTAATGTGTTTACTGTGCTAGCCACTGATCAATGTAACCAAATGTCTGAAAAAAATGTCCTCTCAACTGTACTGTTTATTGTAATACATTGTGCTCCTTATATTACATTTACTTTTTGCTCCTTTCTTGGCCTTGAACCTGTAACTTATTAACTTTTTTGTACTGTACCTTATTAACAGGTGTATTGTATATACTGTATTTGCTGTACTAATCTTTGGGGAGCTTTTTCTTCCCAGGTCTCTGCTAAAAATGGGATCCATGCCCAGACTAACTTTCCCAGTAAACAAATGTAAAATACATACATATCTATATCTATATCTATCTATATATATATATATATATATATATATATATATATATATATATATCACAGACAGTGGATATAAAAAGTGTACACACCCCTGTTAAAATGGTTTTTGTGATATAAAAAATTAGACCACAACAAATCATTTCAAAACTTTTCCCACCTTTAATGTGACCTATAACTTGTACAATTCAATTGAAAAACAAACAAATCTGTTAGGGGAAAAAAATATAAAAAATAAAAAACATACAATGAACTGTTTGCATACGTATGCACACCCTTAAACTAATACTTTGTTGAAGCAACTTTTGCTTTAATTACAGCATTCAGTCTTCTTGGGTACACACCTGCCATCAATTAAAGAGACTGTGATTAACCCCAAATGAAGTTCAGCTGTCCTAGTAGGATTTTCCTGACATTTACTCAGTTGCCTGCTACAGTAAAAGCCATGGTTCGCAGAGAGCTTACAAAGCATCAAATGGATCTCATAGTCGAAAGGTATCAGTCAGGAGAAGGGTACAAAAAAAATTCCACAGCATTGGATATACCATGGAACACATTAAAGATAGTCATAAACAAGTGGAGAAAATATGGGACAGCATTGACGTTGCAAAAAATTGAATGTCCCTCTAAAATTGATGAAACAAAACTGGTCAGAAGGGCTGTTAAGAGACTTACAGCAACACTGAAGGAGCTGCTGGAATTTCTGGCAAGTACTGGTTGTGTACTGCATGTGACAACAATCTCCCGTATTCTTCATATGTCTGGCATGTGGGGTAGGGTTGCAAGACGGATGACTTTTTTTACACAGAAAAACATCCAGGCAGAGCTAAATTTTGCAAAACAATACATCAAGTCTCCCAAAAGCATGTGGGAAAATGTGGTATGGTCTCATGAGACCATGGTTGGACTTTTTGGCCACAATTCCAAAAGGGAAGTTTGACACAAAAAACAACACTTTGCATCACCAAAAGAACACCATCCCCACAGTGAAGGGTGGTGGTGACAGTATCATGCTTTGGGGTTTCCTTTTTCCAGCTGGAACTGTGGCTTTAGTCAAGGTGGAAGGAATTAGAAACGGTTTTAGATACCAGTCACTTTTGGAACAAAACCTTCAGGCATCTGCTACAAAGCTGAGGATGAAGAGGAATTTCACATTTCAACATGACTATGACCGCAAGCATACATCCACATCAACAAAAGAATGGCTTCACCAGAAGAAAATTACAATTTTGGAAAGGCCCAGCCAGTGCCCAGACCTAAATCCAATAGAAAATCTGTGGGGTGACCTGAAGAGGGCTGTGCACAAGAGATGCCCTTGCAATCTGACAGATTTGGAGTGCTTTTGCAAGGAAGAGTGGGCAAATATTGCCAAGTCAAGATGTGCCATCCTGACAGACTCCGACTCAAGAAAACTGAATGCTCTAATTAAATCAAAAGGTGCTTCAACAAATTATTAGTTTAAGGGTGTGTACACATATGCAACCAGCTTATTGTACGTTTTCTATTTTTTATACTTTCCCCTATCAGATGTGTTTGTTTTTCAATTGAATTGTACAGGTTATTGGTCACATTAAAGGTGGGAAAAGTTTTGAAATAATTTATTGTGGTCTTATTTTTTATATCACAAAAACCTGGGATTTTGATAGTGGTCAGTAATTTTTTTATATCCAATGTATGTGTGTGTGTGTATACATATATATATATATATATATATATATATATATATATATATATATATATGTGTGTGTGTGTGTGTGTGTGTGTGTGTGTGTGTGTGTATATGTACATATGGATCACTGTCTTTTCACAGAAAATCCATTTCACCGAAAATTTCTGACATAGGGTCCAAATTGCAGAAAATCCATTTTGCTGAAAATAGTACAGACAGTGTATATGCCCTTTTTCCCCAGTGTAGTGTGATCTCAGACTGAGAATATTAAAGTAAGGGGTGTGGGGGGTGTAGCCCCCCCATCCAGTACAGCTTAATATTGTCTAGTATTGTTTTATATTGTCCAGTCCCTACGAAAAGGGTAAGTAACTAGTTTATAGCCTGCGTAGGTGGGGGGCTGTGCCCCCCATACCCCCCTACATTAATATTCACACTCTGAGATCACACTACAGTGGGGGAAAAGGGCATAAACACTGTCAGTACCATTTTCGGCTAAATGGATTTTCAGCGATTTGGACCCTATGTCAGAAATTTTCGGTGAAATGACATAGACCTGTGCATCTATATATATATATATATATATATATATATATATATATATATATATATATATATATATATATATATATGGGTATACTTCAGAACAACGAAACCTCACAACACCGAATACCAAAACACTGAGACCAAAACAACGAAATCCCACAACACCGAAAACCACATAAGTATAACACACACACAAACCATGCACTAATACATACACAACTGCCCCAAACTAAAAACCACACCACCCTGCACCCCCACACCCCCTACTTTAATATTCTAACTCTGAGATCACACAGACACACAAAGCAAACCCACACACTACAGTCCCTCACACACACACACTATAGTCACAACACACACTTACACACAGCACTATCCCTCACAAATACACTTACACATGCATTCTTACCCACAGCAGAACACCAAAAACGCTAAATAAAAATCACGTAACATCGGGATTTTGAATTTCGCACTTTTCGGTGTTCTGCAGTTTCATTGTTTTGGTCTCCTTCAAAACACTGTCAATGTTCTGGTCTTTCGGTGTTTTGAAGGAGACGCATGCATATATATATATATATATATATATATATATATATATATATATATATATATATATATATATATATATATATATATATATATATATATATATACACACACATACAGAGAGAGAGAGTGAGATAGATTGATAGACAGACAGATATATTTATAGCTTTTTAAGAAATTACCTCAGGCTAAATCTTCAACCAGAAAAGACCTTTTCTGATAAGAGCTCTAAAATCTTGATTAGGGTCAAAGAATATCAAATATGTCAGGTTTAAAAGTTATCCAATTTATTCTGCTTTCTATTCAGAAGTCCCACTAGTGCATTCAGGATAGGTAGAAAAAATGTATGGGAAAAAATATATATAAATATACACTGTATACTACAGTATAGTACATATATATATATATATATATATATATATATATATATATATTGCAGTTTGTTTGTGTCTTTCGGTTTTTCCTGGTTAGGGGTCACCACAGCAGAACTCCGGTCCGCTAATGATTGGCAGTTGATTTTTACATACCAGCTTGCCAGGCCTGATGCACAACCTTCAACGAAGATATGCCCATTCACGCATGTCTCCACGCAGAAGACGCTCTATCTGAGAATTGAACCGGACAACGTCTTACTGTGAGGTGACAACGATACCGCAGCACCACCACCGCGGGTCTATATATATATATATATATATATATATATATATATATATATATATATATATATATATATATATATATATATATATATATATATATATATATATATATATATATACATACATTTATATCTTATTGAGTTTCAGAAACTTGAAATTCATATTGCCAACACCATAAATTTGAGTTTCTGAAAACTCAATTGTAAAAAAAAAAATCTACATTTTTTTTCAGGGGGGCAAGCCCCCCTGCATCCCCCACATCCTGTGGAGGCTGACATAATGCTTGAGTTAATTTACCTAACAGAAGCAAGATGCAGTGTTTGATTCTATCATAAGGCAGTTGGCTGGACTCAAAATGACCCACAAGGGCAATAATAATATATAAACCTATAAACACGAATTTTGAGATCACATCTCAGTGTGGTAAAAGGTAAATTCCCCCAATCACTCTACCATGGTCTGTATAGAAAAGCTTTAATAGGGAATTTATCCTTTTCTCCAGTATAGTCTGATCTTGGTGTTGGTATACATTGTATAATTTGCAGAGGGTATGAGCCATGCTGTCCCCCACCCCATGGGGGTAACGGGGGGTTTGCCACCTGCAAAAATATAGAATTTTTTTTTTTTTTACTTTCAATTTTTCAGAAGCTTGAGTATATGGTCTTGACCAGTTAAATTTCGAGTATCAGAAATTCAATAATATGACATAAATCCATACACATACACACACACACACACACACACACACACACACACACACACACACACACACACACACACATGCATATATACATCATATATATATATATATATATATATATATATATGCACAAATATTTATTTAATTTGTTTATTTGTGGTAGTTTGTTAACCGGGAAAGTCCATTAGGTCACATTGAGCCCCTTTTCAATGGAGACCCAGAGAGAAAAGCTCCAGCAATGAGAGTATTTATGTTGTGTCTTTCGGCTTTTCCTGGTTAGGGGTCGGCACAGCAGAACTCCGGTCCGCTAATGATTGGCAGTAAATTTTTATGTGCCGAGTTGCCAGCCCTGACGCACAACCTTCAATGAAGGTACGCCCATTCATGCATGTCTCCCCACAGAAGACGCTCTAGCTGAGAATCGAACAGGACAACGTTTTACTGTGAGGTGACAACGCTACCGCAGCACCACCACCGCGGTCTGAGCAATGAGGGTATTTATAATATATACAATCACCAAAGAAACAAAAAATAGTAATAACAATAATTACAAAAGAGTTAAAAATCCAAGTAATACACAATATTTAAGAGTTCATACAAAGTAACATTGAGATAAGAACATAAATTCAACATATTCATTTATTGTGACTCATAGGTTGAAATTGCGATAGGAATGTTGAAAGGGGTAGAAAGTGTCAGGTGGGGTGAGAGCAGGAGCATTCCCAGAGGGAGGACAGATGAGAGTGGAGTAAGCTCTTGAAGGTGGAGGCATTATGGGCAGTTCTAATGTGAAGGGGAAGTGAATTCCAGGATTTGGCAAGAGAGAAAGATAATAGCAGTTATCCTGGAGTACGTATGAGTTTGTAAACTTCAAGGAGATTTTGATTATTATATATGTATATATCTATATATGTATGTATATATATATATATATATATATATATATATATATATATATATATATATATATATATATATATATATAGTTTGTTTTGCTTTTGTTTTTTACTAAGCTGCAAGCCTATGTAATCTTCAACTGAGAAGTGATTAGTTTTCAGTCATTTTAAATGTACTTCTGTGTGCATTGTAAATTTAATAAAAAATAATTCCAAAATCTACCTTCAAATAAAAGCTACAGGATTCCAATAATGTTGCCTTTTGGGAGTAATGTTATACTGTTATTCATTACATCCTCAGTCTGCTTCTGCAAATCTACTGTTTCATAAGATCTCACCCGAATGATTCATCTTATCCCTCAGTATTTTCTTCTCTCAATAAGGAAACATAAGGGATGGCATAAATACAACATTTAACAACTAACTTCTGTTTTAGTGGTTTTCATAGAACGTTATTACTAAGAAGTGGAAACAGAGGATTATCACAATAATAAATGAAGGAAACTTACTGAATAAGTTACATCAAATGGAAGTTTTTACTTTTCCATTTGCTGCTTAAGGCTGCAAGCTATTTTGAACTGGATACCAATATTGTAAACCTGATCAGACATTTTACATCTGGTGTTAAATAAGTAAGTGCTGCTGTTCTGGGAATTATTTTTGCTCATTCCACAACTAATACCTGAAGCAAAGCAAAAAGTCAGACTGGTATAAACTATCAAAAAGGATCGCATTCTTTACAGCTTCATATTTTATTGCAGTTTAAGAAAGGTAAGGCAGTCTAACAGGTAAGATTTAATTCTCTGTTATATAAAAGCATGAGGGCAGTCATATTTTATTAATTTGTAATAAATAAATAAATAAATAATAGAGTGGATCAGTAAAGCACAGTTCGGTAAAATGAGGGGAAATAGTCTATCATACTGTGTTGTATTTAACTCATTCACAACTCTATTTTTTTTTTTGCATACTTCAATTTAACATCCATTATTTCTGAGAGTGTTTTTCCTGCCTAAATGATTTAGCAATAAATAATTGCCATTACAAGTAAGAAACAAAATGAAATGATACATGCCATGCACTTGATATACTGACCTCTGTTTATCATCTGCTGTTCAAATTTTCATACTTAAATTATTTATTTTTATAACAGAGATTTTCATGTTATTGAAGGATATGATGTGAAATGTCATGCAGGGAGGCAGAAATACAATCATTTTGTCACTTCTTATAGTACTCCATACAAGACATACTGCTACGTCTTAACTACTAATAAAGCTGAATTAATTCTATATGTACATTAATATTTACAATACCAAAGGATGTGCAAACTATTGTATTCAATTAAGTGAAATCTTAGATGATGTTGAAGAATTATCACTGATATCTGCAATACAAACTAAGATATACACATCTTGTCAGATATTTATATTTTGTAAATATCACATTAAACAAGTACCTGGAAAGGAATTTACTGCTGTCACGTGAAAGCTCAAATTTTGATGAAGAAAAGTGCTCTGACGCTATGGGATGAATTCACAACAAATGGTAACACAATTGCCGTCCGATAAATAACATGGTCAAAGTTGTGAGATGTGTCCAAATGATGAACAGACATGCATAAGGGTCAACACTGTGCAGACATGTGAGGGATAGTACTTCATAAAGAAGCAATGTCGACAAAAAAATTGCAGTTACATCACCATACAGCAGACTGTGCTACGAGAGGTCACATGACTCTTGACCACTGGAAGGAAGTTGCATGTTCAAAATGATTCACATTGACATGTGCATCAAAGGGCCACATATATACTACACAGACTGAGCTAACAGTACATTATAAGGATCCATCTCAAACAACCAGTGAAGCAGAAGGCAAAAGTTTCTTAAAAGCAGCAAAATTTATTCACAAAAAGAAAGCGCTTTCACGATGATCAACACCGCTTCATCAGACATAAAATCAATAGTAAAAATACAAGTATATATCATACAGATTAATTGATTCATCTATCAACATCTTGAAAACTCCCTCCTACAATATCAATTAAGCTATACAAAGTCTAACGCAGTTTTAAAGGCACATTACATGTAAGCACCTATTGTTCATTCATTTTAAATTCCTTGACATTAATACCAGTTTCAGGGGCGTACAGTCTACACTTGAGCTATATGAAGCCCAGAGCAACTTTAGAGACACATTACATGTAAACACCTATTATTCATTCATTTTAACTTCCTTGACTTTAGTACCAGTTTCAGTGGGACATAGTCATTAAGACCAAGTCCCCTGTGTGCCCCTAATCTTAATATCCACTGAAGCTCAACATTCTCAGTTTTGATAGTAAGATCCCCTAGTCCTGCATTCACATGTAGAACCTGCAAAACTTGAAAAAGAAATGTATGTTGATCACACAAAGAAAGGGTATGTTTAGCTAGGGCACTACACTCTAGTCCTCTCCTCGTACACTACAGGTGGTCCCTCACTCATTCTTTAAGGCAGCAATTCATCTTGCCAACAGAGAAATGGAAGCAGGTTACAAAATGAGCTACATATACTACATTCTGGGTGTTACAGTTGGCTGTCACCTTCAATTGCCATAGGTGACCATATACTGGATGTTTAAAGAATCTGGATTCTTCTATGTAATCACAGTAAGAAGAGGTCGCACACTTCCTTGTACCTCCTAAGGATTCAACTGTTGAGTTACGAATTCTGGGATAGCACAATTGCTGTTTCAAACTCATCTTATTTTTATGTACAAATCTGGGTTGGGGACCAACTATGTCCAATGTTCTATCATCCACTAATAGGATAGACCAATTCTTCCGGATGATGTCCTTAACTCTACCTACATCCTGAGTGTAGGAGATGACTAAAGGGAGTTCCCGTTAAGTATTTGCCCTCATTACCCTATCTTTGGCAGAATCCAAAAAAAAAAAAGGGTTTAGCTCATCTCTCGCTTTCATTTCATACTTTTTCATAAGCCCGATTCAATTCCTCTTAACTATAACCTCGCTCAATTAAAGCACCTCCTGAGTAAAATCAGAATCCTCACATGAAAGGTGCGATACCCTCATAGCTTGTCCTGTCACAATATTTGAAAATATAAATTGGGGATGCATACTATCACGATGAAGGAAGGCTGGCCTGTAACAGTCTTTCCTATGTAGTTTGGTAGACAAACCACCATCTCTCATAAGTACAGTTATGTCCAAAAAAAATCTATAGAACACACTGAGCTGTTCATAGTAAACTTAAGGAACCCACTGCTCTTATTCAGATTTTGAAAGAACATTGTAAGGGCTTGCTCCTCCCCTCTCCATCCAGTGAAGAGGTCATTGACAACTTGTTGATAAAAACAGACACGTTGGTCACCACCGCCTAGAATATGCTGTTGTTTCCATTCCACCATAACAAGGTTGGCATACGAACTGGCACAGCTGGTGCCCATGGCTACTCCCACTGTTTGCCAATAGTAGGTATCCCTGAACAGGAAAACATTATGTTCCAGGACCAACTCAAGCAACATACAAAGAAAATCTACTGGGATGCTATGAGCTTCCCATGGTCTACCAAAACTGCCTTGACCATACTACTGCCCTCTTGATTGGGGATACATGTAAACAAGGAGACCACATCTAAAGTGACCAGTATGTCAAAGGTCACACCTCTGGGCCCAGTTGTAGTGCTATAGAAAGTCTTGTAAAAAATGCTCTGTGTCCATTAATACAGTTGGATAATCATGAAGAATAGCCTTCAGTTGGAAATCTAAATATACATAGATGGGATCTGTCAACCAACCAGCCTCAGCTACTATTGGTCTAAAAGTGGTGCGAGTGGGATGTTTATGAATCTTGGGAAGGCCATGCAGCTGAGGTACCAATGATTCATCTACCTTAAAAAATTCAAACAATTCTTTACTTATCATCTTCAAGCACAGGCTTTCAGTTAAGGCATTGAAAATATGTTGCTGCATCACATAAACAACGTCTGACTGAACAACTTGGTATACATTTGCATCAGATAACATTCTACACATTTCCACATAATAATAGTCAGAATCTAAAACACCTACAAGTCCACTTTTATCGGAGAGACGAATGGTAATGCTTAAATTCGACTGTAAATCATTAAGTGCTTGCTGCTCGACCTTAGAAAGATTACTAATCTGCCTCCTAGAATTCTTACCAAGAATATTATAAGCATAGTTCTCACAAGCTCTAAGAAAGCCTTCAACGTTATATGGTAGATTAGATATAAACACACTATGTTTCTTAAAGAGTCCTTGTATCAGATTCACTACTATTGTCCAACAATTTTATTGCTACATTTCATGCAAAAAGACGTACCTCAATCAATAAGTCACTAATATCAGTCTTAACTGGGGCATAAAACCCAGACCTTTGGATAGTAATGTTTATTCAGCTTCATTCAATTCACACCTTGAAATATTCCACACTAATCCTCATGATTTAAGCCCCATATTTTCTTCAATGTGCGAGTTTGATTGTGTACCAGTGGCTCTTTGCATTTCTGACCACCTCTCTGGACTTCTCAGTTGACTGATTTCTTCCTGGGATTCCGAAACAGGAGAGGGAGTATCAGTAAAACCTGTTCCTTAGTAGTGAGAAGAAACTTTTGTCTCATTACTGGGCCCACGTCAAGAGCAGCTGAGGATGAGCTGGTTCCTGCTGTAAGCAGATCTTCCAGCAATGGTTTTGAGTAAACTGAAGCAACAGGTTCTGGGGAAGAAACAACATCATTGGCTAGTGGATTAGATGGTACTGCAAAGGGAATCTGTTGATTGGTCGAATTCACAGATGCAACAGTCTGATTGGTTCCACCCGTTGCCAGCCTATCTTGAGCTTTAGGCCAAGTGAATACATGATGGCTACTAAAATCTTGTAAATCCCTGGCTAATGTCTTCTTTTTTTGGTGTAAAAGACATTTCCCATAGCCTAATACCTTCTCAATAACGTAATTGAGAAACAAGTCAGTATATTCATTGCCAGCAGCTGTTAACAATTCACTCTGCTGTTGGCATATTTTAGCACACAAATCCAGCTCTATGGGGTAAAAGAAGTCAATAAGTAGCTTCAAATAAGTCCTGCTGGTCTCTAAATTAATTCTTTGCCACTGAGCTAACAAAGAGGAATAAGTATCCCCATAAGTGGGCATATTCAGAACCCGAGACCCCTTGGTATAATATTCATATTAACACAGGCTTCAAGATGAAAGTGTTGACATTGGAGTCTTTTAAACCTAAACAGGTCATTTTCAAGATTCCATTTCAACCCAGATGGTTTGACCTCGGAATTCTACAAATCTTTTAGTGAGATTCTGAGCAGTGTATTGTCACAGACTTTTAATTATATCACTCTAAATAGAATTAATGATCCTCATTTTAATGCCTCAAGGACAGTTCTGATATTAAAGGAGAAAGGTGATTCCAAAAATCCTGATAATTACAGGTCTATATCACTTTTGAATATGGACATGAAAATCATGACATCCATTCTGGCGAGTAGACTGAAAAAGGTAATAACAGCAACAACGTTGAACACAGCAAAGCAGTACAGCAAAACAACAGGAGTCAGCACAGGATCCAAAAGCAGCTTTATTTTCTGTCTCTCACTCTTAACCAATAACCACCCAATAATATCAGAGGAACAGGCGGGGTTTATGGATGGGAGACAGACCATGGATAATACCTTAACACTCCATACCTTAATCTCTTATGCGAAATATAAAAACCTGAATTTGTACGCCCTAATTATTGATGCTCAGAAAGCATTTGATAGGGTTAATTTGGTTTATTTATTTGATACATTATCTTATTTTAATATACCGCAGGAGTTTATCTCAACGTTAAGGATACTATATAAAAATGCATACACAAATTTAACTATAAATCACGAATGTTCAAATAGGATAAAAATCAAGAATGGTACCCGACAGGGCTGCCCATTATCTCCCATCTTATTTAATCTTTACTTGGAGCCCTTATTTTTACACCTTAAGCAAAATGTTTTTTATAATTCTCCTGTACTGTATGGAATAAAGGTTAGGATGGCTGCCTATGCAGATGATTTAAACATATATTGTACCACACCTGTTACCGATACTGAAAAAATATTAGCTGCAATAGAAATCTTTGAGAGAATTTCCAACTATAAGCTAAATTTTAGAAAATCTAAAATATTCCCATTGAAGACACCCACACCCTTTTCAATGCTACCATTGATAGGGCAAGTAATGTCGGAAGAAAAGATAAAATATCTGGGGATTGTCTTCTCAACTGAAAATAGAGATTTTTTTATAAACAATGTAAAATCAACTACAGATCAAATAACATTGGATCTTGAAAGATGGAGTAGATTGAAGTTACCAATGATGGCAAGAGCAGCTATCATAAGAATGAATGTTCTTCCTAGAATGTTATATATTTTTAGAGCTGCACAACTCAGAATTACCAAAACATTCTTCAAACAGCTTCATGTAAGATTGGGAAGATTTCTTTGGGAACCTAGGAAGACGAGAATATCATATGAAAAATTGATGGCTCCAAAAAATAAGGGGGGGCTGGAATTACCGGATTTCAAAATGTACTATTTAGTGATTCAGGCCAACAGGATTTTAAAGACGTCTTACTTCGATAGTAATAGTAGAAAATGGACACCCAAATGGGTGCTCTTAATGTACAAGCATATAAATGAAGTGGGAGTCAATGCTAAAGCATTACCCTTTTTAAATAATTGGACAATGAGTAAATATAAGTTAATGGATAACATCAAAAGCTATGTAACGGCAATTCAAACTCTTTTCGCGTCCTTAAATTTACTAAAATATATGATGGTTTTCCAACCGTTTCATAGGAACCCAAATTTAACAATTGGTGGTCAATTGATTGATCTAAAGAAATTCCCTTTAATCATGGAGTTAACTGTACTCGATTTATATCCTTTTCTAGGAGTACCAGTACATGATATTCTAAAAGAAATAGAACTTACTATTTCCTATTTAACTATAGTAAGACAGCTAAATGACTTGGTTATAAACTATTTTAATAACTTTGAAATGAAAGGGGAGGATTTAACCATTTCTCGTAATCTATGGGAAGTGTTGTTGCAGGATTGAAAATATATAACCGCAGCATATAAATTGATAAAAGATAGGAAGTATAATAATTATATTCTTTTATCGAGTTACTGGAGAGAGAAATTGATATTGCCAGATGACAATAAGATATTGGAGGCATTTAAGTTAACATTAAAGTCCGTATCCCTTCAGAAATTGGTATTTACGCAGCTGATGATATTTAACAATGCATACTATACTCGTCTCACTTTGCACAAATTTGATGCGAAGAATTCACCCATATGCCCACAATGCTTAGATCAGACAGCAGATTTACTTCACATGTTCTGGAGTTGTAAGTGCATTTATAAATTGTGGAATTCATTAAAATTGCAGTTACAAAAAATAGGTTACCAAAATTCAACACTCTCTTGGGAGTTTATGATTCTTCATATTCCCCCGGAGAATCTAGATAAATCAAAAACGATTGTAATTATGAATATTTGCCTATTAATGAAATTATATATAGCCACAAATTGGTTGAACCCAGCCCAGACATTGTGGGAAAATTTCAGATTGTTGGCAATAAAACACATCTTAGCGCATAAACTGTTAATTAGTGACCACAAGAAAAATATCAACAATATAAAAATATGGGAGCAAATTTTTAATATTGTTTTGGCTTAGAGGTTACTATCCACTTTTTCTCGGGAACCAGAGTATAGTCTAAATCAACCTTAGATTAGATAGAGAATGTAAAGAAAAGACAGATTGTTGGCTTTGATCTGTTAATGTTGGATGTTTTTATTATTTTCCTTTTGATTATTAGTGCTGTACCTTTGATCAATACATGAGGTTGATATATACGTGAAATTAACCAATGGAAGCATTTTGTATATATTGTATATAATGTGTGAATTTGTAATATGGTTGTGAAAAATAAAAAAAATGATTATTGAAAAAAAAAAAAAAGATTCCATTTCAAATCTCATACTCTGGAGTCTGCACTAATAGTCTGAGCTGGTTCAGTGACAAAACCAAAGAACTCAATTGTTAACAGTGGATTCTGTTGGCCATTCATAAAATTAAGTAAAAGATGATTAACTTTACCATTAAAAGCACAAGGGGTCTCTCCACTCCCATTCACAATAGTGCCTTCTACTATATTCATCACAGACAAACGGCAAACACTATAAGGACTATACAATGAAGTGCCAACTAGCTTTATTTTACAAATAGGAAGGAACCACTGACAGTCAAAGTGGGAAGAACAAACAAGGAAACACATACAATGGCAGAGGAAATATAATGTGTTATGGGGTTGGGAAGTAATTTTTATTCTTTTATTTTTTTTTCTTTAAGAAGCATGGGGAAGTTGAAGGCAAGAATGAGTATACAGGAATTGCAGCAGGGCAATTACACAGGAGGACCATCACCACTGTACAAAATGCCAGGGGCACCTGAGAGCTGAGCAGTTGGAAAAATAAGGGGTATGTGGTGTGCTGACGGCTGCCTACCCCATGGCTGACTCTGTAAAATGTAAATAAATAACTGGAGAAAAACAAAACAAGAAAGCAACATAATTAAAAAGAAGAATATAAGAGGAGAACAGGACACAAACGCAATGATAAGTATGATGTTGTACACATTACTGATACAGGCCCTGGAAGGAGAAGTAGTAGTTAGCAGAGCTATGCATGCCGATGGCTTGGGAGCACCTATGATATTCCTAAGGGTAATGCCAGACAGTCACAACCACCTATGTGTAGGACAGGCACACACTGTATGCATGGAAGATCATGTGTATGGGCAAGGAACAATAACATGAGGAAGAAATAACTAAATTAAATAAATAAAATGCTCACTGCTGTGGAAAAACAGGGTTATGTGGAGTTGTCATACATATCCTGGTAACATTAGGGATGCATTGAATAGGTTAGAAGAGCAGCATAGATTTCATGTGTAAAACTAGCAATTGTAAAAGGCAAACAAGAATTAAATACAGTGGTACAAAGGCTAACTACACTTGTCATGCATATGAAAAGTTCACAAATAAGTGGCACAGTCAAGGATATCAGCACAGATACAAATACAGTAAATGACCAGAACTCTCACAAGGGCAATGGCCAACTGCACAAAGGTAATGTCTTAAAATGTGAAACAAAAAGATTGTGGAACAGTTTAAGCACATGTACAGCTAAGCCAGCAGTACAGTAAACATACCAGTAGTGTATCCAGGCTGGGGCAAAGAGGGAAGCTGAGCCAAGCACAAAGTGTTAAGGGGCCTGATCAGCTAATGGCAGTCATATTTAATGCATGTCCCTATTTAAAGATCATTAGTGCATTTGTGGTCAAAACTGAGAACATCTGTGCTGTGCGTGTTATGAGGTGAAGCCACTGCTTAGAACAAATGTAGCAAACACTTGTTAAAGGTCATCACTTCTTAGTTGGTATAAACAGTAGCAACTGCTTGTTACAAATGTAGCACTGTAGCGCTTCATATATGGTACATAAACTTTTTTTATCTTTTATAGTGCTGCAGTTTAAAAGAAGAAAAAAGATTTTTCCCCAGAATGACTAGCTAGCTATACCTCTCAAACTTACTCTACTATATGAAAAATCTGGCATGCTTCCTATGGTTCATAGGTAGGTACTAGGCTGTCGGCCTAAGTAAGCCTAGCTGACAAGGTTCCCTGGCTTACACCACCCAAGAAAGTAAATTTCCTGTGCCCTTGTTGAGCAGAGCCACAGAGGTGATCCCCAGGGTGTATTTCCTATTTACCATCCACTCGTCAAGATTTTTCTTGAAGAGTGCTAATGAGGAACTTTGCTTGACATAGACGGGTAGCTTGTTTCAGGGTATAGGAAGTCTCTGGGACAGGAATCTATCCCACCAGCATGTCCTGTTTATTGTAGTGACAAGGTTCAGGTCGCTAGAGCGTGTAGCTTAGAGGGATTGGGATTTCTTTAGGTGTAGCATGTCCAACAGCTCTGGGTTTAACATAGCTTTATATGTTAGGCAGAGATCTCCTCGGAGTATGCGATATGCTACAGAGTAAGCTGGATTTCTTTGAGATGGTCAGTGTAGGGCATCTGTTTGAGGCCAGTAATTCTCTTTGTGAGGCACTTCTGTGGCCTTTCCTGCTGCTGCAGATGTGAGGTACATTCCAAAAGGGGCATTGTACTCTATAATGGGTATAATGAGTGATGAGTAGAGAGGTACAATGACCTCTATTTTCCAGGATGAGAACCCTTTTCTGATGAGGTGTGCCACATAGAAGGATTTCCTGAATACTGTGGTGATGTGATTATCAAAGTAGAGACTACTGTCCACCTGGGTCCCAAGGTCTCTTATCACACATTTGGCATTAAGTAGACTGCTGTTTATGTGGTAGTTCATGGGTGCAGAGTTTTTACCAAAGGGGATGACAATGCACTTTTTAGCATTGAGCTTAAGGCTATGCCTTTGACACTAGGCATCTGTCTCAGTAAGGCCCTTCTGTAGGATGTCCACATCATCTGGGTACACGACTATGGCTTCTAGTTTGCAGTCATCTGTGAACTTTATTAGCCAGAGGCCTTCTGTGTTAACCTGTACTTCAGAGAAGTAGATACCAAACAGGAGAGGTCCCAGGACTGAACCCTGTGGTACTCCACTTGTTACTGGTTTGAAGTCAGATTTGGAGTCTGCAACATTTACAATGTGGGTCCTGTTAGAGAGCCAGTTGGAAACCCATCTTCTGACAGGGATTTATACCTAGTTTAATGAGTTTAGCTATAATTCCAGAATGGTGAATGGTGTCAAAATCCCACCTTACCTTCGTCTAAAGCTTCGGTGACTGCCTCAAGGAAGTCGATCAGGTTCAGAAGGCATGATCTGCCTTTCATAAACCCAAACTGGGTGGGTTCCAGAGTTTGGAGGTTACCAATGTCTTTGTTTATGAGTTCCTTGATGATACGTTCCATGGCTTTGCAGACCAGGCTCGTCCTGGTAATAGGGCAATAATTCCCAGGATCAATGATGGCTCCCCCATTGTAGAATGGGATAACTGTTGCTGTGCGCCATTCAGTGGGCACAATGCCTGAAGTGAGATTATGATTGAACATGGTGCTTAGGTGGAGAGCCAGTTCATTCTGAAGGTCGTGTAAAATGCAGCCTGGGATGTTGTCCGGTCCCATGGATGCTGTGTTTTTGGCTTTAGAGAGTGCAGCTTTTACCTGCATATATGTGATTACAGGAACTCTACATTCTTCCTATATAGATATGGACCCTTTAATGGGTGAGTGGGGGGTAATGTTTGCACTGAACCTATCTGCCAGGATGTTGGCAATATTAGTTAGTTCTGTAATTTTCATGCCATGCTGCTGTAACTCAGAGCAGATCTGGGTGTTGTCTTTGAGATTCTTGACATAGCTATAGAATGCTTTGTGGTTGATGTTAAAATCAGTGGTGATTTTTGTTTTCATAGCTAGCTTTGGAGGATCTTATAAGGGATCTCAGCTTCTTACTGAGGCTGACCAGGGAGTTCCTCCACTCATGGGATTTTACTCTCTTTTGCAACAGTTTCTTCCTTCTGTAGTAGATTTTGTTTATGGCAGGGGACCATCAGATTGGCTTCCTTTTTTTGGAGGATAGCATCTTGATTCTGTTTGGGATAGCATGATCCATGCACTCGTGTAAGTGCTTATAGAGTGCATTTGTGTAGGATACAGCAGTCATAACTGTATTGTCCATCTGCATGGGTGTCATGAAGTTCACCACTTCTGTCTTAAGAAGCATGAAGTTGGCTTTGGAGAAATATTTTACCATGGTTTCCTTAATGGTGGGTGGGGGCAGGATGTGGATATCTAGGGTAATTAGCTTGTGGTCGGATCTGACCAACGAGGAGTTGATTTCAGGTGTGGAACACCGGTCACTCATGTTGGTAATAACTAGGTCTAGGATATTGTTGTCCCTGGTTGGGGTGTGGATAAGTTGATCCAGGGCATTGGCATTTATGAATTCCAGAAAGTGTTGAGCTAAGAAGTTGGTAAAAGTAGTTTTTCCAGTTAATGGTGGGGTAGTTGAAGTCTCCCATTATTAGGGTGTTTGGTTGAACCCTAATATTTTCCAGTATATCAAGAAAAGAGGAGTGGGAATCTTGGGGCATGGTGGGGGATCTGTAGCAAGCTACAATTTGGATTGCAGTTTTGCCAAGAATTAGTTGCACTTGGATAACCTCAGATGCATTATGCTGTGTAATTAACCTGGAGGTGTGGATATCCTTAATGAATATTGGCACACCTCCTGGTAGGTAAGTTTATTTGCTCCAATTTCATCCTATGCTGCAAAACTGAAAAAGCAAATTAATGAGCACACCATACCTGTCAGAACAGAAACTAGCCATTGCTATATTTCCCTAAACAAAGGGTAAAAAGTTCACACATGCAAACCATCCATTAAAAGGAGTTTTCACTATGTAATACCTATAGTCTTGTGTAGTGGAGACCTATGGGATATATGCAAATGGCCCCATAAGAAAGTACCAGTGTTTTAGCTACATGGCTTCTGAATGTCCATGACTTTTTACTTTCTAAGTCTGTGCTGGTGTATTCAGGCCAATAAAGCCAAACCCTGATACCTGTAGACATGGCACATTTTCATCTTTTTCTGAACTTGGCAGCACAGCATTTTGTTTGGCTACTGTATAATGACTCACCAACAAGTTCAAGGTTGAGTTGAGGAAAGAAAAGGATAGTCGGGGCATAACACAGCAGATTACAAAGCCCATGTGCTATACATTCATTTTTGGTAGTGTAGCATAAAATATTTGGTGAATACTACGGAAAAGGGTGATAGCTGACTGACAAGGTTTCACAGGCAAGTGACCCACACTTCCAAGTATGGCCACGATAAGCATCTCTGTAGTGCAATGCAAATATTTAGTAGCGTAGCCATGCTCCACAGCCACATATAACTTAACTACACACAGTGCATGGGCACATGTTAAACCAGACTTTGTAGCATGAAGTAGGGCTGATAATGCAATGACTTATTTCTGCATTTCTGAAATAACCTCATTTGCATAACTGCTATTCTATAAACCCATTTGTAGCATAATAAATAACATTGTTATTATACTGCAAGACACCATGCTACAGAGACTAGAAGGTTGCAGAACATAGTCGATACTGGAGAAAAATGAAATGCAGGGAATAGGTTCATAGGTTCATAGGTTCATACTAGGCTATCTGCCCAAGGGCATTTATAAGCCTAGCCCATAGTTATGTGGCTTTTGCCACCCCTTTAGTTTGAATAAAAACTATGCCTATCATTTTTCTGTGCCTCTGTCAAGCAGTGACACTGAAGTAATCCCTGGGGTATATCTGCGATCTCCCATCCATTGGTCAAGATTCCTCTTGAACAAGGCCAGCGAGGTGCTCTGCCTCACATGTACCGGGATTTTGTTCCACAGCATAGGGAGTCTCTGGGTGATGAATCTGTCCCTCCAGCACGTTCTATTTATAACCGTGTCAAGGTTTAAGTCTCCCGCCCTTGGGGTTCTGAGGGATCTAGATTTTTTGAGGTGAAGCATATTCATCAAATCTGGGTTTGACATGGCCTTATATGTCAGGCACAGGTCACCTCTGAGCAAGCGGTATGAGACTGAATAAAGC
Source organism: Protopterus annectens (assembly GCF_019279795.1). NCBI lineage: Eukaryota > Metazoa > Chordata > Ceratodontiformes > Protopteridae > Protopterus > Protopterus annectens. The sequence continues at coordinate 456,584,954 of NC_056751.1, forward strand.
TGGAGTTCTTTCAGTCGGGCAGCATAAGACATATTTTTGATACCCTTTATCCTTTTGGTGAGGAACTTTTGGGGCCTTTCTAGCTGCATCAGGTGTCTGGTCAGATACATTCCGAACGGGGCATTGTACTCAATCATAGGTCTAATGAGTGATGAGTACAGGGGGACGATGACCTCCCTTGATCTAGATGTGAATCCCTTCATGATCAGGTGGGCGATATAGAAGGTTTTCCTAACTACTTTAGCAACATGAGTGTCAAACGAAAGACTACTGTCAACTTGGGTCCCCAGATCCCTGATGACTTTTTCTGTGCTCAGTGGATTGTCACCTATATGGTAGCTAGGGGTAACCTTGTTTTCCCGAAGGGTATGACTATGCATTTTTTGGCATTTAACTTCAGGCCATGGCTCTGGCACCAGTTATCCATTTCTGTGAGGCCCTTCTGGAGGATATCTGTGTCAGATGTGTTTTCGACTATGGCCCAGTTTGCAGTCATCTGCAAACTTTGTCAGCCATAACCCTCCTGTGTTTGCTTGTATTTCAGAAAAGTAGATGCCGAACAAGAGTGGACCCAGGACTGAGCCCTGTGGGACACCACTTGTGACAGGCTTTGAGTCTGACATGGCTCCAGCAACTCTGACCCTGTGGGTTCTGTCGCTAGCCAGTTTGCAACCCATCTTGTGATGTATGGGTTTACATTCAAGCTGATGAGTTTTTCGATGATACCTGAGTGGGGTATTGTGTCAAGGCCTTTGCCAGGTCGAGGTAGGCTGTATGGACTGCCTTTCCTCATCAATGGCCTTGGTGACTGTCTCGAAAAAGTCAACCAAGTTTAAGAGGCAGGATCTGCCTTTGACAAAGCCAAACTGGGTTGGATCCAAAGTCTGCAAGTTCCCTATGTCTTTATTTATGAGTTCCATTATGATCCTCTCCATGGCTTTGCAGATAAGGCTTGTCAAGCTAATGGGCCGGTAATTTCCAGGGTCTGTGGAGGCACCGCCCTTATGAAGTGAGACCACAGTCGCCGTGCGCCACTCCTTGGGTACGTATCCTGAGGTGAGGCTAAGATTAAACAGCTGTCCTAACTGTGGGTTTAATTCCTGGTTGAGTTCATGAAGCACACAGCCGGGGACACCATCCGGTCCCATGGATGCTGTGTTTTTTGCCTTAGTGAGGGCAGTTCTCACCTGGGCATTGGAGATGTTTGGGGGGCTACAATCCTCTGGAATAGATATCTCTCCTTTTGGGATGTGAGATTAGTGCTGATAATGTGCATCACATTGCATTAACAGTTCAGGGGGCAAGGCTGCCACAAACAGTTGTTATACTGTAGAGACAGGTGTATGGTAACACAGCAATGACTCTGTAAGTGATTTAGAATAGTGTTTTTGGTGGGATTAGCCAAACTATTCAGGGGGGTAGGGCTTAGGTTAAATGTAGGCTGTGTTGTGTACACATATGGAAGGGGATGCAGTGCAATCAGCATACACTATGCTTTAGGCACTAGAGTGAGGTGCAGTGTGTGCAGATATCATGCATACAGGTACCATAGTCGGGGCTAGTCTCGCATCAGTAATGTCATAGCTTTATAGAAGGCAGTACCCACTACAGTGCTAGTGGGTGCACTAAGGTGACAAATGTCCATTTTAAGGTGACACTGATGGTCCATTATATGCACAGTGATCCGCCAGCATTCCCACAGTTGTATTGGAGCTGTCATGGTTCCAAACAAATTACAGCACAAGGAAAAGAATCACCCCACAGGAGAGTGAGGTTCTGTCGCACATCCAGTGCACCCATAGCAGGATAACATTCAAGAAGGATACGGCAGGCAGTTTCTTCAGAGACAAGGAGTGCAAGGAAATAGTGCAACAAATAAATGCTGTTATTGGGCTCAAACAAACAATGATGCAGGTTAGTCACATAGTCACTGACATGATCCTGCATGCAAGAAAAAGGACACAGTACATACACACAGAAAAGTTGGTCTCTGCGGCCAACCACAAGACATTGCCAGATGAAGGATACTAAGTAGTTCTTAAAGTCATCAATGGAGACACCAATAGGACACTAATTCTTTGTAGTTCACTGGGTGTGGGAGCCAAGCTGCTCAGAAATGCATGAGTTCTGTTTGTTGAGCAGTGGCAAATGCCATTCAAGTATGACTGGTAGCACATCAGCCTGGTGTACTTAGACATGACCATTTGTTTTCATGCCATCCAGGAATATCAGCAATGCAACTCCTGACACTTGACATACACATTATGGCTGCCATCTGGTAGTGAGAGGCCATATTTATTGGCTCACATCCTAACAAGTTATTTATATAGGATCATAGGAGATTACTAGGCTATCGACCCTGAGATCATTTCAAGCCTAGCTGTTTCATCCTATGTAATGTCATAGAAACATTAGTCAATACCCAAGACTGCATTTAGTAATGACTGACTATGTCCAGGAGGGTTGTGGGTACTATTCCTGGGAAGAATTTACAGTGCCCTATTCACTCGTCCAAGTTCATTTTGAACAGTGTCATAGAGGTGCTCTGTTTCATATGAATAAGTAGCCTATTTGAAAGACACAGCAGTCGCTGGGAGAAAAATCTGTCTCTCCAGCATGCCCTATTTTAGTTGCATGTCATATTTAGGTCCCTGGAATGGGTGGCCCTAATCCCATTTGATTTACAGATATGCAGCAAGTTCATTAGGTTTGGGTATGAGATTGCTTTGCAAGCCAGGCATGTCTCCCCTAAGAAGTCTATATGATACAAACTAAAGTGATAGGGGCGTTAGTTGGTCTGTGTATGGCACATGCTGGACTCTTCATATTCTTTGTTAGAAACCTTTGAGGTCTCTCTAATTGCTGCAAGTGCTTTGCATGGTACATGCCAAATGGGGCATTATACTTAATTATGGGCCAGATTAGTGCCAAGTATAGAGGAGTTATAACATAACTGCTTTTGGTCTCAAGGTGATGCCTTTACTAATCTAGTGTGCTATATAGTGTATGTCACAGGCTCCAGTGGGAGACAATCTGGCAGCACAGGTCTGTACATAACTGAGGTTGGCATATATGTAAAGGTGGACACATGCCATTGTGCACATAATACAGTCTGAGTGCACAGTAACATTGCCAATAACACTAAATGTGGAGTGAACTTCTCTCTCACTCCCACAGCTGAGTAAAATGCAGAGATCTAGGAAGCATCCCCTGCATCACCTGTGTTTAGTAAAGGTTGTCCAGCCCTTGTGAGCTTCACTTATGGAATACAGGCATCAAAAACATTGTAAGCAAATAAAAAGTACAAAATGCCCAAACTGCACCCACATTTTTGGTGAAAGGAGCACTGGTACCCATTGGCAAACTGGGGATCATTTATTTCAATATGTGTCACTTTACCCTACGTTTCAACCAACAAATGTGCAGAGCTGTGATCTAGGCATAAATGGATGGATGAGGACCAGTGTAGTGTCCATGACTGCCACCAATTGCAGGGAATACAGAAAATGATAGCCCATGTGGCATCCATTATTTGGTCTATATGACTGCTTGAAATTTCCAGGTGTAGCTAATATAGGTGACAATTGTGCACTGCAAGTATGTATATGTGTTTTACGTGTGTTTTACGTAAATAGGTGGCTTTACTAAAGCATTCACCCCTGGCCTGGACAGTCACACAGACATGTGCCTTGTTCCTGACCAAGTATTATGTGGATATGGAATGTACTCATAAGGCTCCACAGTTCCCTCCACCCCAGTCAGTGTGGATTCAAAAGGATGTGCATGACACTACCAGGCTTCTCTGGCGTACCTTCACTGAGTATCCTATTCAGTATCCTATTCAGTATCATGTTGTTCAGCAGAGGCCACTCTCCAGTAAATGCTGACCAAATGACATATAACCTTGAGACAACAAATGATAGTGCGTATAGACTTCCACCTGACAATACCACACAATAGGATCTGCAATGACTTTACTGCAAACAAGCCCAATGTGCTATGCCCTCCCTAAAACACATATCTCCAGACCTGATATTGAGGGCCATAATGGCATGCTCAGCCAGAATTCCATCCTAGAAAGTGCCACAACATCGCTAAAGGAGATGATCCCCAATGCCTCAAAACCACATAGCTTTATCAACACTTAGCACATATATCACCCCCAACCTTCTACCTATGCTAGCACTATTGCACCACATCACTGTGCCTTCCCACCTGTGTAAAAGTTGATAACTGTGCTCTTCTCATGCCTTTGGTTAATATGGGGATCTAGAATGTCTGTTGAAGAGATTAACTAGTTAATGCACTGCCCTGCACAGCTTGACTGTTAAAATCTATGCATCACTTCTGTTCTGAGTTTTTTTTTTTTTGCCATGACACATATTTGCAGATGAGATGCCACCTCTTTGTCAGTGCCATAACAATTTGTACCTGCCTCCGATTCATACAGAGGATCATTGCAGCCACATCATTAGTGATGCCTTACCCAGCTCCTCTTTCACTGCTGACACAAATAAGCCCTCCTGGGCTACAGTCCTTCCTTGCTGTAGCTGTCGTCATAGCTCCATGTTATATGGCATGATATATACCAGAAATGTCTTGCTGCATGTCTCGGAAGACTACTAAAGTACACTGCCAGATATATCCAGGCAGCACAAACAAGACTTCACCAATTTAAGCACATGTTCAGTAATGTTTGGTGATGCATCAGTAAAGTGTTGTACACCCTTTCTGCCTCTGTTAGAGGCTGTGGATAGAGATCATCACCCATGCCTTGAAGGCATATGCAGCATCACCTGCAACTCGTAACTGTAATCGCAACTATAAGCAGTCGGTTACCTATATTCATGTGACAGGACCTTAATGGCTTCTAAGGCTGGCAAAGTATGTGCCTACCAACTAGATGACTCTGTGAAAGTCCCCAAGGATAAAATGCTGGTACAGGTCACAGATGCTGAATGTGTCAAGAACAGAAATTACTAGCATGCTGCACAGGCACACTGTGTTCAATGTGCTCTAAGTTGCAAACAACCTGTCAGTTGACATTGTGGAAACTCTTCTAGTAGATATAGCAGATGAGTAGTGGGACAGGTGGGGCCTTGTTTGCAATGTGGATGAAGTCAATAGCCCACACAGAAGAAAGGGAATATGGGCTACATTGTAGAATGTCTACAAGATGGTTGTTCTCTCTAATGCTACATGTAGGAGGCACATATGCATCAACACCAATTCTAGAAAATTATGTAGGATTCATTAAGTTGAGTCTTGCAAAGCGCTTAACATGTCCTCAGGTGAATGTTAAAAAGTACCAGTAGCAAGATCTGTGAATGTACACAAACCTGTGTGTCCAATGGGAAATACATCCCACACATCCTCCTTAACCCTAGGGTGGACAGCATCAGTCTGCTAGCTCCTATATATATTTGTCCACATGGCGATTGTCAACTATGTCCCAATTAAGGAGGTGACAATGTGTTAGCTGCTGACAGGTTCTTTCATGATATTACTCAGTATTTTAGTGTGACTGAGCAGTGGTGTGTTGATAAGTTGAATCATCACACACATTTTGTACACTCCTGACTATGCTGTAATGTTTGATTGTATGTAACCAGTAGGTGTTCATTTTCATGTCATTATTCCATCATTTGCATGCAGTGCAAACTACGCTAGGTTTTCATGCTAGCAAGACTGCAATGTGTGCCTCTCTCTGAATCACCCATCCCTGTACATGACTGCTCATAACACTACTTCAGCTATCGTAAGGCATTATTTATTTATGAATACACCCATTTATGTTTAGGGGTTTATAGTTTCCAAGATATGCAAAAGATGTTAGTGGAACTTTAGAAAAAATACTACAGTACTGATGTAAATATTGTGAATACACATGCTATCATAACTGTAAAAAAGACTTTTCCTGATAACATTGTTGTCTGTGCCATTTCAGTAGCATTATCTGTTCCAAGTTTTTTCAGTTATGCTTTTCGAATTGTTTGAGATATGGTTTTTGTCTTAAGTGTTCAGAAAATGTTCAGGACAGAATGGATGTGCATTTACTCTTAGAGGTGTGAAATTTCACAGTTCAGAGGTGTTAATGAGGTAATTCAATTAACTTCTTTCAAAAAAGTATTCTTTGCAGTACAAAAAAATGGCATCCAATTTTCAGATAAGGTAGCATGATTTAAAGTAAAACATTTGATTTTTTTTTCTGAGAATGTGTAGAGAAAGAAAATGAGTAACAGCAAATGGTTACGAAAATAGTAACTTCCATGTTCTGAGTAATTATGCATCCATCTCATATAATAAGGTTAAATATATAATAGTCAAGGTTCTAACCACAACCGTGACTGTATAATACTGACTAATATAATCTATTGGAGTAAAACTGAAATGTTTTCAAACAATGAAACACCTTTGTGAGGAAATAATATCTATGTGCAGACCATTCTTTTTGTTTAGTTTTTATGCTAATTTAATATAGAATAATGTTTATAAACCCTATGCTTCAAAATAAAGAGTATAAAATGCATGACTAAAATCCACTGAGATAAATCACATTTTTAAAAAGCAAAGTATGACAGATACCTGCAGCCTTTACTAATAACTGTCTGTTAATAATAAAAGTCAGACGATTATTGAAGTATAATACAGTTTAAAAGTAGATGTTATAAGAATTAAACCCATACATACTGCATTTAAAATGCTTTTAGTTTACAGTCCTTTTCCTGATTTGCTATTTTAACAAGTGAGATATGTCAAATAATATCCAATAAACAGATATAAATGACTGTAAATTGAAGAAGTGCGGTACTGTGGCGGGATGTCTCTATGTCTAACTACAAATGCTAATGAAGCATTTAGGGGGAGTCACTTATTATAATAGGGATCTCCCCACAGAAATGCCTGCAATAAAGTATTTATGCAGTCAAGTTATTTTGAGCTGCATTAGTTACCTGAACCAGCAGTGTTAATGAAACTGGCAAAAAAATTCATGTTCGCCCATTACTCATAATGTGAGGCATTATGTACTAAGTAAGTGCTGAGGGGGGGTTAGTGGACAGGTAATGATGTGTTCTTGTGTGTGCATGAGTGTGTGTGCATGCATATGTATGTGTGAGTGTGTGGTTGCATGGGTGTGTGTATGCAGAGAGATGTTTTTTTAGGTGAGTGCACATGGGTTTTGGGAAATTTTGGGTAGGTGTGTGTATGTTTGTCTTTGTATTTGTATTTGAGTGAGTGCAGAAGCATAGCTAGTTCAATCAGCACTCGGGATCTGTACTATGAACTAGAGCCCCAGCCCCTCAGCTGTTCAAGTGAAAAGGAAAAAGAAAAAGTACATTGTTGTAATAAGCCAATTACTGCATTGTAAGTGATTGGCGTGTTACAGTTAGATATATGCCCTCCCCAAAGCCCTTCTATTAAAGAGAAAAAAAAGAAAAATAAATGGATGTACTTTCTACTGGCACACCAGACATGTGACTATATGGACAGCATGCCCCCCCCCCCCCACTGCCATTCAAGCCCCATTTCTGTGCTCTGCCTCTCCTTCAACATCTTTTATTAAAAATAATAATAATATCTTCTTTTAAACTATAGTTCATACCCTGCCTGCATGGATGCTGTAGGGCTCATGTTTCAGTTTAAAAAAAAAATCTTCTTTTAAAACTTTTGCAAACTGCTTGCTACAAATGTAACTAATAGTTGCTACAGGTTATACCCTGCCTGTACAGAGCACTACTGCACTCAGGTTTTAGTAGAAAAGAAAGACATTTTATACTTTTAATCTCTAGCAAACTGTTTGCTACAATGTAGCAAGCAGTTGCTACAGTTTAGACCACACAAAGTGCACTACAGCACTCAAAACAGACAACAGGATTGACTGATTGCACCTCCATCAACAGTTTCCACCTGTGGCAGATGTCCATTTCACCCTACCTCACCCTAGCTACGCTACTGAGTGAATGGGAGAGTGTCCTCGAGTACAATCAGGTAAACGGGTTGTGTGTGCATGAGTGTGCGAATTTGTATATGTGTGGGAAAGTGTCATATCTCTAAAATCTTCTATAGAATAGTGGTCAAATTCTGCAATACTGCAGGGACAATAGACATTAATCATATATAAATGTTACTGGAGCAACTGCAGTATGAAAGACCTATGGGCTTGAGGGAACTTTACTCCCCACGGATATGTAAAAGTCAATCTGAGAACAGTTTTGTAGCATGAAAGACCTACAATCAGTAGGAGAAATGCTAGACAACAGGAATATGTGAAATTAAGCCACAGCTCATTTAGAACTCTGTAACCTTGGAACACAACCCAGCTCCTAAATACGGTGTTAATCTTCTGTACCACCATTAAGCACCAGGAGTATGCTTAGTATATTATCTAAGTTACTGAAAAAAAATGCAAGTTAAAGAAATCAGCTTATCAAGTCTAGCATCATGAGCCATAATTCTCCACAATAACTTAGGTGGGTATGTACGCAGTCTATTTTTCATACTATTTTTCATACTACAAGAAATGGGAAACTATACTATGTGGTATTATTGACTGACTGCCACAATTTCTAATTTAGGAGGAGAGGGTATGTACAAGAGATCAGTGGTGGCTGGTGACTTCAAATCAAAGGGGGGCTGTAGGGGACAGCTGAATGGGTGGCGTCAATGGGAAGGGGTGCGGCCAACTAGAAAGGGGAGGAGCTATGTTCAAAACCACAAAAAGTTTAGCTTTAATTAAATGCGCTGCCCTGGGTGCCAAACCCTCATTATGAGAGTCCAATCAAGACAAAATTAAGTGTAGAAAAAAATATTTCAATGCATTGGCTGCATGACAGCTTACTTAATATCTAGATGGAAACAAAAAGGTTGTGAGGCAAGAAAAAATAAATTACTTTTTAAATACATTACTTGAATGCCAGTCAAAATCAAGTATAAGAAAAACAAGCAACACTCAACTCAAACCACTTCTCTTAGCACTGCATTTCTAATTATAATTTATATTCAGCTTTATAAAAGCACCAAGTAGCATTCTAAAAGAAGCAATCTCTGTGATACCCCCCCCACTTGTAAAATATTTCTTATCCAAAAAAGACCTGCTGCCTGACAACAACTATCTACTTGTTTTATGGGGAAAACATGATCAAAGTAAAAAATGGATAGCAAACAAGAAACAAGCTCAAGATAAATTGCTTAAAGGATTACTGCACAGGTTATGGACCACACATGATAGATTGGCATTCTGTTTAGTTTACGGGTAAACCCTGCAAAGATGACTGCAAGTCTCCAACAAAGGTAATGTGCTTCTTAAAATACTGTAATCCTGTCCTTTATTCCAAATACTGTCATATGCATTTCAATACCCAAGGTTTATACGTTATCCAGTTATGTAAGTATTCTCTGCCTGGCAACAACAGAAAGGCTTTCAATGTCGGCAATTCTTTAACAGTATGCTTATTAAAGCTTACTTGCATCTTCCAATCTCAGACAAGCTTACCTGATTGTCATTAAAGCATTGCTACTTAAACACAGAGCAACAGGCACTTTCTGAATAATAATAAGCATAAATCAACAGTATAAAAATATGACAGAAATCAGAACATTCTGCAAAATCAAGGAGAGATGAAAAGCCACTCTAGTACTTGTGTCTACCTTGGATGGGGGGATACTCTGCACATTTACACTGCATAACTGCTCCTTGCCTTGCTTGGACACATCCAGAGTCACTACATGGGGGAGTGGGGTGCAACAAGTATGTCACAATTTGAAATGTCTTTGGCTGACTCTGATGGCCTTGATACATTTGTCATACCTTTCAACATCAGAGCAAGAAATCTGGACAGAGCCATACACAGAAGTGGGACAAAGGCCCAAAAATAAGGACAATTTTTAAATATTGCTCTTATAAACTTAGAAAGATAATAAAATAGTAGGTCTTGTATTAGTATGAATTTTCTGTAGGGTATGAAATCTGAAACTCAAATGTCTGTCATTATTTTCTAACTTCAGTCTTTAATTATTTGCCACTAATTTGCCAAAAAAACACAATTTTATGAAAAACGGATGCAAAAATATAAAATAGCCACTCAATACAGCAGGAAACCTGTCAAAGAAGGGAATCTTTTTTTAATATTAGTTCTGTTAACTTGAGAAGCTGACAAAATAAAAGAATCTACATGCATTTCTGAAATAAAAGTAATCTATAACTCTGATTATTACAGTTATTTATTAATTGTAAACCCTCCACGTTTTCTTCCAAAACTGCTATTTTGTGGAGGGATTATTAGGGGAAGAGCAACATTCTGAGCCAAAATTGGGGACAGTTGAGAGGTTTGGATATGCCTAATTCTATAAAGCAATTTATTTGCACGTACCTCTCAACCTGTTAATGCAGGAAATCTGGACAAGGCCAAATATATTGGGGGAACATAAAAACAGTACTAACAATTGCTCTTGTATAAAGTGAGACAGTTGGTAGAATAACAGGTCTTGCTTTCGGATGTATTTTTCTGAAGGTTATGAAGTCTGAACCTCAGTGTCTTTCATTATTTAGTGACTTAATTCCTAAATGATTTGCCAAAAAAACACAAATGTTATGAGGAACAAACCAAAAATAAGAAGCAAAAATCTAGACAGTTGAGTGGTATAATTCAGCTGGGGCTGTCTTTGAGTTTTCTGCCCTTCTCCCCTCACAAAATCATGGCCAAATTGAGCCACACCCCTGCAGCCATTCCAATGAATCATTACTTGGCTATTTCACCCCATTTACCTTAAACACTAGTGTGCATACTGCTTTATTTCTGCAATGATTTGGGCTTCATTTGAAAGTTTTATTTTGCATTTTACAGCACTAACACTACCAGATATCTGCTAAACAAAGTAATGCAGTCTCACAATGAAAACAGACTTAGCATTAAAACTTCTCTGCCCTTGAAACTCACATTCATTGAAACAGCATTGATACCCACATTCAAAGAAAATACATTTTGCCAGTGGCAGATAAAGATTAACTTTGGCTTTGGGCTGTTTTCAAATCACAGGCCCCTTGCACACGAAACATACACATGCTCTTTCATACACCTTACTAATTGTATTAAATTATATTCCTTGTACCATACAGTACAGTTTTAGAGGGCATTTTAAATTTATTGTTTTGAACATTTTTCCAGTAAACAATTAAACAGAATGCATGCACCAATAATGACAAAACTGCCCAATTCTGAACATTGCCATCATAAAAGTCTACTCAAACTTCTACAGTCCACCAGTATCAGTAAATATGCACAATCTCTGATGAAGTAAAAGTCATCTAAATAATTCCACATTAAAGAGATCTGCAACTAATGAAGAGGTTGCTGCTAGAAAACAACTTTGTATTTCATTCTTTCATCTACAAATAAATTATCTGTTGCCATTGAGGAATAAACTGCCTATGCTACACTAAAAAAATGACAAACTAGTAATATTGCAATAGGGAATGGATGGCAAACTGATAACAGGTTCATAGTTACTAGATATCTTTGCCAAAATGGAATGCAGCATCTGCCTACTTTGCAACACAGTACAGCATCAGCAATGCATCTACCTACAGTGGGAGTAGAACCCACAGCCTTCTGCATCAAAAGCAAGTATACTACCAGTTGTGCTATTAACAATGCAAGTAGACTTAGCATAAGCAGCACTAAACTTTTGCTCCCCTGCAGCTCTCAGCTCCTTGTAAAATCTGCTCAACACTCAGCTGTATCTCTGAACTTTGCAGCACAAGAAATCTGGAAATAGACAACATTTATTGGGGCGGGGGTCAAAAGCCCAAAAACCAGGGGCACATTTTAAACATTGCTTGTATAATGTTGGAAAGTTGCTAGAATAAAATGCTGTGTCACCACTGTCCAATTCGCTGCCAAATCTTGAACCCAGGACCATGTGCAAAACAGTCAGAGCAACATGCCACTATGTCAAATCAGCTGTTTTGTGAAAGAGAGGAAGACTGAAACTTAAATGGCTACCATTCAGTGAATTCTGTTCTCACCATAGCTGTCAACCTCTTAACACAAAACACCTGAACAAAGCCAATAATGGGGGAATACAGCCCACAAACATATTCAGTAAATTCAGTTCTCACCATAGCTCTTAACCTCTTAGCAAAAAACACCTGGATAAAGCCAGTAATGGGAGGATACAGCCCCCAAACATATTCAGTGAATTCAATTCTTACCATAACTCTCAACCTTAGCACAAAAAACCTGGATGAAGCCAATAATGGAGGAATACAGTCCCAAAAATAGGGACAAATTTCAAATATCCATCTTATAAACTTAGAAAATTGCTAGAATAAAATGTTTTGTGTTGCCATGTACTTTCTGAAGAATATGAAGTATGAAATTCAAATGCTTGTCATTTTTATTTAACATTTGTTAATCAGGAAAGTCTGACTTGGAACCAAAGCCAATTTTCAGCAGAGGCCCAGGGAGAAGCACTCCAGACACATCTTTTTAAGATGGGAGGACACAAGAGCGCCCAGAAGAAACTCACACAAACAGAGGGAGGACATGCAGACTCCACACAGAAGGCACCCCAGCCAAGAATCAAACCAGAAAACCTATAGCAGTCAGGCAACAATGCTACCACTGCACTACTGACTTTGTAAGGATACAAAAATACTGAAACCACAGATTTTATGAGGAACAGAACAGAACAAATATGAGGGAAAAATCTGCACATTTTTTACAAATGGTGGTGGGTAGGGAATTCAGGCTTTTGCCACCTGGGCCCAAGGTACAGGGTTCATGCATGTTCTCTACCCACCACCATATAGCACCTGGGGCATTTCACACATACACCCACACACACACACACACACACACACACACACACAAAGTCCATAAAATGCACATCCACCTTGTAATATCCACCAAGCCCATTATATTTCTTCATTACCTCAAAGTCAAGTCTGCAAAAAGCATATTCACCTTCTATCTACCAAGCAACGCATCTGCTTTGTAACATGCAAGCAAGTCCTTCCATCTGAAGCCCACAACAAGAACAAGACATCCTTTTCAAGCCTGTGAGGAGAACAAGACTTCCTTCCTGTGAGAGCAGGCTGGGTGCTACCCAGCCTGCAGATGTTGCAGTCCTGTCCCCCTTCAAGTCTATGCAGTTATAACTCCATAGACCTCTGGGATAGTGCTGCTGAATGCTCTTTACCTAATCCAGACTGCTTGTGAGACAGTCTGGATTCTGTGCACATTCTCTAGACTGGTTCACCAGCAGTCCTGAAATGCTGTGAGTGTGCATGTGCGGTGTTCCACAACTCATTTTTATTTTCTTTTATTTTCTATTTTTCTTTTTTGCTTAAAGATGGGGGGGCTGCAGTCCTGCAGCCCAATAGCATGAGCCGCCCCTGTAAGAGATATTATCAGGAGCATTCTGTAAAATCAGGGACAGCTGAGAGGAATGGGTGTGTGACCTTGTGTGGGTGTTGGGGGAGGGGGGGTTACCATACCATTATACCGCTGTGCTAAGTTTTCAGGACAAATCTGGGAGGAAAAGTAGAAGAAGCCATGAAGTTTTAAAGCAATGGTTGGACTCAGTTAAAAAGCTAACAGAGCAACAGTTCTAGCACCACGATGCACTTTGGAAACAATAAGAAGAATGAAAATGTTATGTTTGCTATTACTGACTGTAAAGATCCATGAATTATGAGGCCAGGGAAAGAAATAAGAAGGTACAGCAGGGACATTCTGTCAATATGATGTGTGTCCGTGACTATAGAACATCACTGTTATCCTTAAAGTTCTGGTTTGCAGTAGGCTAAGCCCTCCTTCACCTTCTGTGTGAAAAGGAAGCCCTCCAACTCTCCCTAAACTTATGTATACTGATCCTGTCATCATACTATTTTGGAGAAAAGGAATACTATCAGAAATTGCAGTCTCAGCATATGTAAGTCTGGAGTTTTGGTCATTCAGTCTCCACATTATGGGACTTGCTGACACCATTCCTGGCCATTCATATGGTTCCCCATGCCAGTGTGTGTGTGTGTGTGTGTCTGTGTGTGTGTGTGTGTGTGTGTTTATGTTTGTTTGTCTTAATGTATGCATTTCTGTAGGAGAGTGAATCAACGTACCTGTGCTGATGCAATGCATGGGTTGCCTGAGCTGTTACTGCAGAAATGTGTTGGTCTGCACTTTGATGTAATTATGTGAGATTCAGAGGCATGAGAATTAGCAAATAATGAAGTATTTTCTCATTGATATTAACATGGTACTGAATCATGTGTTTTGCAATTACTGAAACAGTCCCTTTTGGTCAAAGAACTTACATCCCACAGTGAGGTTCATTCTGAATCACAGGAAACTTTTTTTTTTTGGATCATTGAGAAATATGTTGGAAATTGCTTACTTTTTTCTTACAAAGAAGGCTTTATGTGTACAATAACTTTTTTTTGACAAGTTAATAAAATGTTTTCTGCATACCCCAATGCCATAAGTGCTTTTTCTCATCATTCCATAGTGCTGCATAGGTAACACAAAAAGTTCAGCTATAAGCTATATAACATTTCTTAAATTTCTTTAAAAATCTGTAGTTCATTTTTTTTGTCTTACATTCTGTATGCTATCTTAAAAGCAACTGCTTATCTTTTTTACCTTTTTGGAGTCTTTTTAAGTCCCATTTACAGTGAAGTGAAACACTGGTACCTTTTTTTGATATACATTAGTTCTATTTCAAACAAGTCAAGAAGCATTGAAACTGTTGCCGTCATGCATTCTGTTGCCATTAGAATTTTAACAGTCTTTTAAATTAAACATCTTTGGCAATATGTGGACAGAGGCTGACTTACACAGAACAATCAAATACATAAAAGTAAATAAAATGATTTTACCATCTTGCAACAGCACATACTTTAGGTACATGATACGAATATATTTATGCAAAGCTCAATCAACAAACTATCATATATATGAAAACACTGCAAATCAATGACTGATCTGGAAAGGAAAACAGGATGGCATTTTGTAAAACCTATTTTCAGAGAGCTAAAATGTACAACATTTCATTGTATGAAACCAATTTCCTATCACTATTAAGGATGTAGAGCAGAACCTGAATCAGTTATTATGCTCCAGAGAGCCTTGAACCATCACATGCCAATAACTATTTCATACTCTATATGGCAAAATGCCATTGAGCAAATTGTATCACAAAGTGAAGGTGCTCAGTGCATAGGCTAGCACAGTTACATGCAATCAAGCGTAGAAGCTTACAGAAATCTGTAGTTAAATGCAGAAAGCAAAAGCACAGACAGATTCTTAATAGGGATCTGAACCTTTATGGAGAGTGTGCTAACCACTGGTCAGAGGTGCGCTTGTTAAGCTAGCCATACTACATGTTAAGGCATGTCTGCTGGCCGACTGAAAGACGGTAATTGGCATCAAGATAAAAAGACTAAATCCACACAAGCAGAAAGAGAGTGAAGGGCAGTCATATAAAAAAATGAACAGAACACTGACTGAATTCAAATGGTGTGGTCATTTTACATATTAGCCTCTTGATGAACTTTAGTTTGATAGTTGCAAGAATGACTTTGCTATAATTCTACAATATTCTGTACTTCCCTTATAAGCAAGTGTATTTATATTACTTCATATTGAAATAAGACTTTATGAGCAATACTCTTAACTTTCATTTATTTAAATATATGGACCCAAGAAAAAAACAGGATAAAAGTGATAAGCAAAACTGTGTTAAAGAAATGCATGCAACACGTTTTTGATTACAGTTTTGCCTACATTAATATATTTCCTTCGGTGATTCATCTTTGCTAATCAGTAGTCCAGAAAATAGTTCTAGTTCTGCTATTTATCTCTATATACTGTAAATAATAACAATGTTTAGGATTACAGGGGAGCACATAGGTCATTATTGTTTAACAGAATATGCAAGTGATGCATTGCTGTCTAGCAGATTATTGCATGAACATCTAAAGTAAAGAATAATATGTCTTTATAGATGTATGCCATAAAGATGTATAGGAATTTTATACATAACCTTTAAATAACAGGGCGTTTCAAAAGGAATAACAAGACACATAAGATGCTTCATTTATGTTGCTACTTTTCATCGATTTTTTCCTACATTTTGTTTTTAAATCTACCATTTTATATTAACCTTTCAGGTACATCCTGATTACTGAGAAGAGGGTGCTGTGTTAAATAAGCAAACACATAAATGAATGATTCTGCATTTCTTATGATAATTGGCAGCACAAAGGTAGAAATATACAAAAGTAGACAGAATGACAGAGACAATCTAGGAAAAAAGATGAGTATTCAGATGGGAATTATATAATATTTCTACATAAATAAGTAATTCAATTACTGTTTATCCTACTATATGAAGAAAGACAAAAAAAACTATAAGCCTACCTTCAAGACAAATACATGAGTGGCACAGCAAATAAATCTCTTCGGAAGTTATTATTTTACTTGACAAATCATTAGAAAAAAGAAACTGCTCAACAAAAGCAAAGGAATAAGCAATGATCCACACAACACATTCATATTTTAGTAAGATGTAACTATTATATTGTTTTGTAAACTCAAGTGGCTGATTTGAAAGGTTTAAATGTTCTTGTTAGTTGTTTTATATTTGCAAGGTTACAAGTATATTAGTTTTTTGGCAAAGCATGTTTTTATTTATTTAAACTTTAATTTCAAAGTTGTTTTGCAAACCAGCATGCCTTTATAACATACTTATCAAGTGAACCAGAAAGTGCATTTGTAGTACTTGATTTATGGTAAAAGGAAACTAATCTTAAAAGGACTGTAGTGTGAACTGGGTATATGCTGATTAGTCATGGATTTAATGAGAGGTTAGGAGGAGCAGGTGTTGCAATTTTTATTGAAGTGGGAATATTCTGTGCCTAAAGGATACATTCTCCAGGATAAAGAAATCTTCATTACCTTTATACTCAGAATGAAATCTGACAAAGTGTCTTTTGTTTTGCCTGCCTTATGTTTGCACCCTGGTCATTCTAGAAAGAACTTATTTATCTGGGTCAAGTTAAACAAGTACTGGGTTCTGATGTGTGTGTCGGACTTTGGTAGGTGACTTCAATAACAGTTAGCTGGATCCATGTGTTTTTGTGCAGACATCATGTTAATGTTTACAGCAGTGGTTCACTGGACCTATTCAATATTCTAGATCAAGGCATCGCACCCTTATAGACAGAGCCTTGTCTATCACAGATTGTTTGAACAGAGTGTGATATTTTCCAGTTCTGACTGAAATTAAGGTAAAAGTATCCAGTCAAGATGTCAAGCCAATGACTGACAAAAATGTAACGGTTTAATTTCAGAAATGGTTTTTAATGAACAAATATATTATGACTGATTCAATTTATTTACTTATTTTTTTTTATTTTTCCAAGGTATTATCTTTAAGTTAGATGTTTTAATGCCATAATATAACAAGCTCCTGAGAGGTTAGGCCCTTCAAAGTGAATAATTATCAGTTCAAATAAAGAATGTTTGCTTTTTTTTTTTAATCACAACTTTATTAACCTTTCCCACAAACATGTTACACTAAATAATTTATATCACAATAAGCCTTGGTTAGAGTTTGTAAACAACTGTTCAGTGTACCTTCACACTCGATGCACTTCTTATATTCAGACAGATATTGAAAAATATATCCACCAAAAACAATCCACCACACAATGAAGTCCCTCTTAGGGGAAGAAAGCGCTTAACCTGGTTTTGGACTTGTGCAATAAATCTTTTTTTTGGACCTTTATGTTGTGTGTTGGATTGTTTTTGGTGAAATGGAGTTTCCTGGCTGTTTTTGTAGTTATTGAAAAAAAATATGCTGGTATGTTTTCCCTCAAAGACAAAAAAAAAAAAAAAAAAAAAAACTGAAGCCTGTCTTTTACAAATTAGTTGTCCCCACCTGTAGTGTTAAGCCAACATACCTATTTAAGGGTATTTTGACCTGTGACCTTCTGTAGCTAATTCCATATCCATAATATCTAGCAGTAATGTTAGCAGATCACACATAACTGGATGAGTTCTTTGCATCCATCTGTAAGTAATAACCCTTTTTAGCCGTTAACATAACAAAGTATGATTATGATTTTATATCTGATTTAGGAACGTATATAGAAAGTAACTTAACTTTTGATCAACATGTGTCCATTGTTGTAAGAATGTCTTCCTGTATTTCACAGCTTATAAAGAAAGGGATTGTGTCTAGATCTAGGGATGTCATTGTTCCTTTTTATTCAGACCTCATTAGGCCAATCATTGAATATAATTTTCCCTTCAGTGGGCATCTTTCCAGACACATGCAACAGCTTGAATGCCCACAGAGATACCTTATTAAAAGATACAAGGCCTAAACAACATGTCTTATATGGACTGACTCAAAGCCCCTGTCACTATATTCAGTACCCTACAGACTGTTAAGATGTTACCAGTGTCTGGCATACAAGTCATCCTCTGACCCAATACTGATGGATTTATTGCACATCAGCAAGTCAAATAGTATCACAAATACACAGCCTAAGGATCTAAATTGGTTTTGTAACATCAACAGAATGGTGTGGAGGGACAGGTATATCTTGCAGAGGATACTACTGCTCAGGAACAGACTCCCCAACCACATAAAACAAAGTTCATGCAAGCCATATTCAAATTCAACATGGATTTCTGGATGGAAAGCAGAAAATGTACCCCCGGGACTGCCCTCTGTACTAGTAATGGACATATACCACTCCTAAATGCTTTATCCCATGCATGGATGCCCTCAAATTATCTATGGTATGATCCCAGTTCTTCTCATTGGGGGTAATATATAATTACAGATTATGGGATGGGTAAGGTCAGTCTCTCACCAAATGAGATAGGTTAATAGGAGCACAAAAAGGGAAATAGGCTAGGCGTAGCATGACCCTCATAGGCAGCTAATCTAGTACTTACCTATGAGTCTATGAATCTATATAACTGGGGAGCTCCTAACTTTTTTTGCCAAATTCAGTTGCATAAGACCTAAAAATAATAATTTGGGGGCAGCACCAACTCATGCATTTCTAATTTATCAAGTATTTCCTGCAACCTGGCCATAAATGATATTAACTCCTAACATTACAAGAACTGTGCATCCAATCCAATAGTTTTCCATCCTCACACACCTTCTGCATCCCCTGGATGTTGGCAGACATTTTTGGGTAAATTTGTTGGTCTATAAAAATAGTTGAACTGATGCTACCAGTGATCAGCCAATCAATTGGATAAATCATACATATATATATATATATATATATATATATATATATATATATATATATATAAATAAATAAATATATATATATATATATATATATATATATATATTATATATGTATATATATGTGGTTCTACTTGAAAACACCAACACACCAAAACACCGACGATGAGAACACCGAGACCGGAAGATCGACAACTGAGATGACCAACAGTTTAAAAGCCTGATGCTGAAAACACCGACATGTTAAAGTAAGTGTGCAATAGTGACAGACTTTAGGGTTAGTGGCAGGTTAAGTGAGTTAGAGTTAGGGTGCGGGTAAGGTAAGTGTGCAATAGTGACAGACTTTAGAGTTAGGGGCGGGTTAAGTGAGTTAGGGTTAGGGCGCTGGTTAGGTGAGTGTGCAATAGTGATGAACCTTAGGGTTAGGGTTTGGGTTAAGGTTAGTGCATAGATAATTGTGTATGTAAGGTTTAGTATAGGTTTGTAAGGTTTTTGGTGTGCTTGTGTTGTGTGTATGTTTTTTGGAAAAGGTATTTTTGTTTTGTTGATTGTCGGGATTGTGGTTTGTCGGGCATGTGAAGTTTCATGCATTTAAACTGTTGGTTATCTCAGTTGTCGATCTTCTGGTCTCGGTGTTCTTGTCGTCGGCGTTTTGGCATGTCAGTGTTTTCAAGTAGTAGACATATATATATATATATATATATATATATGTATGTATATATATATATATATATATATATATATATATATATATATATATATATATATATATATATATATATATATATATATATATATATATATATATATATATATATATATATATATATATATATATATATATATATATATATATATATATATATATATATATATATATATATATATATATATATATATAATATATATATTCTGGAGCATGTTTCTTACTACTCTTTCAAAATGTGACAGTCCAACTGCTTTTAACATAACCCACTAAGTACCCTGGTTTCCATTGACCACATTGAAAGTAGAAGCCTGTAAGTGTGACTTACTACTCCTTTTTTGAAAAGTCCTCTATCTAGTTTACTCACAGACATCAATTCTTTCTCTTTAGTTTGCTTGTTTTATTAGCCTTACCTACCAGCAGCTAACCTTCTAAAATTCCTGGAAGTTTTCTTCTATCCTATAATTGTTGTTGAAGTTTTCTCATGTTATATAAGCATTGCTAATATTACAACTCTTTATAATAACGTCAAACTTCCTAATAACAGATATTTTTAAATACTACCAAAGTTCTGACATACCTACAGGCACCAAATTGTCTGTCCAGTATTAGCTGCCATTTATCTCAGTTCCTATTACTTTTAACAATTCCATATGTCTTGGGAGGGCATTTTTCATTGTTTATCCATCCTCCCATTGACCAAGTTAAATAAATAATGTACCCTGTATAATTGATTCAGCATAAAATGTTTACAAATTGACCTATATTCTGCAACTGAAATTCCATTACATAATTTTAGCATGGAAACTTTGCCTCTGCATAAAAGGCAAAGTTAAAAATTTCTGGCAAACAATATATGTTACTATAGCCTATATGGAATCCAAAATCTACAGATATTAAACAGCAGGGAAATGAGGAAACACCTTCCTTGGTTTGACAAAAAAACTTAAAAGAATAATGCATATAAGAACATTTTGAGAAATTAGTCTCTGGAGGAGTAGAATAATTATGTTTCTTTGAGGAACAAAGTGAAATATATTTGCAGGAAAAAGAAAGAAAAATCCAGATGAATTAAACAAAAACTAAACAGCATATATCAGCTTACTAGATACCATTTCCAATGCTTTGTCCAAGACTTATTTTATATATATATATATATATATATATATATATATATATATATATATATATATATATATATATACATATATATAGTCTATATTATAAGATCGATTTGAAAACATCGAACATATGCTCAACACCTTATGGTCGATGTCTTCAAACATCGACCTTATAAAAAGACAAAAAAAAAAAAAGAAAAAAGTACCCTAACACCACCACACCCTCCGCTACTTAAATATACCAATGCTAAGACTGCACTACATTGCAGTAAACAGAAATCTCCCCTTACAGATATTTCCATTTATACGCTCGAGATTCTGAGCGTTTGATATTCTCATGTCAACAATGTCAGATTCAACATTGTCGGCTTTCGAGAATATAATACAGACCCTATATATATATATATATATATATATATATATATATATATATATATATACGGGTTCCTTTCGGAATCTTGAAATCCTAAATCATATCAAAATTCATATGGTTGAGACCATATGATAGAAGTTTTAGAACTTCGAAATTCTGAATGGAGATCTGCATATAGCACAGAGATTTCCCTTCTCCTTGCTGTAGTGCAAACTTTGAGTTGGTATATTTAAGTAGAGGGGGTGTGGGAGATGCAGGGGAGCTTGCCCCCCCCCTGCAGAAACATTGAAAAAGTATTTTTTTTTGTTCTGATGGATTTGTTTTGGAATCTCGATATTCCGAAACATTGATCATATGGTCTTGATCATATAAAATTCAATGTTTCATAAATTCGGGATTCTGAAGTGAATCCACATATATATATATATATATATATATATATATATATATATATATATATATGGAAACACTTCATATAATCGAATGACTAAAATCTCGAATTTCATATGGTCGAGACCATATGATCGAGATTTCAGTAAATCAAATATGTGTAGTGTTCAAAAATAAGAGTATAATTACCTTAATATGTTACGTGCATACAGATGCAAGTATTGTTGTATGCTCTGTGTGTACGTAATGTTTTATTTGTTTTGCGGTGTTGACAGGAAATGAGAAATCTCCCGTTTTGCCCATCTCCCCACTGTAGCTCGATCTTGGAGTTGGTATATTTAAGTAGGGGGGTGTGGGAGGCAAGGTTTTGTTTTTTATTTATTTGTTGGTTTCGCTTCAGAAGTTCTTGTTTCCGAAACTCGATCTTTTGGTTTCGGTTATTTGCAGTTTGAGATTTTGGTAATTCGAGCTTCTGAAGTGAATCCATATATATACATATATATATATATATATATATATATATATATATATATATATATATAGATATAGATACACACACACACACACACACACACACACACACACACACACACACACACACACACACACACACACACATATATAAATCGACTAAACAGTTGGCCAGCAGGTGTCTGAGATCAAATAATTCCCAGAGTTGTGGAATATGCCCTTACCCTATGTTCTC
Source organism: Protopterus annectens (assembly GCF_019279795.1). NCBI lineage: Eukaryota > Metazoa > Chordata > Ceratodontiformes > Protopteridae > Protopterus > Protopterus annectens. The sequence continues at coordinate 456,607,525 of NC_056751.1, forward strand.
TTTCTTGAATGTATCGGTGCCACTAGTATTTTGGCCAAGTAGCAAACTTTTCTTTGCACTAGACAGCATCAAAAATCACATTTGATGACCAGATTCCAAAAATTGTCTGAAGAGTAAATCAAACCTGAAAATAGGTACATACCTCCAAAAATTTTGTATTTTGTGTGCAGGGATAAATCAGGCCTGAAAACAGGCACATTCCTCCATAACAGGGACAGTGGAGTGGTGTGCTTTGGATATCTCCAACAATGGACAGCATGCCATTCCTTTGTTCCTGCCTATCGGGGAGGCTCTGCTGCTCAGCATTCCCACCCTACTACACTACATTTAGTCGGCCAACATTACGTTCTCTGGTTAATGCTTATATGTGTACAAAAGCAGGATTTTCTTGCATGGTTTTCTTATTTCTTCTTTTGCTCCTTGTTTTCATTACCGGTTTGGTATTGTTTAGTTAAGTATCAGCTTAACAAGCTTTGCTATCTGAACTGCTACTCATCATAATTTATTTATTTATTTTTTGCTGTTTCTGATTTTTTAAGTAAAGTACTATTTCAATGAACTGCATTAGCAGACATGGAACGTAACAGAATTCAATCAGACTATATACCTGCCATTTTTTTTTTTACTAAGAAGCTTTTGTATAGATCAGCTCAGTGGCATAGAAGGATAAAACCCTGATAATGCCATGGATAATCCGAGTTTGACTAACATTTCAGATTCCTAGCCAATGAGGAAGGGAGTGAGAGGTCTTGTCAGCTTGTCCATCCATGCAGGAATGGAGGTGCCTCTTGCTTATCAGATAAGTTACATCTAGAGAAAGATGTTCTCTCATTAAAGCTCCAAGTTGAAAAACCACATACTACTGTGGTGCAAATGTACTATGTAGCTGAGGAGAAAGTAGGATGGGAAAGTACTCTTCTCTTTGGGGGGTAGCAAATGTGCTCTTAGAGTAACACTGAAGTAGAAGAAGTCATGACTAGGTGGGAGAAGGTACACCCCACTCAGGATTAGCAAGATGGCTCAATCCCTACCACTTTACTCTGCCTAATGAATTGAAGGTCGATGGAGATTCCTAGGCAGGATTAAATAGGCCTCAAAGTTGTAGTCTAACCTATTAATACCCTACTCCCATTCATCTGTAATGAAATGGCCACGGAGACATATAGCAATGTCCTCGGGGAAGCAAAAAGTAAAATAGGTCTGTCATGGAGGTGGTCAGTAAATAGACTCAAGGCTGTAGAGTGTGTGTATGTGTGTGTGTGTGTGTGTGTGTGTGTGTGTGTGTGTGTGTGTGTGTGTACACACCTATACCTCGGTCAACTTCTAACTTTTGAAGTCACAAAGTTTTGAATTTCTTATGGCCAAGACTATAAGACTGAAGATTTGAAACTTCAAACCATGGAGATATCCGTACAGCACAAAATGGTATATTTAGCTGTAGTGTGATCTTTGAATTGGTATATTTAATTAGCAGGGGGTGTGAAACATAAAAAAAATATATTTTTTTTATTTTTATTTTTATTATTTACATTTTGAAGTATCAAAACTTCGATTTTATGGTCTCGACCATAAGAAAGTCAAAAGTTTGTAACTTTGAAATTTAGAAGTAGCCCCCTATATCTATCTGTCTACACATACAAATGCACACACATGCACACAAACATATATGTATATATATATATATATACATAGAGAGAGAGAGTCTGTACTTCTTAATTTTTCATCCATGCAGGGAGGCTGCAAACTACAAGATGATATATATAGTATCTAGTCTTCAGCTAATACATGCATTGTCCAATTCCATATGCACCTTGTAAATTTGAACAATTTCCTAACTAAGGTGACAACCTGATAAATAAACATACATCTGTAGTAAAATTAGAATATGCCTTGTAAAGTGAAATCACAATTTGAAGGGTTGCTCCTTGAAGCTCATAAGAAGGTTAACATTGACTTATAAGAATAATCTGTAACACACTGAGTCTTAAAACTAATAATTATTTCAACGCCCCTTCCAATTAACCTTGCTTGATTTAATTTACTGCTTCCATTAATCCTCAGAATTTATTTTCCAATATTTATGGAGATCTTTTTCAAGATAGTACATGCGTTTTGAAGAAAATTATGTTGAAATGTGCAGTATGCACTGAATGAACTTCAAACACATAAATATGGTACAAACAGCAGAAGGAAACAATTTTGCATTTCAAAACATGCCAGACTGTATGACACTAAGCATTTCAATGAATGTGGCTGATAAATCAGACCAACTCTAACATGTTTGAAAGCAGACTGCCGTATAAAAGGTTTTCATCCTAGGTAACACTAACTAATCAATGAACATAGAGGAAGTACCTGAGTTAGCTCTAGTTTCTACAAAATAGGAATTTATTATGATTATGAATAATCACACCATGTTTAATCAACACTCAGATAGTCACAAGTGAAATATCTAAAGACACATGAACACTCACCCCCAATCCTACAAATGTAAGGTTGGCCAACAGTGCTGAACAATAGTTTCTCAAAGGTGAAAAGCCCCCTCTTTAGAGCACTGGGGGTGGAACTCTGCACCCCTGTTCTCTATAGCTACCAACTCTGAGATCATACAAATCAGAGTAAAATGAAAACATGGAAAATAGTGGATTAGCTTTTTGGAAGTCCTGGCATTGCCCAGTCTCCGACTTTCTTTTTTGTTAGTATTGCAAATTCTGACATAAGGTCTCTCTCATTTGACAAAGGAAACATGTAGCTTAACTGCTATGCTCATCCTGCCTGAACGATCCTGTCTCAGTTGCATTATTGTCAGTAGTACTGCCTATATCCCCTTTAATTATTTCCTTGTACCTCTCTGAACCCCGAGGTGAGGTCCAGACAAAGAATAATGATAGATTTTTTTAGGCTATGCTTGCTACATTTTCTTGCTTGGTTCAGTGATTTCACCTGTCTCCATCAGATACCTCACAAACTTTCGTGAAGTGCAGAAAGTGCACACATACAGACGTCATTGTCTCTGACATCTCTGGTAACAGGTGAGTCACAGCTGGCTAATATAAAACCATTGCCAGAACAAGAAATGTGGCAAGTCATGCTCATAGCACCTTCTAATTTATGATTAGGCATTTTATTAGCACAGTAATGGACACTGATAAAGGAGTATGATAGGAATATTTACTAGGTACAGAGTACAGGTACATTTACTTTTCTCAACCTGAACCCCAGATGTGGGTGGCATAAAAACACATTTGGCAAATTGCATAGATATGTGAGTTGAAAATATCACTCAAAGCATAAAAAATGGATGAAGGCATCAGTCAAATCTGCTAATGATTTCTTTCATTTCATTTATGCTACTTTCTAAAATCTAAAATGAAAGGTTGGACACACTGCATGCACAAAACAAAGATACTTTACCCCCACAAAGTGCAGAAACTGTAACTAGCCAAAAGAAGAAAAAAACATTATTGGCAAAATGGTCTGGATATTAACTATGTAAACTGCCTGCTGTTGGCCAAGATTGAGCAAAAGTCAGCTATGTTAGACTACACATCCAGGAGTTTTGGTACATCACTGCACATGCTTCATGTGTACCCTGTGTACTATAGTCTTGTATTCTCCTATGAAGATGCAGTATACTACACATAACATGCTCAGTCCAAATTCCATCCTATATTTTGGGTCTGTATTATAAGAACGGAAGTCCTGCTAAATATATATACCAACTCTGAGTTCACATTACATTGAGGAAAGAGCAAATATTCCAATCTTCACTGTACTGGGATCACACAAAAAGCATTTTGAGGTCTGTCATTTTTGAGATTTTGAACGTTCGAGATTTTCACCTTTTGTTCATATAATATAGACCCTATATTTTAGATGAGAAGACAGTGGTCACAGCTATATATGTGTCCTACATATATGCAGCTGCACAGAGCTTTTTCTGAATGTTAACATGGACATATGGAGATAGGTATAATGAGAATAATGGCATAGACTTACATGACAGACATATGCTACCTTATGGCATGCAGCCTCACAGTAGTCCACTTAATAACTTTCTACACATAACAATGTACTGTTACCCTGTTATTTGTGAAATGCCAACAGGGAAGGCTTCTGCTTGTTGGTTTTACTACTAGCACTGAAGACCTTCTTACTTAATGTCTTTATACAAGGAGTTGCTACAGGTTCAAGGCACCTTTCTCCAGCTTTGGCCAGTATGCTTGTCATCCTACTTCCCACATAGGCTTCTTTGTCTTTTTTGCAAAGACTTCCATGATTATTTATGTTAATTCCTTTATTTTGACCTTTCTTCACTGTCTACATGGACGTGTGATACAATGAAGATATTTCAAAGGCCATGTGTTCATATGAGTAAGGAGGTAGGGTCCTAATGGAGAGATGAAAAGTCAGCAAGAAAAGAAGAGTAGTAGTGCTGAAATTGAATAAATCCTCAAGTCTTGGTGAGTACCTTTGTGAGGTGGACCCTGTTTTTCAGAAAATCTCATCAAGGCGACACTGATATATACACTGTCTTTAGCATATATCATGGACAGAAGTAAGTCAAAAAGAAAAAAAGATAGCTGGGTGCACAAGACCCAGGATAAAAAAGTGCCCAGTCCTGGTGGGCGTACTGATGCCAGGACTGGAAAAAATGACAGTGTAGAATCTTCAAAATACGGAAACATTTCTACAATGTGGCCAGGCCCAGGGGGAGGATGCCCCCCCTCCCGTTGTAGAAGGAAGTAGCAGTTCACAAAAATCACAAATATTGATTGGCCATAGAAGAGCCATAAAGACGATAGAGTAGACTATTGAGGATAAGAAAGAAATTATGTATTGTTACTATTATGTAAAAAGCCTAGAATTTCCATACACAAGATATACAAAACAATTGAGAGAAAAATTAGAGGAAACAAAAATACTTCTGCAGGAAAAACTGTCAGATGTTTCAAATGAAAATTTCCATTCATTAATACAACAAATTTTTGAAAAACAGTATATAGAACAAGAAACTTTGATATGTTTGGAAAAAGAAGCATCTGAGGAAGTGTGAAAATATAAACAAAAAATCTGAAGATATTGAAAAATATAAAAAAGAAATATGGACATGGGAAAGAATGAAAGAAATATTTGATATGGTACAATATTTATGCAAAGAAGAAAGCCAAGTTAATTAATATAGAGAAGGCAGTCTCAAAGATATTCAAAGGGAAATACAGGAAAAAGGCATCCAGATATAAACATTTCAAAATAAAAAAATTAATATCACAAAGATGTTATGTGGAAAAGAAGATTAGTAAAGCAAAAGTTAAAGAAATAGAAGTTGAAGTTATGGAGTGCCTGCGAAGTGAAGGTCTAACAGACTACATCACAGCATTATGGAGTGAGTCCTCAGAATAAGGAAAAGCAAGATCAGAAGACACGTGAAGAAGAAATATGGACAGGGGAAAGGAAAAGAGATTTAATATGGTGTAATATTTTTGCAAAGGAGAAAGTAAAAATAACCAATACAAAAAGAGCATCACCAAAGATATTTGAAGAGAAATACAGTCCAAGGAATCCAGATATGGAAAAATTTACAATACAAAAAATAAGAAGACTAAGAGGAAAAGCAGAAAAAGAGATGAGTAATGGAGAAGTCAAAGAAATAGAAATTGAGGTTGTGAAATACCTGCAAAGAGGAGGATTCACAATAGAAAATCGAATGCAGAAAGCACCATAACAGGATAGAGCAATGGATATCCAAATTAAGGGAAAACCAGTGGAACACGAAGCAATTGGTCAGGTGCCATATCAAGATATTTTGGAGCCTTCCACAGGAAACCAGTATAAATGTTCACTTGAAGCTAGACAGGAAGGAAAGGAACAAGAAACTGTGGAAACTCTGATGCAGTCAATGTTGTGAAGTGATTGGCCAGTGAGTTCTCATATGACAGAACAAGAGATGACAGAGGATGAAATTGAAGAGAATGTGCCACAGGAAGATGCTATAAAACTTTATATAGAATGCTTGCAGAAAATGGAAAACAAGGCATGTGCCCTCAGTTTGGAAGAAAATGAGCTAAGAGATGAGTTGCTTGATTTAATGGGCATGGATAGATATATTAAATTCAATGAGAGAAATAGACTACAGAAGGTCAATAAGACCCAAAAAGTAAGATGTTTGATAAAACAAATTAATGCAATAATTAGGACTGCCTATAGAGATCCATGTGATATAACAGAAGTAAATAGGATATACTACTGTGATGCTAAATTAATAACTGATAAAGTTCTACCACAAGGTCACAGGGTAGTGATGGAAAGGAAGGAGAGAAACAGAATACCATCATGGAAGTATCGAATAGAGAAAACTATAAAGCAAGTAAGACAAGAGGTGTCATTGTTAGAAGATAATAGAAGAGGGAATAGCTCAACAAAAATACTAAGAAAGATAGATATGATTAAAGCAATGCACAGTATTAGAACAGACCAGAATCTATCATGCACTATCGCAAATAACAAACTAAAAATTTCAGCACAGGGGTAAAAACTTAAATATAAGGGAAAAGCACAAAATAAGCAATTTTTTGATGACCCAAAAAAGCTGTATAGAGAATTGGGAAATAAGGAAATGGAACTGAAAGACTGCCAAAAAAAGAGGAAGTAGATACATTTTGGAGAAGTATTTATGAAGATCCTGTGGAACATAACAAAGATGCTAAATGGATACAAGAAGTAAAAGAAAGAATAAGAAGTTTAAATGTACCGGATATGAAATGGGATGAAATAACAGCCAAAGAAATCAAAGCAAAGTTAAGAAAAGCCTTTAACTGGAAAACCCCAGGCCCAGATGCAGTACCTAACTTTTGATTAAATATATTAACATCTTTGCATGAGGATTTAGCCATGAGTAAGAACTATTTATATGCGCACTCCGAACAGACACCACACGAGCTAACAACAGGCAAAAGAATGCTTTTACTTAAGAGTGAGCCTGCAAGCTACCCTAAAAATTATAGACTAATACCTTGCCTTCCGATGACATATAAACCATACATGGGAATTGACCCTGACAGACTTTGTAGTCACTTAGACGAAAACTCAATTATGGCAGTAGAACAAAAGGGCAATAAAAGAAAGTCATATGGAACAAAGGATAATTTGTTGTTAAAGTTATAGTGCAGAACTGTATAAAGAGGAGGGCTCTAAGTATGGCATCGAGTGACTACAAAAAAAAACATTTGATAGTATCCCACATTCATGGATAAAAGAGTGCTTAAAAATGTATAAGATACACCCTATACTGATTGACTACATTGCAGTAGCCATGAAACAATGGCAGACCACTTTGCAATTAAGCCATGATAAAGGACAGATTATTATCCCAGGGATAAAAATTCAAAGGAGGATATTCCAGGGTGACTCTGTCATCATTGCTATTCTGCCTTGCCATTAATCCATTAAGCTGTTTACTTAACAGCTTAAGTCAAAACAACAGAGACTTCTCATCTTCTCTTTGTCGATGATTTAAAACTGTACAGTTCATCAGATGAGGAACTGAAAGCACAGCTGCAGGTTGTCAAAATTTTTTCAGATGATATTAGAATGTCATTTGGTCTTGATAAATGTGCAAAAGTAACCTTAAAAAAAGGAAAACTGCAGCACTAGGAAAACATCTGTTTGGGACAAGAATGAGATATAAAAGAACTTGAGCAAGAGAGAGTGTATAAATACTTGGGAATAGATGAAGGATCAGCAATACAACATGAACAAATGCAAATAAAACTCAGTAAGGAACACTTTAGAATACTTAAATTAATCCTGAGAACAACACTGACATCTAGGAACAAGATCCAAGCTATAAATCAATTTGCTCTTCCTGTCCTTACATACAGGTTTGGAGTGAATGACTGGCCCTAATTACAGGATAGGTAGCAAAGGTGTGTGTGTGTGTGTGTGTATGTATTTGTGTGTGCAAGCCCATGTCTTTTAAGTGTGTGAGGAGCTGACATAATTCTAAACTGCCCTGGTCTAATGAGCAAATCCTGCAATATTGGAAGGCGGAACATCAGACACCGGGGAAATATAATTATTATCCTAAAGCCACTATAAAAAATTACTTAAACAACAGGAGGTTTTGCATCAAGGAAAACATGAGTGTGGGAACACTGGATACCTGGAAATTTTAATATTAGTCTTAACAACTTTAAAAGGTAATAGAACAATGTTTGGAAGCACAAAATACATATAAAGGGCACTACCCACCAGGGAAAGTCATTAATATTACTCTTGTCACATAGAAATGTCATATTACACATGAAAGATGGCAGATAAAATATTTGAATCCCATAGCCTTAACAAAGAAATCCACTCATTAACAAGTCAGAGCCTTAGTTCATTGAGATAACGGAGAGGTTAACCCAGTAACGGGTCTTGCCACATGTAGTACTCGTGAGGAACAATTTCATACTGTAGTTTGCAGCTCTTTTTTTTTTTTTTTGACATGCAGGCAATACCAGCTTCATATACTCTGCATGTAAACATAAATGACTGCCAATTTTACAAGTTTTTCAAACACACAAAGATTGGAGCTAAAGCACACTAACATGTAATAAGTCTTCGGTAGAAAAAAATGAGGAAATAGGAAAAATGCTTAATCATACAATGGTAGCATATGCAGGAGTAAAAATATCACAGTCAAACTGAAAGACATGTGCAAGTTCATCAATTATATGTTTAGTTCATTTATTCTATTTTTATAGTTAGTATTACACAAATTAGAACAATTATGACTTGAGAGAGGGAAGTGGGTTTGGTGTAATTGCTAAACTCTTTACCTTAGAGACACAAGGGTTTGATTCCAACCTCAGCCTATTGACTAGGCTAAAAAATGTTCTTCAAAGTAGTTAGTCTAGTATTCACCTATAAAGATGCAGGTAAACTACAATAATAAGGCTACTGTAAATAAGCTTCTGATATGAGCTGTTGTAATTTCCATGATAGTTATTTAAACAACTAATCTCAGGAAATTAGAAGGTTGCAGAGAACAAGGATTATTCAAGACATGAGTCAGTAGCTATTTGACTACTAGCAGTTAAATTAAACCAAAGTATTTTTGCCCAGATGTTCTCAGACATTTGAAATCATTGTACAAAAAATAAAAATTAAAAGCTGTAATGTTTGACCTTAACTTCATTATATAGTTTAGGTGTATCAGATCAATACTGTGCTAAGTACAAATGTAAAGGCTGCCTTCTTTTGTATCTTAAGTATGAAAGGCAGGCTGCCACAATAAGACTCTGCTGCATCAAATATTAAGGATAAGCTATGCAATGTCTGAAGTATCATGTGACAATTTCCAAGAATAAATTTGTCAGACTGGCAAGGAGACTGTCATCAGAATGTTTTTTTGACAACAATTTAATCTGATACAGTTAAGTGTGGAGACTAATCAAACACAATCGGTCCATCACAGTTTTAGAGGCAAGTCATGCAAACAAACCACTACACATGGTGAATAGAGCTGTTAAAAGACTTTAACACAATGACTCACAATCACCAGATTAACAATGCATAACAATAGTGAATGAATGTACTGAAAAAAAAAGAGCAGGACGCTACTCTGATTTAATAATACAGCCAAGAGTAGAAATGATCATGCATTAACTAAGTGAGTTTCTGTATATTATAACTCTGGATAAGACAAAAAGAAATGAAGTCTGGGAGTAAACCAGTTTGTCCAGGGACATCTTCAGTTGAGGGAAGGTAGGAGCAGTAATTGTGGTTAAGGTTTGGAGAGGGGATGAAGGGGTTATTAGGGCTGTGATGGTGGTGGAAGGAAGTTAGGTGGTAGGGATGGAAGGTTAAATTGGGAATGGAGGAAGGTTGGGGAGAAATGAGGTAAGTGTAAGGTGGGGCCTAAGTGGTGTTGTGTGAGGGTAACTGGGAAAGGGATAGATTTTGGCATGAACTTGAATCAATACACTGCAAGCTTACATCTGAGACAACCTATAGGTAATTCGGTGGACAGGTAGGCCTTGGATGAGTGTAGCATGTATGGAGGAAGTGTGTAGTAATCATATATTATATTAAAAAAAATCCAGGAACTCAGATAAATGGCCACACCAAGAAGAACAAGTCCAAATACTTACTACAATAAAGTGTCTGTGGATCTATTTATTTGGCTTCATTTTGTTCTCACCTTTGATATATTTTATTATTTAGTAATTATATATTACTATATATATATAAATATTATTTTATTTCTTACTTCTTCTTCTGCTCTTTATTCATTTCCCAGGGAAAGCATAAGTTGAGTGGAAAGGGATGGCATGCTTGTGACAAGGGTACATTGGGTGGCTGTAAGGTCATTGGGATGGTTTTCATTAAGATGGCAGTTGGTGTGGTTCGTGGCTTTTGGCAGTGGGGTTGCATGCATGCTTCTCAAGATTTTTGGCTTGTATTTTTGTTCTGTTCATAATGAAGTTTGTGGTTTTCTGGCAGATTGCTGAGGATTTGGAACGCTAAATGGTGACATTCATTTTAGTTTCAGACTTAATATCCTTCAGAAAATGCATGCTAACACAACTCTACTATTCTAACATCTTCCTAAGTTAATAAGAGCTGTGTTTAAAATCTATCTCTGTTTTTGGGCCTTGTCCAGAGTTCTTAAATTGAGATGTTAACAGATGTGGTTGTGTGTGGTGGTTAGGGAAGAGGAGAGAGCATGGGAATCAGATCAGTCATATTGCATCTGATTGCATGGTTGAGGCCTTGATTCTACATTTCCTGTATTTGTTCATAGTTGTGGTAGATTTATGGAGAAAGAGAATTAGACAAGGGATTAGTGTTGGATGTGGTGCTCCTGGGTTACTCACTGCATGCATGGGGTGATCTTCCAAAGTGGAGGAAGTGCTGCAGCTGCTGTTTCATGGTCTTTAAGGTGTTCAAGAGTGGTCATCGTTCACCACCCATGGTTGGTGTGGTTGCTGGTGTGGGGGGGGGGTGGCCTGGGGGGATCGCATGGTGCCTTGTTATTGTTGTAGATTTCCTCAGTAATTTTGCCATGCCTTTCAGATGAAATTATGGGTGTTCTTGTGGTGATGTGTTTTGCAGAGTGGAATGGCTTAGGGTAGTTGTGCTTCAGCAGTCCAGATTTTCGCTGAATGTCTGGATCTGCAGAGACGCAGACCCTTGTATATTTTGGGCGGCCCCTAGTTTAATTGTGTTTTTCTTTTTTGTTGCTGTTGCTGTAAAGCTGTGGGGGGATAAGAGGACCAAAGTTGTAAGGTCAGGTCATGCATTTGAGTTTCAGGTAGTTGGAGAATGCATGTTTCAGCTCTGGTTCTTTTCGCATATGTTTAAGTTATGGGAGCAATGTTTGAGATGTGTCCCTAGTTTAGGCTTTTGTTCCCCTGTTGTTTCAGGTTTTGTCTAGATTTCTCGCACGGAAGGGTTGAGAGATATGTGGTTTGCTGGAACTAGTTGGCAAATCATTTGGGGTTGAAATCAGAGGGCAATGACAGACATTCGAGTTCAGATTTCATACCCAGAGAAATTCATGTAGGTGCAGGCCATGTTGTTCTTCAATGGTCATAAAAGTTCATCAAGTGTCCTTTCTCTTCTGTGTAGGGCTGGAGAGTAATGACCATTGGCAGTGCATGCAAAAAGCACAATTAAAAGTCAGGGGGTGCATCACTGTATCTTTCTCTTCGGCAGCAGTTCAAAAAAAAAAAACAAAGAGTGGAGACAATGAAAGTAATGCTAATGGTGTGTGAGTTAATGCAGTCAGCTAGACATTTTGCCATACCTGATGTAACATATAATAAACAGTGGTAATTAATCTATGGTCGAATTATAATACCAAACTAATTTTATTGTTTAAAAAGTCACGCCCACCTTATATTAGTTACCAGATGAAGCAGTATATTTAGCTTTCAATACTGCTCATCCTATTATATTCTGAAAATATTAGATAAAACATGCAGATGGTTAGATTAACTGGACTTCTCTAACTTAGTGATACATTACTGGAAGCAGGCAACATATGCATTATGGTTTTCCCCAGAGAAGCTATAATGTTCCCATATTTGTAATTATTTCTTATTGCTTATTTATTTTATTTTATTTATTTATTTAATTTATTAAGTATTTATTTCTCTTTCTCTCTCTTGCTAGAGTAGTCATCATGGTCTTTCTTTTGGCAGATGGTGGAAACCCAGACCCTGCTCAGTCCAGTGGGAAGAGAGGGCAACTGGGGAAATTACTTGTAGAAAGCAGGTATGGCAGTTGAGGAACACTGTTGCAGTGGATGTGCCCAATGCTGTAGCGGCACATGATGTGGTCGCAGGTAATGGCATGTTGTTGGGAGTTCATGCAGGGATGTCTGACTTGGAGCAGGTTGGATCTAGTTCAGGGATAAATGGGAGAGCAGATCATGATAGGAGTCTGGCAAAGTGGTAGGAGTTAAGGAGGATCAGCAGGCTCTAGTGTGGTCTAAGTGGGGCAGACACCGGGGAGGGTAGTGAAGGGTTATCAATGAGAGTTTGTTGCTGTCAAAAGGCAGGATAGAAGCATGACTGCATGAGGGTGGGTAGGACTTTGGTATTTGACCAGGTGATTGGTTAGCTACACAGGCTCTAGGCCTTGGTGGGGGAGCAGTTTTGTGACCCCGCATATGTCATCCTCAGTTAAAGAGAGGATTTGGAAAGGGGATTAGGTTATCTTTGAGTTAATTGAAGCACAAGGGGTACAGCACCTGCTGGAAGCAGGCATTTTGAAAGCAGAGATCATCTGGCAGCTTTGGTGGCATTGGGGTGGAGGAGAGTAGGTAGGCTGTGAAACAGAACATGGAAAAAATGGGTTTTAGGTCTTGTGTGCTATACGGTGGTTTGGTTAGAGAAAGATGTCACTTTAGCTTTACCATTCTGGGATTATTTTCTCACGATCAGTGAGGATAATCAGCTGTGGGAGGGAAGTACTTGGTTACGGTATGAACAGAAGATTCAGAAAAGGAAAGTGGTGGATCAGTTGTTGCAAGAGGAGGTTATGTGCTATGACATATGGCTAGCCACTATGACTGACACCTTTAGAACTCTTACTAGAGGGTGTAAGTTATACGGGAAGGGGAATATGATGGGCCTTCAAGGCGGGGTGCTGCTTGTGGGTGTTGTGCAGGTTCTCATACATATGTTTGAGGTAGGTGGGATGGCTAACTAGTCGATCTGAGTTCACCTTCAGCCAAATGGGGGGTTATCTTCTTTGTTTCAGGGATTGCAAGATCGGTGAAAGAGGGAGACTTTTCATGGGTGGGGGGTGTTCTTTCAGAGAATGAGTAGAAGATCAGGAGATGCATGCTCCTGTTATAGAGCAGATATTTGGCAGTGACAGAGGAATTAATTCATGGGTTTTCTTGGGGATTTTTATTAAATCAAGTATCAGAGGGGATGGAGTAGTTTGTAAGCATGTGCATTTAGTGTGGGTGAAGGAAGACATTTGGAAGGTTTGGTTGAGAAGAAACAGTGGGTTGGTAAGTTACTGGTCCACTTTTTGACATTCCCCTTTTACCAGTTTTAAGGTGTCATCATTGGGCTTAGTTCCTAAAAAGGTAGATGGTGAATTTTGTTTGAATCACCATTTGTCTTATCCTGAAGGGAACTCTGTTAACAACTTTATTTCAATATATGATACCAAAGGGAGTTATGTGTCTTTGGATAATGTGGTGTGGATTATTTTGGAATTTAGGGACCCATGGTAGGTAAAGGGGATATTGAATCTGAAGTCAGCAGGTGGTACATTATCTGGAGGATGTCTTAATATTAGATGAAGGGTTTGATGGAGTATTGTAAGGTATGGATGCGTTTGTTGGGGTGTGTGAAGAATTGACTGTTCTGTTGGCTATGCAGAAGTTAGTAGGCACAGGCAACATTCTGATTTCTTGGGACTGGTATTGGATGCAGGTCATGGTTTGTTTTGTTTACTGGAGAAGATAACACATTTGAAAGGAAAGTTTAGGTGGGTGAATCAAAGGACAATGTACGCATTAGGGATTTTATGGAGCTACTGGGGCTTATGAATTCTGTGTGCCAGGCAGTTCACTAGGATCATATTTTGTAGATCTGTAGCCTTTTTGTTAAAAGGGAATGGGCAAGCATCAATGGGTGTAGGTTGCTAAGTGGGTGCATGTGAATTTAGCATTGTGGTTGTCTTTTTTGGAGCAGTTTATTAGCATGTCTCTTTGGCAGATGAAGTGCATTGTTATAGGGTATGTGCAGTTGTTTACGGTTGCAGCAGGGGATAAGAAGATGGGCATATTTCACAGGGAATGGTTTGCGGCTTGATGGCTGGCAGGTTGGAAGGATGAATAGAAGAAAGGAGGTAGCCCATTTTATAGTTAGTTCCAATTTGAGCAGCATTAAAAATTTGGCAGCAGAGATTGTAGGTGGTGGCTGTTCGGAAGGGGGTTGATGATAGCTTGTCGATTTTAGTTTTCTAGGTTCTGACATTTAGCTTCAGAGGCAGTGGACTAGCAATGGTGGTGCCAGAAGAGGTGTGGCAAATTGGACTAGAATAATCAGATGGTTGGTGCAGGAATCTTGGGCAGCTTCAACAAGGAAGATGTATGGTAGGGCATTGCATGCTTTTGATAAATTTGTGTTACAGCTGTCTGAGGAGGAAGAATTTTGGTTGGAAGTACTCTTGTTGAAATGCTTGGCTCAGGCTTGGGAGCAAGGTAGTTAAGCAAACTTAACTGTGATTTGTATATTTGTGTGGATGGCAGGGTTACAGAATTTTATTAAATCTTGGGCTGTGGTTTGGATGTGAAGGGGCTGTGGTATGATTGATAATGTACAGATTGAGTGACAATGGCTGTTGACAAGATACTTTGCAAAGGTTTTGTCAGTGGTTTAGCTTTGGTAAGTGGAGGTTCATTGGACTATATGCTATTGGTGAAGTTGTTTATGGATGTATTATGAAGCTTTTAGCTTTGTTGATTTGGCAGGATGTTTCAGTGTTGCTTTTTCCATGTACATTTGTTATGTAGATCAAAAATGCATCATTTGGAGAAAGGTTGCAGATTGCACTAGGACAGAACAGGGGATGCTTGGCTATGTTCAGTGGGTTGGGCTAAGATTGTTTATACAGTCACAAATCGAGCTCCCATGAGCCCTAGTTGTTCATTAGGCAGGTATCAATTTGGGTATAATTCCACAGCAACAGTTAGTAGTTGGGTGAGGACCTGCTTATGGAAAGAGGTTATACCCAGGTGTGTGTGTGTGTGTGTGTGTGTGTGTGTGTGTGTGTGTGTGTGTGTGTGTGTGTGTGTGTGTGTGTGTGTGTGTTATGGTCGGAGCTAGTGCCATGGCTATTTTACTGACATGCTTTGGGTATTCATATGATAGGGTTTAGGGACTTCGATGACTAGAATCCATTTTGGTTTGGAGAGGATGGAGTACACCTGAATGATTTTGTTTGGACCTTTTTAACGTACATTTAAGTTTGTTTTTAGAGGGTTTGATGAATTATTTAGAGGGAATGAGGGGGAACAGCCTGGGTCAGGCTGGTTGGCAGAGAAGAGGGGCAGGCTTTCCCTTTCTGTTCCCACTCTGGTGTTGGATACTTGAGTTAATAAAACGGGGAATGAAAGTGAGTGATTGGAAGCTGCTTGATAAGTAAAAGTAAGTAAGCAGAGGTGGGACATTGCCTGATAAGTAAAAGCAAGTGAGCGGAGGTGATGACAATGCCTATTTGGTTAGGGTGAGCGAGGTTATGTTGCCCTAGTAAATAGATATATAGATGTTCAAGCTTTGATTAATTAAAATATGGTTCAATAAAGTTATATTTATGGAAGTTTAATAAAGGTCATCAAATGTCATTTGTTGTAGTGTATTTATTGAAGGGGACCAGGACAACAGGAGGCTGACTCATTTAGAGTAATTTTTTTCATGTGGCTGTATGTCTTTCTTTCCTCTAACTAGAATACAGCATTTAAAGAAGCAGTTTGATATTCGTGAATAAATCTAACAGGTTGTAACAAGAAGTCCACACATTTAACATGATTTATAATAAACAAAAAATGGAAGTAACATAAAGTGAATAAATACTAGCTATTATACAGATGAGAAGATGCAACTTTCTTAACAGTTCTGCATTTTGAAACCTAAAGCAGATTTCAGCAAGTGTAACAGTTCTGCATTTTGAAACCATTTTTTTTTCCGAGTTATGGTCAACCAGATTAAAGCATATATCTTCATTCTGGAAAGAGGAGCCTAAACAATTGTTTTGTTTTTAATTAGAAATGTCTGGCTTGATTTACTTTTACTTTAGAAAGGCACCAATAAAATCAGAAAAGCAGCCATTCCAATTATGGTGTAACTTTTTCAGTGCCAAACTAACAGTTTACTAGCAATATGAATTTGTGGCAAAACTATTTGTTTTTCCAGATTATTTATATTGGTTTGGTGGTATGAAATGGTTACAGAAAATACGAGATGCTGTGTATTTAAGTTACTAATTTAGTCAATATTTTTAGACATTTGAGTTATAACATCTGCTGCTATAATTTGCTGCTATAAGAATGCCGCGGTGGTGCAGCGGTAGTGTTGTTGCCTCACAGCAAGAGGTTCTCCCATTCGATTCTCGGCTGGAGTGCAGGGAGTGCCTTCTGTGTGGAGTCTGCATTTCCTCCCCATGTTTGGGTGGCATTCAAAAGACATGTGTAAATGGGCGTGCCTTCGTTGAAGGTTGGACGTTGAGCTAGTATCTCGGCGTTCATGAAAATCTACTGCCAATCATTAGCGGACCGGAGTTTCGCTGTGGCGACCCCTAACCTGGAAAAGCTGAAAAGACAAACAAACATCTGCTGCTATAAACTGATATATTTCAATACTTTTGCAGTCTAATCTGTATGAAAATTGTTTAGGGCTTTGGCTGGTATTCACAGTCCTGCCCTCTGCAAGTTCATAGTGGTAATGCGTGAAAAGTGTCACTACATCCTTTTGCAAATAAGGTAATTCAGGATGACTATGGAAATTCAGAGACTTTTGATAATCATACCTTCCTACAGCAAAAGTTCAATGTGCTTAAGGCATAAGTGATAGGACAGCTATTATGAGAATAGGGGTATCACACATTTGTGTATCACTATGATTCAGAGAGATAATTTTAAAAGTGCTTGATATGCATACAAAACATGTAAAAGAACCCTAAACGTATATCAGTAAGCACCAGTTTTCCTGTGGAATATGGTTTTAGATGGTAATGTAATTAGCTTTGGTAACTAGAAGGGAAAAAGGATTATTTACTTCCATACTTTTCAAAATGAGGTACGATTATTGACTTCACTTTTAAGAAACGTTAATTTATTAGTGATTCTACATGCAGTAAACTACTGAAGGGATTGTTGCAGGAAATAATTCATTTTGGTGTCGTTTTTAGTGCTTATGCGTTCTTGGAGAAGGTACTGAAGGGCTCATTGGGGAAATGATTCATTTTGGTGTCGTTTTTAGTGCTTATGCATTCTTGGAGAAGGTACTGAAGGGCTCATTGGGGAAATGATTCATTTTGGTGTCGTTTTTAGTGCTTATGCGTTCTTGGAGAAGGTACTGAAAGGGCTCATTGGGGAAATGATTCATTTTGGTGTCGTTTTTAGTGCTTATGCATTGTTGGAGAAGGTACTGAAGGGCTCATTGGGGAAATGATTCATTTTGGTGTCATTTTTAGTGCTTACGCATTCTTGGAGAAGGTACTGAAGGGTTCATTGGGGAAATGATTCATTTTGGTGTCGTTTTTAGTGCTTATGCGTTCTTGGAGAAGGTACTGAAGGGCTCATTGGGGAAATGATTCATTTTGGTGTCGTTTTTAGTGCTTATGCGTTCTTGGAGAAGGTACTGAAGGGCTCATTGGGGAAATGATTCATTTTGGTGTCGTTTTTAGTGCTTATGCATTCTTGGAGAAGGTACTGAAGGGCTCATTGGGGAAATGATTCATTTTTTGTCACTCAATTTCTTGTGCATACATAGGCAAACTACTGAAATATTGGTTGGCGGAAATAATTGTTTGGTTTCATTTTTGGTGCTTATGCATTCTTGAGCAAACTGCTGAAAGTATCAGACAAAATAATTCATTTTGTTTTCATTTGAGTGTTTGTGCTACATTGCCAAACTACAGAAGTGATTGCTGGGACCACTGGGGTTATTAAGTGCTTGTACATACATGGTCAGACTACTGAAGTGATCACTGGGGAAACTGTTATTTGTGCATATAAAGTCAAACTACCAAAAAGATCTCTGGGGACATTGGTGTTATGTGCTTGTGTATACATGGTCAAACTACTAAAGTAATCACCAGGAAAAATAATTTATCTTGTGCCATTTATTGTTTGTGCATAGTTGGATAAACAGCTATATATACACACATTTTCTGTTTATCTCACTCCTACTATATTTGACAATATGCTCTGGTAAATAAATTTCTTATGTCTTGCATTTCCTCTTCACATGTAGAGTTGCCCTCAATATACAAAAATCTTCCCTTTTACCAAGATATGATTTTCTGTTTGTTTTCTCATGTATTGAATGGTTGTTATTATGGCAGTTATATAATCTAGCTAGATTTTTCCATCCGGCATTATCATTTTTCTTCTCTAATATGTCTTACTATCTTTTTCTTTTTATGATCGTTTTAGCACCTTCCTTTACTCAGTTCTGTTTACCAGTACCTTTTTATGTTTCTTGTTGCTTTTTAGTATGAGAATTAAAAGTATGCATTTTCACTTCTTACTTTGATGTTCTTACTTCATGCATCACCTTATTTTGGTACCTGCTGAATAATGATAACTTCAGCAGACAATTTTCCTTTTTCTAACTTTTTGTCTATTGATTTTATTTCTTCAAGGATTCCTATGTTTTTATATTCTCTTATTATCAGTTTTATTCCCTGCTAAATACTGTCATAACTTTGTTACCTTTTTAATGAGCAACAGTGGCATACGTAACTTTTAACACCGCCTCTAAAATGTGCTTTTTTATAGTATATCAGTCTCTTTAAGCTGCTTTCAGGTATAGTACATTGTCATTCAGTAATCGGAACCAACATATTTGTTTGACATAAAAAGGCATGTCCAGAGGATTAACATTTAAAAATGCATAATGTGTGTGTGTGTGTGTGTGTGTGTGTGTGTGTGTGTGTGTGTGTGTGTGTGTGTGTGTGTGTGTGTGTGTGTGTGTGTGTGTGTGTGTGTGTGTGTGTGTGTGTGTGTATATATATATATATATATATATATATATATATATATATATATAAGTTTATATATATATATATATATATATATATATATATATATATATATATATATATATATATTTTTTTTGTTTCCCTCAACAACGTTTTCATTCCTGTCTAATTGAAAGAGGTTATAGATGCCTTAAGCACATTAGAAGTGACAACAATGGCTGTTTACATTTCTGGTACGTTTATAAACAGACTTACTGTACATGTATTTTTCTTTTAAGCTATACATTTTGAAATTGTGAGAAAGCGTAAACAGAAGTTTGAAGTACTTAGGTCTCCACAGCCATTCGGTCATTATCACTCTTCACAGGGCAGAGCCTGTGGACATTGTTTCAGTCCCCGTCCCTTAAAAATGCAGGAACTCTGTAAAAAAGGTACACTTCTGTGAACATTTTCATCACGAAGAGCCTTGCTGGATATTAACTTTATAAGTAGTCAGATAAATGCCTGTCCTGTGTTAGAAAGTGGCTGTGACATCCCCCTAAAAGGAGTAGTCCTTGCACTCAAAAGGCCACATACCAAGTTGGTCACTCACCTTTTCCATGACCATTGGATTACATATATGCCAGTTACTTTATTTCTCTAGCTTCTTAGTGCCTACATTCAGTAAATTAAAGAAAACCTGTTCATCTTTGCACCTCCTTGCTAATTCCTCAGCATCTGCTATTAAAATGATTGCTTTCAGTAATAATTGGCCTGTGGGTGAGACGCCCAAGTACCCTACCTTCTAATTCCACATTATTTTACCGTTATACTTCCCACATATACCTTTCACCAGTGACACTCATTCCTTAAACCTTCCCAAACATGTTAGGCTTCTTAATTGTCTGTATGCCAGTAAATTAGGAGCTGTTTTTTTTTGTCCAACTCTTCCATGCTTTGTCTTTGCTTTTCCATATTCTGATGCCCTTCACTTTGACATTCTCATTATTTATTTATTTACTTATTGACATTTGATTACTGGGAAAGTCTGCCTGGTAGAAGCCCATTTTGAGTCGAGAACCGGAGAGAAAAGCTACAAATCATTGCAAAATATTTTAAGAACAATAATTTTACAATCTGCAAAAATAAAACAAAAAACATCTGCAGTTTTAAATATTAAATATAATAAAAGGCACTGGTAAGATTTGATACAAGGTATATAACAATCATTTAATATTTAGAGAAAGTTTTGACAGTTTGCAGAGAAATTAAACGCAAGCTAGTGAAATACAAATAGGAACTGCAATATGAAGTGAGTGAAAAACAGGGTTATGATACATTTAGAGAGAAAGTAAGGGAAGAGAATTAGACAGCAGTAAGGAAGTAAGTGAAGACGGGAGAGTAAGGAGGTATAAGGAATGAAAGATAATTGCTCACATTTAGGGATATACTTTATTCTGGTTTTGAGCAAGAACACAGACAGATTTTAGCTAGAAGCCCCATTACCTCCATTACTATTTTTTGCTGTGAGATAACTTTCACCTTTCATCACCAACATATTCATTTATCACTGTTATTATCATTACTTTTTTATTTTATACTCTTTCTTCAAATATTTTCTATCATTTGTTTCCCCTTAAATTCATTAAATTAATCTTTGCTCTTTGACTTTTTCATATCTTTTTATTTAATGACCGCCTATATTTTCCAGGCAGAGGTGCTGGAAGCTGTTGAAGACTGGGGGGGGGGGGGTGTGTGTCAGGGACACAGTGATCTAAAAAGGGCAATTTTTTAAAACTATTTACTACCACAACATAGGTTCACTTGGAGGACATTTTAAACAAAGCTAATTTCCATTTTGGTGCTTGAATTAACATTTCTTGATTGGTCTTACCTATCCCATGGCTGATAATTGTATATTTGCCCTAGTTAAAATAACTGTGATTGTACTATAAATAATTTGAGGAGACCCATGCAAGGGATGCAGCATTTAGGAACTGCCTCTATCCATTAGAGGCATGAGGGGCAATACTGGAGTACATTTTCTATTACCCATCCTTAGATCCAAGTTGCATTTCTTTTACTTGAATGGATAGTCTGTTCTGTAACAGTGGTAGCCTCTGTGATATATATCCATCTCTCCACAACATTCAGTTTAGAAACCTGGACTGAGTATTTCTGATGCCATTTGACTTGCTGATGTTCAGTAAGTCCATCTGTATTAGGTCGGAGGATGCCTTGTATGCCAGACATGTCACCTCTAAGCACTCTGTAGGATACTGAGTATAGTGATAAATCTTTGAGGTGGTTCATGCAAGAAATATTGTTTAGGACTTGTATCCTTTTAGTAAGGTATCTCTGTGGGTATTCCAATTGTTGCATGGGTCTGGACAGATACATGCCAAAGTGGCATTATACAAAATGATTGTCCTAATGAGGGCTTTCTAAAGGGGACAATAACATCTGTAGATCTAGTCAAAATCAATTTGTTTATAAGCTTTGCAATATAGAAAGACTTTCTTATGACTCTGGGCACATGTTGGTCAAACGTTAAGTCACTGTACACACAAGTTTCCAAATGCCAAACAACTGGGTCATTTCTCAGAGGGCATTGTTAATTTGGCTGTTCCTTGGAATAGATGACTTCCCAAAGGATATGATAATGTATTTCTTGGCGTTTAGTTTCAATTCATGATTCTGGCACCAGTTATTGTTTGGGACAAACCTTCCTGCATGACAGTTAAGTCATTTGGGGATTCCATAACTGCTCCTAGCTTGCAGTCATCTCAAACTTAGTTGGCCAAAGCCCTTTTGTATTCCCTTCTATTTTTGAGATGTATATGCCAAACAGAAAAAGTCTCAGTACCGAACGCTGGGGACTCCATTGGTGACTGATCTCTTCCCCTATTTTGATTTACTGCATCCTGTGAGCAAGCATACATGTTTGCATTCTTTCATTCACCTTCCTGATTGTATTAACCTGATTGTATTAAATTATATTCCTTGTATAATACAGCTCCACTTGTTAGAATGTGTTTTAAATTTGTAGTTTGGAACAGTCTTCGAGTAAGCAATGAAACAAAATGTATGAACCAATAATGACAAAACTACCCATTTCAGAAAATTTCAACCATAAAAGGCCACTCAAACTTCTGTCATTACAATCCACCAATATCAGTAAATATCCAAAATCTCTGCAGCAGTGTCATCTAAATAATTCCACATTAAAGGGGTTTGTAACTAATGAAAAGGTTGCTGCTAGCAAACAACTTTATATTTCATTGTTTCATCTACAAATAAATTGCCTATTGCCCTTGAAGAATACATTGCCTATGCTACCTTAAAAAATGCTAAGCTAGTAATTCTGCAATGGGGAATGAATGGCAAACTGATAACAGAAACATAGTTAATAAGTAACTCCTCCAAAGGAGGACATTCATAGGACTGCAGCATCCACTCTCTTTAAAGTACAACACAGTACAGTATCAGCAATCCATCTGCATACTGTGCGAGTAGAACCCACAGCCTTCTGCATCAAAAGCTAGTATACTACCTGTTGTGCTACTAACAATGGAAACAACTTAGCATAAGTAGCACTAAACTTCTCTTCCCCTGAAGCTCTCAGCTCCTTGTAAAATCTACTTGATGCTCAACTAAATCTCTCAACTTCGCAGCACAAGAAATCTGGAAAAAGCCAAAATTTAATTGGGGGGGGCAAAGACCCAAAACCAGGGACACATTTTAAATATTGCCTGTATAATCTTAGAAAGTTGCTAAATTAAAGTGTTTTGTGTTGCCATGTGTTTCCTGAAAGATAGGAAGACTGAAACTTAAAGGGCTATCTTTAGTTAGTGAATTCAGTTCTCACTGATTTGCCAGAAAACCACAAATTTTAAGAGGAACAGAACAAAGGTGTGAGCCAAATATTCTGTGAAAACCTGGACAGATGAGAGCTATGGACAACTCCCTGAATCACAAGTGGTGGTATGGGTAGGGACTTCAGTTTATTGCTTGAGCCTGAGTAACACTAACTACCAGGTATACCTAACTGGGGCAGTACACACAGACACACACACACACACAGACACACACACACACACACACACACACACACACACACACACACAGACACACACACACACACACACACACACACACACACACACACACACACACACACACACACACACACACACACACACACTCTCTCCTGGAAATAAAAGAACAAAACTTTCCTTACCGGCATGACTCTGGCAGCACCAACAGAACAGCGGCAGCATAACTCCTGTAACACACAGCAATAAGAGAACAAGAACAGCTAGATTAGTTAGTTTATTTTCCGCACGCGAATCCACGTTAGTATGAAAACTCCACTTCATTCATTTTTTCCGACAGGTCTTGCAGCTGTAAAAGTGGGTGGGGCTCCACCTCCCCCTGGATCTATGGTTCCGGCACCATGTTTCCAAGCAGATTTTAATATATGTTTTCATATTATTGTTACTTCATTTTGCAGATGACTTGTTTTTTTTTTGCATTCCATCCATTTGTTTTCTAAAGTAATTATCATATCGATGAGTGTGGCTGAAGCCTGCTGTGCAAGTTAGACTGGACTTCCCTATCATCATCCATTTTGCCCTGTTCATCCTAATGGATGCATGGACTGTCCCAGGATATGTACATCCAGCAAATCCTAGGTCTGCCCCATGGCTTTCAACAAGTGTGTCATGCCTGGTATACCTACTGTGTGAAGTGGCCACATGGTATAATCCAAAGGTACTAAAAGTACCAAAATCAATGCCTGTCAACACAGAAGAGCATTGGCTGTATTGTAGTATTACCAGAATGCTGACATTCTGACTCCATCACAAAGAATGAACAAAGTTTCCTTGTGAAGGAATTTAATTTCTGTCACTTTAATCCTTGATCTCATTTTTTGTTTTCAGTAACCAAAGCCTGTAACAACAGGTAGGGATGGTGACCTAGGTCAAACAGTAAAATGATAGCTTCATTCTAGGAATCAGCTTTCCCTTCACCACCACTGTTGGTACAACACAAGCAGTTCTGCTACTACATGCATCCAATGGTCACTTTTCAGATCCTGTAAACCATCATACATGAACAAGACAGCAACATGTTTAACTGCCTCCAGTTGAAGTAGCTGACCCTCTGGGAGAGCTACATGACTGTCAAAATAGAGGCAATGATTTTCTAAACAACCACTTCACATGCAGTAATGAATGAAGCCAGCGAGTGTGCAAAAAATCAAAGTTTCCTGTGGCCATGAAGGCAACATAGTTTGCAAATGACAACACTCTCACATACATTTTACCACACTATATACTCCAGAGATGTTGGATGTATCCCATCTAGGAAAATCACAAACTGGAGAGAAAAGAAACAGGCTTGGCAGATTCCTCCACCCTATTTGAATGTATTTTACTTACTGATGAGAATGCGGACATTAACTCTCACTCCTCAAGTTCATGGACCAAATGACACAAGGCACTCCTGGGTACATGTTTCTATGGCTTCCCTATTAAATAAGCGAAAAATGGAAATGTCAAACAGCCAAATAAATGAAAAAGCCATTCCTTGAAATTAATATCATGGGGGGCTGCACCCCCACACCCCTGCTAATTATATATAACAACTCCTAGATCGCACTACAGTGAAGAAAGGGAAAAATTTCCAGCCTTCACTGTACTGCAATCTTACAATAGCCATATCGAGGAACGGCCTTTTTGTTTATTTGGTCATTCGACATTTCCACTTTTCGTTTATTTAACAGGGAGCCGTTTCTATGCCATTATATCTGTCTACCTATATAAATTTGCATATTTATTGGAAACTGTATTTGTTATGCTGATTATGCTTGAGATGTCCCTTATTAACAGCAAATATTCCAATATTCATATTAGACCTATGTGCTGTCTAGGGCATCAACTGTCTTTTCTTGTGTCCAATCATCCCTTCCATGTCGTGGATTTACTTTATGAAATACTTGTAACTATTGTTGCATGCTAATGATACTTTACCCTCATTACAATATTCCTTACTCATTTTCAAAGATTGTGCATATTCTCCATTATCTGACTTCTTCATACTCTCTACAGTCCTGCTTTTCTGTTCAAATTAAAATGCTAGTATCTTAATCTATGTGCAAAGTGTTTTCACGTTGTTTCATTTTATCTGAAAAGTCATACCCTGGTTGACAGTTTAATGTATATTCTAATAGTATACCTTCAGGTTTTGTACTCATTGCTTTAGTTATTTCATTTAGCTTTTTTATTTTCCCTACAGTCTACTTTTTCCTTATCTATTTCCATGTTTTATCTTTCCAAAAGAGCTTTCCAGCCAGTCTGTTCAAGTTCATTTATTGTGCCCATTGTAGGGCTATTTCTGTTCAGAAATACTGGCCTGTACTGCAATATGCAGTTAGCAACCTGCAGATTTCACTATATGTCCTGGTTCTAAGCCCCTCAGAAAACAAAAAGTTGAATATCTTTGTTGGCTCATTATGTTAACTAATTATTTTCATGAGATGCAATTAATCGTTACAATGCTAATTTTATGTTCCTGTTTCATCTCTAAGGATTCTAAAGCACTGCAGGAATTACACACACTTTCTACTCAAACAAAAACTATAAGAGCAGCATTCCTTTAAATCAATCACATATTGCAAGACAGTTGTCAAACATGCCGCATCATTCACATCTGTTATTTTATTAGCTGTTTTTACCATCATAACCTGCATTCTTTAAATAGCAGATCACAGCAAGTGGTAATGTATAGGGCTCACTTCATGCTAATCAAAACTGAATATTGCTTGCTTACACAAATTTACTTTGGTAATCTCTAACTCAGTTTCAGCTTGAATGAAGACAGAAGCTCCCCTTTCCCTACCTTGCAATTCTTTCATAAGTGACATGCAGTACTAAAAGTCTCGGCTATAGGTGTGTTCTTCCCTTCATTCATACCTTATGTATATGGTCTGTCAGAAGCATAAATATATGAATATACAAACCATGACCACAACATAACCCAGTTTGGTAACCAGAGAGAGCAAGAATGTACATCAGAATGTCAAATTGCCAAAATATCAACTTTCATAACATCAATCCCAAATTAACATAACGCAATACTCAATACTGAAGTCCCACAAAACTGAAAGTAAAAATATCACTGAATCAAGTCTTTGGAGGGGGCTATGCCTCCCACACCTGATGCAACTTATATATGCCAACCCCCACATAGCACTACAAATAAGAATGGGCAAAACCCCAATTCAAGCTATACCACAATCTTGCACAAACACCCACTTCTACTGTATGATTTTTTTTTCTTTTGATTTGATACTTTGCCACTTCTGAGGATTAAGCCTTCTATTATGTGTCTTTTTCATGGGGAAGTGATATCTGGGTATGCATGGAAACAAGCAATGGACAACTCCTTATCTTTGCTAAGGTTTTGATGTGTGTTATGATGAGAATCAGTAATGTAAAAGAAGACTGTATTCTAAGTGATAGCATGACAAAAGATCTGTAGGAAATCTGGTCTCTTCTCACGTCCTAACTGCTTGCTGGCTGACAAACTTGTCTATATATATTTATGTATGTATGTGTGTATATATATATATATATATATATATATATATATGGATCCACTTTTTAATTTCAAAAGCCCAAAATCTTGACTTTCAAAATAAGGATCCCAGAAAGTCAAGATTTTGGAATCTCGAAATTAAAAAGTGAAAAAAATAAATAAATAAAACAACTAAAACAATGTTTTTGCAGGGGACAAGCCCCCCTGCACCCCCACACCCCCTGCAACTTAAATATGCCATCTCCGAGATTATGCTATAGTATAGAGAATGGTAATGCCCCAGTTCTGCTAACCATTCTTTTCACTGTAGTGCAATCTCTTAAACTTATATTTAAGTTGCAGGGGGTGTGGGGGGGTGCTGTGGGGCCTGCCCCCCTGCAAAAACAATGTTTTAGTTGCTTTTTTGTTTGGTTCCACTTTTTAATTTCAAGATTCCAAAACCTCATCGTTTGAGTTCAGTATTTCAAAACTCGGGATTTTGGGCTTTCAAAACTATATATATATATATATATATATATATATATATATATATATATTTATACAGCTTGGGTGGCTAGAACTTCCCAGTCTCATCCAATATAACCTGCTAATCATGGCTAACAAAATCCTCTATAACCCGGATAACACACCAGTCCTTCAAAATATTATCACCCCCCCACAACAATCCAAGACTGCTTTGATCCTCAAACAAACATCTAATTCAGACAATCAAAATCAACAACGCCGCTGGAGATGCCCTCTTTGCTGATGCTGCAGGCACAGCCTGGAACTTACTTCTAGGTGATATTACTTTGCTCTTCTCCCTAGGACAATTTAAAACTGAACTCAAACAACATATGGCATTTAACTGGCTTTGCCACTGCAACAAGCCTGTGTAATTCTCAACATGAACGTGAATAACCCAGCTAACTATTTTTTATTAATTTTCTCCTGACTAGAACCAGGTGCATCTCATGTCTGCCTGTGTATTCTTTGGTAATGCTACTTAAGTACTCTTGTTTTACTTGTATTATTGTATCTGATAACTTGGAGCTTATCTCCCCGGGCCTCCACTGAAAATGGGCATGGCTCCAGTTGGACTATCCCAGTCAACAAATGTAAAATAAATAAATA